>NW_012102254.1:536890-538467 GCF_000951045.1 Mandrillus leucophaeus | reverse complement strand
AATGGCGTGAACCCGGGAGGTGGAGCTTGCAGTGAGCCCAGATCGTGCCACTGCACTCCAGCCTGGGCGACAGAGTGAGACGCCATCTCAAAAAAAAAAAAAAAAAAGAAAACTTTCATGTGTACAGTGAAGGGTCAGGGCATCCAGTGGGTAAGAATGGCATACTTCCTGCTTCTGTTGCAGGGCACAGGCCTCTGGGTAGAGTAGACAGAGTAGACTGGGGTTGGGGAGTTGGGGATGGGCAGCTTCAAGTAGCTTTGGGGTATAAGGCTCCAGGGCCAGAAGAGCCCAGGTCTCATAGGAGGGAGTTTGGTGGCAAAGCCTCTGCCACAGTGAGACTACTTGGAACAGCCCACCTTGGTAGTGCACTCACTCTGAGCCAGGCCCCAGAGGCCTCAGGGTATAGTAGGGAATGAGGACAGAGATTGTTCATCCCTTTCTTCCTCCAACTGCCATGGACATGGGGGATAACTCTGTAAACAAGCCGACATGTTCTAGATGCATATGGAGCACACAGCCATCAGGAGTAAGACCCACACCATGTAAGTGATTCTGGTAAAGTGTACTGATTATTATTCGATGGCATGCCATGGGGGTGGGTTTAGGCATAAGGGATAGAGGCAGCACCACCAACTCCCCATATCCCAATAAATTAGCTTTTCCAGAGACCCTGCTTTATCCTCAGAGAAGGCTTTGCTCCCCAGAGCACACAGCATTTTGAGAATGTTGTTTCTTTGTCCATTCATTCAACAAGCATTTAGCCCCTGCTGTGTATCAGAATCTGTGCAGGCTCTGAGTTCACAGGGGAAACGCAACAATCAAGCTAGTTGGATCCCACAGATTGTATGAGCACGGAGGGCTCAGCTAAAGCCACGCAGAGGAAGGGGCAGACTTCTCCACAGTTCTCACTGTGGGTCTCAGAGTGCTGATGTCCTGCCACCCTTGAGCAGGGTTTCTTTTGTGGCTGGGCAGGCCTGAGCTTCAGGTGATGGCTGCTCTGCCCCAACACAGGCACGCTCACACACACACACACACACACACGTGCACACACCACACACCACATCCCACACTGATGCTGCTCCTAGGGCTTCAGGGATAACCTAATGGCCAGGTTCAGTGGATGCTCTCCTGTCTTTATCTGTGTAAACCTCTTTGTGGGGCTCAGATCCTTTTGACCACACTCCCCTAGAAATTCCCTTCTAGGTTTCTGTAGTGCCTCCTTGTTTACTTCTCAGTCTCCACTGTGGCACCACTTGCTCTGCCTGCCTAAGTCCCAGGATTCAGCCCTGAACCATCTCTGTTCTCCCTCTCACTGGCCCCCACACAGGGCTTCTGCTTGAGAGGTGCTGTATGCTGATGGTTCCAGACTGTCTTCAGCTCAGGTTCTCCAGTGCTCAGTGGACATCTCCATGTGGGCACCACCAGGCACCTCCCATGCAGAGTGCTATCACTTGCCCCCTTCGCTCCCCCTATTTCAGTATTTCAATACTGAAATAGCGTTGACCATTGGACTTGTAGGAGCTCTTTTCTTGGGAAAACTTTAGTCTATAATATGATGCAATTAATCTGACATAAAA
>NW_012102254.1:530702-534313 GCF_000951045.1 Mandrillus leucophaeus | reverse complement strand
GGGTCCATGCTGTCATTAGTACTTTCCACCTACGTGGCCATTCTGTTGTTTACTTTGGTTTGAGCTGTGGAAACAGAGACTGAAGAGCAGCAGGTACCAGCTTCTCAGCTGTCCCTACTCAGGCCCCCATTTGGGAGTGAGGAGGCCTGGGAAGAGCATCCAAAGTTCCAGGGACAGATGCCAGAGCCACACAATCACCTCCTTTTCTAGATAGTAAAAAACAAAGAAAAACCCCTACACTCCTGAGTGTTGAGTGAGGAAAGCAAACATGTTCTCCCTGTATTCAACTTAGCCAGAGAGCCTGGTGGGAACTCTTGGGGACAACACCTCCCGTTCCAATGCCAAGACCCTGGCTCACTCCTCTGAGCCTGCCTGGTAGTGCTAGTAACTTGTTTTCAGAGGCAAGAGGAAAGAAGAAACTAGAAGTTTGCCTTTTTGGAAAGCATCCTGTGCTACCTGCAGTCCCACATGAACACTGACTCTAGGGCTCCCAGGCCTGTGAAATGGAGCAGAAGCAACCCCAGGAGTACCAGAGCTCAGCCTTCCAGCAAAGTCTGGCAGGGAACGTGGGCCTCAGTCACACTCCTTCAGCTTCCTTTTCCTTAGTCCCTACTCGTGACTCAGGAAAAAAACAAGAAGTTCAGATAGCGACATGCATTGCTTTTGAAAAGATAGTAACAGTACTTAGTAGTAACTCAGGAATTTTTAAAATACACTGCTCTTTTTTTTTTAAATTCTGTGTAGCTCTGGCCAATAGAGGGTTAAGATCACTGGTGGGATGGAAATACTAATTCCAGAGAGGTAGTGGGCATTTCCAAGCATCCCATAGCAAGTCAGGGGCAGGACAGGGAAGAGAAGCCTGGGTTTCCTAGCTCCAGCCTCTGCTTGGTGAATCTCCGTGGCTACTTTAGAATAAGAAAACTTTAGGCCGGGCGCGGTGACTCAAGCCTGTAATCCCAGCACTTTGGGAGGCCGAGACGTGCGGATCACGAGGTCAGGAGATTGAGACCATCCTGGCTAACACGGTGAAACCCTGTCTCTACTAAAAGAATACAAAAAACTAGCCGGGCGAGGTGGTGGGCACCTGTAGTCCCAGCTACTTGGGAGGCTGAGGCAGGAGAATGGCGTGAACCCGGGAGGTGGAGCTTGCAGTGAGCCCAGATCGTGCCACTGCACTCCAGCCTGGGCGACAGCTGTCTCTTATACACATCTAGATGTGTATAAGAGACAGGATTACAGGTGTGCGCCACCGCGCCCAGCCGACATAAAAACTTTTTGAGGACAAAAATCAATGATTTTGTTTATTGTCCATAAGAGATCTTAAAAAGTCTTTTGTTTGAGAATGGAACCTCTTCTCAGACCCAGGTTTGGGCTCCCTAGGGCCTCAAAGTCAGTGGGAACAGCTGAGTAGGGTGTGGCTGATGGATCAAGGAACACGTTTAGAGAGAAATATCACAATCCAACTTGGACAGCCTCAGGTCAAAAGTGGGTGACATTTTAAGATCAAAGTGGTATCCTTTGGAACTCAAGGGTAGTTTGCAACCAGGTCTTGGACAAAGATGAGGAATCAGGGAAACCATCCCCTGTATCTACTTTCTTTCTTTCTTTTTGTTTTTTGAGATGGAGTCTCACTCTGTCACCCAAGCTGGAGTGCAATGGTGTGATCTCGGCTGACTGCAACCTCTGCCTCCCAGGTTCAAGCAATTCTCCTGCCTCAGCCTCCCGAGTAGTGGTTCAAGGGCTTCTCCTGCCTCAGCCTCCCGAGTAGCTGGGATTACAGGTGCCCACCACCATGCCTGGCTAATTTTTATGTTTTTAGTAGAGACATGGTTTCACCATGTTGGCCAGGCTGGTCTCGAACTCCGACCTCTAGTGATCCACCCGCCTCGGTCTCCCAAAGTGCTGGGATTACAGGTGTGAGCCACTGCGCCCGACCCCTACTTTCTTTCTTAATCTCCCTGCTTCTTCTTTCTCTTTCTGTAACCTGGCCATTTGGGCTTCTCCAGGCTGGTGGAATCTTGGCAACCCATGGCTCACATGCTCCTCTGCCTGCTCTCCTTTCTCTCCCGTTTTAGGTTTCCAGGGGGGATGTGGGCCAGGGACCAGCATCAGCTCTGAGCTGAAGTGCAGGTGGGGCTGCATCATACATGATCTGCACAGGACCTTCTGCAGATCTGGGGGGTGGTCCTAAAGGCAGCCTCTACAGTTGGGCAGGAGAGACAGAGATAAGAGATGAACTCGGGGGAAAATTCTGAAAGGTAAATTCATCTTTCTCACTCTCTTTCTCCTCTCCTCTCTCCCCCTCCTCTCTTAAGGCAAGACTAACCTCAGGGCCCTATTCATTCTATTCTAGCCTGGCCCCCAAGGGTCTTGAGGCCTTCAGTCCCTGTTTGTCCACTGAGCCAGCTTCTCCAGTTTAGAGCTGTCCCTGCAGGGCTCATCTCAGTCTCTGCTTTCATAGATGATGGAATTGTGGGGCACTTGCCAGTCCCTTTTTTTTCTTTTTTTTTTTGAGATGGAGTCTCGCTCTTTCACCCAGGCTGGAGTGCAGTGACGCGATCTCGGCTCACTGCAAGCTCCGCCTCCTGGGATCACACCATTCTCCTGCCTCAGCCTACCGTGTAGCTGGGACTACAGGGGCCCGCCACCATGCCCGGCTAATTTTTTGTGTTTTTAGTAGAGATGGGGTTTCACCATGTTAGCCAGGATAGTCTCGATCTCCTGACCTCGTGATCCGCCTGCCTCAGCCCCCCAAGGTGCTGGGATTACAGGCATGAGCCACCGCGCCCAGCCACCTTGCATTTTCGTGGGCTTCTCAGATCCCTCAGCTGTGTGTGCAGAAGAAAGGGGAAAGGCCGGTGAATAGGCAGCAGCCTCTGCCAAGTACCTCTTCTGGGGATGACTCTCAGGTACTCTGAGACTGGGGGAGGCCAAGTCTTAGAGTACCTCAGGGACCCAGGAGACGTCTCCACTCTATCTTTCCTAGGCGCTATGCTAGGGTCTCGGAGGTAGTGGTGTGCAAAGCTGAAAATGCAGCCCTATTCTTAAGGAGATAAGGGCCTAATGGGAGAGACTAACTTTAATCACATACAAATCAAAATCAATATGCTATTGAAGGAGTAGGACCAGAAGCCATGAGAACTAATGCCCAGAGGCAGTGATGCCAGGTGAAGACATGTGTGTGGCATGTGTCTGAGGGGTGAATAGGAATCAAGGAAATAGGTAGGTGGGGAGAAAAGGAGGTCAATCCTTTTAGGCAGGTGGAACCACATGTGCAAAGGCCCTGAGGCTCATGATTAAAGAAACAGGACATGACTTTTCAGTGGAAGATGGACCAGAAAGATGGAGGGGAGCAAAGGGACATGTTCTGGCAATGGTACACACAGCCTACTTCTAGCCAGGACATCCTCCTGCTATGATTGCTGGGGCTGGTTGTTCTGCCTCTCCTGTCCCCTTTAATTCCTCCCCAGCTTTTTCCTCTGGGCTCCAACAGGAGCTGACTGCCCCTCCCTGCTTTGGGGCTATTTGTCCAGCTAGTTGCTCCTGCCGCTATGGGAGGACACCAAAATAGTTGTTGCCCCCTTGAGGAGAGGTAGAGAGGTAGCAGCAGT
>NW_012102254.1:526592-528152 GCF_000951045.1 Mandrillus leucophaeus | reverse complement strand
TGTGAGACAGAGTCTCACTCTGTCACCCAGGCTGTAGTGCAGTGGCACAATCTTGGCTCACTGCAACCTCCGCCTCCTGGGTTCAAGCGATTCTCTTGCCCCAGCGAGTAGCTGGGACTACAGGCGTGTGCTACCATGCTCAGCTAATTTTTTTTTTTTTTCTTTTTAAGTAGAGATGGGGTTTCACTATGTTGGCCAGACTGGTCTTGAACTCCTGACCTCAAGTGATCTGCCCGCCTTGGCCTCCCAAAGTGCTGGGATTACAGGCATGAGCCACCGTACCCAGCTGGGGTCCCTTTTTTATATTACTCTTCTGAGTTCTGATATGTCCAGTACTTTTTAGTTTTGACTATGTTGATGAGATTCTTCTGGAATTTTTTCTTTTGGCTTAAAATTAGAAAAAAAATTATACAAGTTAGGCTGGATGTGTAATGCCAGCACTTTGGGAGGCCAAGGCAGGCATATCACTTGAGGTCGGGCATGAGTTGCCAAAGACCAGCCTGGGCAAAATGGCAAAATCCCGTCTCTACTAAAAATACAAAAATTAGCCAGGCATGGTGGTGGACGCCTGTGATCCCAGCTACTAGGGAGGCTGAGGCAGGAGAATCACTTGAACCTGGGAGACAGAGGTTGCAGTGAGTCGAGATCGCACCACTGCACTCCAACCTGGGCAAGAGAATGAGGCTGTGTTTCAAAAAAAAAAAAAAAAAAATTATACAAGTAAGACACAAACACATTCTTGGAGTAATATTCAAACAATTCAGTCATATATTGAAGTACAACATCTACTGCCCTTTTTTTCTAGTGCAGTCCATCTCCACCTGGGGTCAACTTCCACTGCCCCATCCTTTTCCAGCATTATTACTTTTCTGTGCATATTTCTAGGATCTTTTTAGAGGATTCTAGGATCTTTTTAGAAGATCCTAGAAATATGCATTTATATCTGTGAACCTATTGTGAATATACACACTCATACTTTTTTTAAGAAATGAGATCATTCTAAATGCATTGCTTTGCACCTTGCTTTTTTCACTGAACAATATGGGAGATACTTCTCCCCACCCTCCCACTTTTCAGAGAATTAGCTGTTTTGGTCCCAGATAACTTCTGTAAGAGACAAGGTATTGTCTCTTACTGAATTAGAGTAACCCCTGGTGCCTTTTGGGGCTGTTGGCTACCCCTATGTCCCAGGTGAATCTCCAAGTAAACCACTGTATCCTCTGTTCTAGCTGGATTCTTACTTGCTCCGTCTTTGAGGGCACTGTGAGCTGCAGCAGCATCCTACTTGGGGAGGACAGTGGCCTTGTCACTTAGGTTCTGCCTGTGGACTCCAGAGAGCTTCCAGGCTCTTGTCTCCCTTTCCGGCCAGGGCTGTCTCTCGAATGCAGGAATTTCTGGGAAATTCCCTGTTTCTTCCTTGGTATGAGGTGTGAATTCACTTTTCTTTTTTTTTCTTTCCTTTCCTTTTTTTTTTTTTTTTTTGAGGGACAGTGTCTTGCTCTGTCACTCAGGCTGGAATGCAGTGGCACGATCTCAGCTCACTGCAACCTCCATCTCCTG
>NW_012102254.1:524075-525882 GCF_000951045.1 Mandrillus leucophaeus | reverse complement strand
ATGTTGGTCAGGCTGGTCTCGAACTCCTGACCTCAGGTGATCCACCTGCCTCGGCCTCCCAAAGTGCTGGGATTACAGGTGTGAGCCACTGCTCCCGGCCTCTCTGTTTTTGAGATGGAGTCTTGCTGCATTGCCCAGGCTGGAGTGCAGTGGTGCAATCATGGCCCATTGCAGCCTCAACCTCCCGGGCTCAAATGGTCCTCCCACCTCAGCCTCCTGGGTTGCTGGGACTAGTGGTGTGCATCACCACGTCTGGCTAATTTTTGTATTTTTTTTTTTTGTAGAGATAGGGTTTAGCCATGTTGCCCAGGCTGGTCTTGAACTCCTGGGCTAAAGTGATCTGCCTGCCTCAGCCTCCCAAAGTGTTGGGATTATAGGCATGAGCCACTGTGCCCAGCCAACAGTACTTTTAAAAACATGTTTTTGGATGCATAGTGCCCATCCTCTCAGATTCTTTCTTCCCAGAGTCCTGCTTCAGGGGCCCCTTCTTTTGTTCTGGGACCATGAGTGTGCTTGATTACTGTTTTCTACCCTGGAGTCCCCAGCTTCCTTTGCTCCCCAGCCAGGTCCTCGTTGCTGGTCCCATTCTGTTTTCTATAAGCATACCTTCACCATGACATGGAGCCTCTGCCTGTGGCTGTGGCCTTAGTCCATGTCTTCATCTGTTCTTGTTGCTATAACAAAATGCCTGAGACTGGGTAATTTATAAAGAACAGAAATTTATTTTCTCATCATTTTGGATGCTAGAAGCCCCAGATCAAGGCACTAGCAGGTTCAGTGTCAGGTGAAGGTCAGGTCTCTGCTTCAAAGATGGCACCTTATTGCTGCAATCTCTGGAGGGGGCGAATGTTGTGTCCTCACTTGGCAGGAGGGACAGAGGGCAAAGAAGAGCCTAGCTAGTTATCTCCACCTCTTTTATAAGGTTACTAATCCTATCCATGATGGCTCTGCTCTCATGACTTAATCATCTCTGAAAGGCCCCACCTCCCAATACTATCACTTTGGAGTTTGAGTTCCAACATAAATTTTGGAGGAGACAAACATTTAAACCATAGCAGTCCAAAAACTTGGCACTGGGAGTGGGTGCAAGGAAAAGCTTGCTCCCTCCTTGTCTCATAGCAAAGCAGTGCTGAGAGGCTATCAGTAGCTACTGCGGCTCACTCACCAGGCTTCTCAAGGGCAAGAACTCCGTGTTACCCATCAGGAAACACTGGGGAGGAATGGAGCTCAGGGTCACCATAGCAAATTGTGGCCTCACTGTGGAGAAGTCTTGGCAGTGGGTGAACCCAGGTGTTTCTCCTGGAGTTGGAGGCTTGGTCTGTTTCGTCTAAGGTTACTGCCCACTTCCCCTCTCTAAGCAGGTGTACAGCAAGGGCAGTAGCCCTCATTAGCTATACCAGCCTGTCACAGGGTTCATAGGGAAGCCTTTGTTGCCAGTTTAGTCGAAAGACAAACCTCTTGAAACCCCAACAGCACAAGCTACACCTTTAGGAAGCCAAGACCAGACCTGCACACAGATGTAACAGGGACCCCCAGGGCTGACTCCATTGGTCTGCTGAGTTCATGAAGAAGAGATGTGGAGGGAAGAGACAGGAAGTGCATTGCAGGGGTGGGGACAGGAAAGCCTGCACATAGTAGCTTTTTTCAGGTGATTATGACACCGTTGACCACAGTTGGAGTGCAATGGCGTGGTCTCGGCTCACTGCAACCTCCTCCTCCTGGGTTCAAGTGAGTCTCCTGCCTCAGCCTCTCTAGTAACTGGGATTACAGGCACCTGCCACCACACCTGGCTAATTTTTGTGTTTTT
>NW_012102254.1:518198-522428 GCF_000951045.1 Mandrillus leucophaeus | reverse complement strand
ATTCTTCCGCTTCAGCCTCCCAAGTAGCTGGGATTACAGGCACCCACCACGATGCTCAGCAAATTTTTTGAAATTTTAGTAGAGATGGGGTTTCACCATGTTGGCCAGGCTGGTCTTGAACTCCTGGCCGCAGGTGATCCACCCACCTTGGCCTCCGAAAGTGCTGGGATTACAGGCATGAGCCATTGAGCCTGGCCTCACTTTCTTTATTCATACCTTCATATCTGGGCAGTCTGCCTTGCTCAGACTGTTACTCATCTGAGCAGAAGACTGCTTTCAGGGGTTCCCTGGGAGCAGGGCCATTGCAGCATGAGCAGTCATTTACAGCCAGCATCCTGCCTTTCTTCTTGATGCCAGATGGTGCCCTACATTGGTATATGCTGCCTATGTCCCTTCAGAGACTCAACCCCAATCCGGAAGGAGGGTGGTTCCCATCTCTCTGGAACTCTTCTCCATTAAGGGTTTTGGTGTTTGGAATTTGAAATTTTTTTCTAGTGCAGTCCATCTCCACCTCGGGTCAGACCTCCTCTCCAGGACAGGATAGTGCTTGGGGTCATTCATTTATTCAACAAATATGTATTGAACACCTGCTACATGCTAAACACTGTTCTAGGCAGTACTTAATGTTGGCTACTGATTGTGTCCTGCTCCCGAATTTCTTCTCTATCTTGCTTGTTTCCCTACGGCTTGTGAGAGGCTTCTGCCTCTAAATTTACCCCAGGAATATGAATTTTGAATTACCAGACAATCAGATTACAAGAGTTTGTTCCAGGGCTTTAACTCAAATTCTACCTTACTAGGAACCTTTTTTATCTTCTATGAAATGGCAAACAGCTAGGAGACATGTTTCCTATGAACTGGCCTTCTTGGTGCATTTCAGAGGAAGCACTTCCTTTCAGAGGATTGAGATCATGAGAGTAGGGCTTAGAGGCCAGGAGTTGCCAGGCCAGGTCCTAGCCTTGCTGCCTGTTGTTCTGTTGACCTTCAGCTACTTTGTTTCTTTTTTCTTTTCTTTTCTTTTCTTTTTTTTCTTTTCTTTTCTTTTTTTCTTTTTTTTTGTAAGACAGAGTCTCGCTCTGTTATCCAGGCTGGGAGTGCAGTGGCACGATCATGGCTTACTACAACCTCCACCTCCCAGGTTAAAGCGATTCTCCTGCCTCAGTCTCCCAAGTAGCTGGGATTACAGGCATGCACCACCATGCCTGGCTACTTTTTATATTTTTAGTAGAGAAGGGGTTTCACCATGTTGCCCAGGCTGGTCTCAAACTCCTCACCTCAAGTAATCCGCCCACCTTGGCCTCCCAAAGTGCTGGGATTACAGGCGTGAGCCACCGCGTCAGCTTGCTTTGTTTCTTTCTTTTTTTTTTTTTTTGAAATGAAGTTTCGCTCCTGTTGCCAGGCTGGAGTGCAGTGGCACTATCTCGGCTCACTGCAGCCTCTGCCTCCCGGGTTCAAGTGATTCTCCGGCCTCAGCCTCCTGAGTAGCTGGGATTACAGGCGCCCACCACCACGCCCGGCTAAGTTTTGTATATGTAGTAGAGACAGGGTTTCACCATGTTGACCAGGCCGGTCTTGAACTTCTGACCTCAGGTGATCCACCTGCCTCGGCCTCCCAAAGTGCTGGGATTACAGGTGTGAGCCAGCACGCCCAGCAGCTTTGTTTCTTTAATCTTTAACTTTCTTGGAAAAAATGGAAATGATAAGAATACCCACCTGTGTGGTTGTTAGGCAGGTATTATGTAAAGGAAGAGCTTGGTACATAGAGTGAGCTGAGAACTGCTGGGGGTAGTGGAGTTACTGTCCTGATTCCCAGCAATGAAAGGCATTTAAATCATTACAGGTTTCACACCTAAGTTTTATTTTTTCATTTTAAACATCACTTGTTATTTTCTAATTTTGTGGATGCTTAATACATTAGCACAGTAATACATGCTTACAATTTAGAAATGAATATTGCATATTTGGGGGCTGCAGGTTCAGCTATCCTTTTCTTAAAGACAGGGTCTTCCTTGTTGCCCACCCAGGCTGGTCTCAAACTCCTGGCCTCAATCCTGCCACAGCCTCCCAAGTAACTGGGATTATAGACGGCAAGCCACTGTGCCTGGCTACTCTTTTAAAAATATCTTCCTGAGATATAATTCACTTACCATAGAATTCACCCATTTTAACTGTGCCATCCAATGGTTTTTAGTGCACTTAGAGTTCTACAACCAAAGCTACAATTTTTTTATTGTTGTTGTTGACGGAGTCTCTCTCTGTCGCCCAGGCTGGAGTGCAGTGGTATGATCTTGGCTCACTGCAACTTCCGCCTCCTGGGTTCATGCCATTCTCCTGCCTCAGCCTCCCCAGTAGCTGGGACTACAGGCGCCCACCACCTTGCCCAGCCAATTTTTTTTTATTTTTAGTAGAGATAGGGTTTCACTGTGTTAGCCAGGATGGTCTCAATCTCCTGACCTCGTGATTCACCTGCCTCAGCCTCCCAAAGTGCTGGGATTACAGCTGTGAGTCACCGCGCCCGGCCCAAAGCTACAATTTGAGAACATTTTCATCACCCCCAAAAGAAACCCCATACCCAAAATGTCACTTTCCATTCTTCCCCCCTCTATTTACCCTCCAGGCCTAAGGCAACCAGTAATCTACTATCCACCTCTGTGGATTTGCCTATTCTGGACATTTCATATAAATGGAATCATGCAATATGTGTTTTTGGGGTTTGGCTTCTTTCACTTAGTGTGTTTTCCAAGGCTCATCCAGGATGTAATATGTAGTGTGTATCAGCACTTCATTCCTTTATTCATTTATTTGTTTAGAGGGGGAATCTTACTCTGTCACCCAGAGGACATGGAGGCTGGAGTACAGTGGCATGATCGTGGCTCACTGTAACCTCAAACTCCTGGGCTCAAGAGATCCTCCCATCTCAGCCTCCCAAGCAGCTAGGACTACAGGCATGCACCACCATGCCTGGCTAATTTTTTTTTTTTATAGTGATAGAATCTTTCTATGTTGCCCACGCTGGTCTCAAATTCATGGCTTCAAGTGATTCTTCTGCCTCAGCCTCCCAAAGTGCTAGGATTATAGGCATGAGCCACTGCACTCAGCCAGTACTTCATTCCTTCTTATTGCCCAGTGATATTTCATTGTATGGATGTACCACATTTTATCCATTTATCAATAAGTATAATTTTAGGTATGCATTTTTCACAGATGCACTTTACAATTTTTTTTTTTTTTTGAGGCGAAGTCTCACACTGTCATCCAGGCTGGAGTGCAGTGGCATGATCTCTACTCACTGCAGCCTCCGACTCCAGGGTTCAAGCAATTCTCCTGCCTCAGCCTCCCATGTAGCTGAGATTACAAATGCCCATCACCACGCCTGGCTGATTTTTTTTTCTTTTTTTGTTTTTGTATTTTTAGTAGAGCCAAGGTTTCACCATGTTGGTCAGGCTGATCTCAAACTCCTGACCTCGTGATCCGCCCACCTCAGCCTCCCAAAAGTGCTGGGATTACAGGCGTGAGCCACCGCGCCTGGCCAGATGCACTTTAAAAAAATTGAAGTTCCTTTCTATTTCTAGTCTGTTAAATGTTTTAATCATAAAAAGGTATTGAATTGGAAAAGGTGTGAAATGCTTTCTGCACCTATCAAGATGATCACGTAGTTTTTGTAATCTTGATAGATGGTTTTTGTCCATCATTCTATTAATATGCTATATTAATTGATTTTTTAGATGTTAAACCATAATTGCATGTCTGAGAAAAATTCATTTGGTTATTATGTTAAATCCTTTCTATATGTCACTGGATTTGTTTTGCTAGTATGTTGTTTATAATTTTTGCATCTATAGTAACAAGATATATTGGTCTATAGTTTTCTTGTGATGTTTATGTCTTTTTTTTACAAATTTAATTTAATTATTTTATTTTGTTTATTTCATTTTATTTAGATACAGGGTCTCATTATGTTTCTGAGGCTAGATTCAAACTCCTGGGCTCAAGTGATCCTCCTATCTTATCCTCCTGAGTAGCTGGGACTACAGGCGCATGCCACCACATCCAACTTAAGTGTGGTTTTGATATCAGGGTAATTGTGGCCTCATGGAATGAATTGAGAAGTGTTTTATCCTGTTCTATTTTTTGGAAGAGTTTGTGAAAGATTAATATGAAATCTTCTTAAGACAGTTTTATTGAGATATAATTAATATGCCAGAAAATTTACCCATTTAAAGAGTATAA
>NW_012102254.1:515269-517118 GCF_000951045.1 Mandrillus leucophaeus | reverse complement strand
TCACCTCAGCCTCCTAAAGTGCTGAAATTACAGGCATGAACCATTGTGCCCAGCCTATCTATTCAGTTATTGATGGACACTTGGGTTGTTTCTACTTTTTGACTCCAGTAGTCCCCCCTTATCTGCAGTCTTGCTTTCTGTGGTTTTAGTTACCCATGGTATGGTACAATCAGATATTTTGAGAGACAGAACACTTTCATATAGCATTTATTACAGTGTATTGTTATAACTTCTATTTTATTATTAGTTATTGTGAATCTCTTATTGTGCCTAATTTATACATTAAACTTCATCATAGGTTTGTATATGTAGGAAAAAACAAGGCCGGGCATGGTGGCTTATGCCTGTAATCCCAGCACTTTGGGAGGCCGAGGTGGGCGGATCACAAGGTCAGGAGATCAAGACCATCCTAGCCAACATGGTGAAACCCTGTCTCTACTAAAAATACAGAAATTAGCTGGGCATGGTGGCACGCACCTGTAATCCCAGCTACTTGGGAGGCTGAGGCAGGAGAATTGCTTGAACCCAGGAGGCAGAGGTTGCAGTGAGCCGAGATCGCGCCACTGCACTCTAGCCTGAAGAGAGAGCGAGATTTTGTTTCAAAACAAAACAAAACAAAACAAAACAAAAAAAACAACTTTGTGCATATAGGCATCTACTGGGGGTCTTGGAACATGTCCCCTGAGGATAAGTGGGGGCTACTATATTGTGAATAATGGTGTAATAAACATTGGCATTCAAGTATCTGTTCAAGTCCCTGGTTTTACTTCCTCTGGATATAAACCTAAGAGTGGAATTGCTGGATCATATGGTAATTTTATGTTTAGCTTTTCGAGGAGCTGCCAAAAATTTTTCTGTAGCAGCTGTACCATTTTACATTTCCACCATCATTGTATGAGGGTTCCAATTTTTCCACATCCTTGTCAACACTTGTTATTTTCTGTTTATTTTGTTTGTTTTTAGTAATAGCCTAAAGAATATGAAGTAGTATCTTATTGTAGTTTTGATTTGCATTTTTCTAATCAATGGCTTACTGGCCATTTGTAAGTCTTTGGAGAAATGTCTATTCAAGTCCTTTGCCTTTTTTTTTTTTTTCAAGACAGGGTCTTGCTGTGTTGCCCAGGCTGGAGTTCAGTGGCTATTTACATTTGCAGCCATAACACACTACAGGCTCAAATTTCTGGGCTCAAGCAATCCTTTTGCTTCAGCCTGCTGAGGAACTGGAACTGCAGGCCCAGCTGAAATGAAACTGACTTTTGTGTGTTGATTTTGTATCCTTCAACTTTGCTAAAGCTGTTTATTAGTTCAAACTTTTTCTGTGGCCTGTTTAGGGTTATCTACATGTAAGATCATGTGGTCTGCAGGTAGAGGTAATTTTACTTCTTCCTTTCCAATTTGGATGTCTTTTTTTTTTTTTTTTCTTGCCCAATAGCTCTGACTAGGACTTCCAGTACTATGTTAGATAGAAATGGTAAAACATCCTTGCACATTGTTGTCTTGTTTATGATTGTAGAGGGAAAGCTTCTAGTTTTTCACTATTGAGTATTGTGTTAGCTGTGAACTTTTCATAAATACCCCTTATCATATTGAGAAAGTTCCCTTCTATTTCTAGCTTAAGTCTTTTGAATCATGAATGCGTATTGACTTTTGTCAAATACTTTTTCTGCATCAATTGAGATAAACATACGGTTTCTTCCTTTCATTCCCTTCATTCTATTAATATGGGGTATTACATTTATTTATTTATTTATTTATTTATTTATTTATTTATTTATTTATTTATTTTTGAGACAGGGTCTTGCTCTGTTCCCCAGGCTGGAGTACAGTGGCACAATCTTGGCTCACTGCA
>NW_012102254.1:513543-514159 GCF_000951045.1 Mandrillus leucophaeus | reverse complement strand
AGTCCCAGCTACTCGGGAGGCTGAGGTAGGAGAATGGCATAAACCCGGGAGGCGGAGCTCGCAGTGAGCTGAGATCCAGCCACTGCACTCCAGCCTGGGCGACAGAGCAAGACTCCGTCTCAAAAAAAAAAAAAAATTATGTGCCTAGTGGTTGCTTTAGGGCTTACAATACACATCTTAATTTATTACACTCTATTTCAGATTAATGCTAACTTAATTCCAGTGAAATATAGAAACTTTACTCCTATACAGCTACATTACTTCTCCCATATTTGTGCTATTGTTATATATATCTACTTGTTATAAACTCAGTAAAGCATAATTGTTACACATAGTTATATAGTTATAATTATGACTTTATGTAATATTATATAATGTTATATATAACCTTATATGATCTTATTAAGAAGGTGAGAGAGGCCAGGTTCAGTGGCTCATGCCTGTAATCCCAGCACTTTGGGAGGCTGAGGTGGGTGGATCACTTGAGACCAGGAGTTCGAGACTAGCCTGGCTAACACGGTGAAACCCTGTCTCTACTAAAAATAGTAAAAATTAGCCCTGGGAAGCAGGAGAATCGCTTGAACCCCGGAGGCAGAGGTTGCAGTGAGCTGAGATC
>NW_012102254.1:512397-513493 GCF_000951045.1 Mandrillus leucophaeus | reverse complement strand
ATGGGGTATTACATTTATTTATTTATTTATTTATTTATTTATTTATTTATTTATTTATTTATTTTTGAGACAGGGTCTTGCTCTGTTCCCCAGGCTGGAGTACAGTGGCACAATCTTGGCTCACTGCAGCCTCTGCCTCCCAGGTTCAGGAGATTCTCCTGCTTCAGCCTCCAGAGTAGCTGGATTACAGGTGTGCGCCATTACGCCTGGCTAATTTTTGTATTTTTAGTAGAGACGGGGTTTCACTATGTTGGCCAGGCTGGTCTCAAACTCCTGGCGTCAAGTGATTTGCCCACCTCTGCCTCCCAAAGTGCTGGGATTACAGGTGTGAGCCACTGTGCCCGGAACATTGATTGATTTTTGAAAGTTCAATCAACCTTGCATTCCAGAAACAAAGCCCAATAGAAGGATGTATAATCCTTCTAATATGCTGCTGAATTCAGTGTGCTAGTATTTTCTTAAGGATGTTTGCATCTCTATTCATAAGGAAAATTGATCTGTAGTTTTCTTGTAGTATCTTTGTTGATATTAATTTATTTTTGGCTGGGCACAGTGGCTCATGCTTCTAATCCCAGCACTGTGGGAGGCTGAGGTGGGAGGATCACTTGAACTCAGGAGTTCGAGGCTGCAGTGAACTATGATCCTGTCACTGCACTCCAGCCTGGATGACAGAGCAAGACCCTGTCTATTATAAAATAAAAATTTTTTAAAATAAATTCTTTTTCAATGGCTAGTGGAATGCCCCAGTGAAGACAACTGAGCATAAGCTTTTCTTTATGGGAAGTTCTAAAATTACTTGTTCAGTTTATTTATGTGTTATAGGTCTATTCCAATTTTTCGTTTCTTCCTGAGTCAGTTTTGATAGTTTGCATCTTTCTTGGAATTTGTCAATTTCATCTAAATTACCTAAGGGCTTATGGTTGTTCATAGTATTCTCTTGCAATCCTATTTATTTATTTATTTATTTGAGATGGAGTCTTGCACTGTCACCCAGGCTGGAGTACAGTGGTGTGATCTCGACTCACTGCAAGCTCTGCCACCCTTGTTCACGCCATTCTCCTGCCTCAGCCTCCTGAGTAGCTGGGACTACAGGCGC
>NW_012102254.1:470775-510595 GCF_000951045.1 Mandrillus leucophaeus | reverse complement strand
GGGTTTCACCGGGTTAACCAGATGGTCTCGATCTCCTGACCTCGTGATCCGCCCGCCTCGGCCTCCCAAAGTGCTGGGATTACAGGCTGGAGCCACCGCGCCCGGCCCATATCATACTTCTATACATTATATAGAAACAATACAGACACAATCACACATTGTTTTATGGAATTGCTTTTTAATTCAGTTAAGGGAATAAAAGAGATGAAATATGCAGTTATGCTTTCTTTTGTACTTACTTACATAATTACCTTTACCAGCACTCTTTGTCTTTTTGTGTGGATTGAAATTATGGTATTGTGTGGAGTCACTTGCTTTCTGCCTAAAGAACTTTCTTTATTATTTCTTGTAAGGCAATCTGCTACCAACAATTTTTTTTTTCCTGCTTTTTTTTATCTGGTAATATCTTTATTTTGCCTTTATTTAAAACTAATCTATTTCTTCTAGATTTTTGTTTTGTTTTGTTTTTGTTTTTTTTGAGACAGGGTCTCACTGTGTCACCCAGGCTGGAGTGCAGTGGCACCATCTCAGCCCATTGCAGCCTCGACCTCCCAGGCTCAAGTCATCCTCCCTACCCCAGCCTTTTGAGCAGCTGGGACTGCAGATGTGTGCCACCATGCCCAGCTAATTTTTGTATTTTATGTAGAGATGGGGTTTTGGCATGTTGCCCAGACTGGCCTCAAACTCCTGAGCTAAAGCCATCTGCCCACCTTGGCCTCCCAAAGTGCTACCATTACAGGCATGAACCACCGCCCCCAACTTCTTCCAGAGATTTTCCTTTTTTGTTGTTTTGAAACGGAGTCTCGCTCTGTCGCCCAGGCTGGAGTGCAGTGGCGAGGTCTTGGCTCACTGCAAGCTCCGCCTCCCGGGTTCACGCCATTCTCCTGCCTCAGCCTCCCCAGTAGCTGGGACCACAGGCGCCCCGCCACTACGCCCGGCTAATTTTTTGTATTTTTAGTAGAGACGGGTTTCACCATGTTAGCCAGGATGGTCTCGATCTCCTGACCTCGTGATCCGCCCGTCTCGGCCTCCCAAAGTGCTGGGATTACAGGCCTGAGCCACCGCGCCCTTCCAGAGATTTTCAAGCTCACTTTATATTTGCTATTTAAAAGATCACTGGCTCTGATAAAGTTGAGAGCCAAAGACAGAGTAATATTATAAAATGATGAAATATCAACACATCTCTCATTCATAGTTTTTAAAAACTGACAAACCAATGGGATAGGATAATTTGAGAGAGACATAGGTGATTTTTAAAAAAATTGTGATTATTATTTCTCAATTATTTATTTATTTATCTATCTATCTATCTATTTTTGAGACGGAGTCTCGCTCTGTCCCATGTTGGAGTTCAGTGGCACAATCTCCACGCACTGCAACCTCTGCCTCCTGGGTTCAAGCGATTCTCCTGCCTCAGCCTCCCGAGTATCTGGGATTACAGGCATGCACCACCACGCCTGGCTAATTTTTGTATTTTTAGTAGAGACGGGGTTTTGCCATGTTGACCAGGCTAGTCTCGCACTTCTGACCTCAGGTGATCCACCCGCCTCAGCCTCCAAACTGCTGGGATTACAGCTGTGAGCCACCTTCTCTACCAATTATTTCTGAATTTTTTAAAAGTTGAGTTTCACATGCAGCTCTAAGAAATAATACAGAGAGATTCTTTTTACATTTTGCCCAATTTTTCTTAGTGGTAATGTTTAGCAAAATGGTGCGGTATTTATAACCGATATTCATAAAATCCACCAATCTTACTCAGATTTTTCTAGTTTAACTTGTACTTATTTGTGTGTGCTTAAGTTGTATACAATTTTATCACTTGTGTAGGTTTGTGTATCTATGACCACAGTCAAGATACTGAGCAGTTCTAAGCACAAGGATCCTCTGTGTTTTCTTTTTACAATTACATTCAGCTCCTTTTGCCCAACCCTTCTACCCCATCCCTAATCCCTGGCAACCACAAATCTGTCCTCCATTAAAATAAAATGTGTCATTTCAAACATGTAGTTAAAGTGGAATAATACAATATGTAACCTTTTGGGGCTGGCTTTTTTCACTCAGTATAATTCCCTAGAGATTCATCCACTTGTATCTGTCAATAGTTCATTCCATTTTATTGCTGAGTAGTATTTCATGGTATGTATGTATCACAGTTTGTTCAGCCATTCACTGTTGAAGGTCATCTGGGCTGACTCCAGTGTTGGTCTATTACAAGTAAACCTTTTATGAACATTGATGCACAGATTTTTGTGCACACGTAAGTCTTCATTTTTCTGGTATAAATGTCCAGGAATAAAATCACTGGGTCATTTGGTAGTCGTATGCTTAATTGTTAAAGAAATTGCCAAACTTTTCCAGGTTGATTGTGTCACTTACATTTCCACCAGCAACGTAAGAGTGATTCGGTCTCTCTGCATCTTTGTAAGTATTTGGTTGTTTTTCATTTTAGTTATCATTATAGGTCTGTAGTGAATCTTGTTGTGGTTTTAATTTGTATTTCCCTAATGGCTAATGATGTTGAACATCTTTTCATACCCTTTTTGCCATGCATATATCCTCTTCAGTATGCCTGTTCATGTTTTTGCTGTTTTCTAAATTTTTTTCTTCTGTTGAGTTTTGAGAGTTCTTTATATATTCTTGATATTAGTTTTTAAAAATTAGATATATAGTTTCACATACATTCTCCCAGTCCGTAGCTTTTCTTTTCATTCTCTTCACATGGGCTTTAACAAAGCAAAACCTTTTAAATCTGATGAGATCTAATTTGTCAGTCTTTCCTGTAATGGCTTATGCTTTCAGTATCAAGTCTAAGAACTCTTTGTCTAGTTGTAGATCCTGAAACTTTTCCTGACATTTAAGTCTATTTGCCATTGTTAGTTAATTCTTATATAAGGTTTCAGGCTTAGGCCAAAATTTATTTTTAAAAACAAATATGGATATCCCATTGTTCTAGCACCATTTGTTGAAAAGGCTATCTTTCCTCCATTGAGTTGTTTTTGCAGCTTTATAAAAAATCAGTTGAGTATATCTGTGTGGATCTATTTCTGAATTCTCTATTCTAAATCCTCTATTGATTTATGTGTTTATCCTTCCACCAATCATATACTGTTTTTATTACTGTAACTACACAGGAAATCTTAAATTGGGTAGAATAATTTCTCCCACTTTATTCTTTTTGACAAGATTATTTTAGTATTCCAGGGTCCATGCCTTTCTATGTAAATTTCAGTATGAGTTTGTCTATGTCTATAAAAGATACTACGGAGATTTTGATAGGACTTGAATTAAATTTATGGATTAATTTGGGAAGAATGAACTTTTTTTTTTTTTTTTTTTTTTTTTTTGAGACGAAGTTTTGCTCTGTCGCCCAGGCTGGAGTGCAGTGGTGCGATCTCGGCTCACTGCAAGCTCCGCCTCCTGGGTTCACACCATTCTCCTGCCTCAGCCTCCCAAGTAGCTGGGACCACAGGCACCCGCCACCACGCCCGGCTAATTTTTTGTATTTTTAGTAGAGACAGGGTTTCACTGTGTTAGCCAGGATGGTCTTGATCTCCTGACCTCATGATCTGCCCACCTCGGCCTCCCAAAGTGCTGGGATTACAGACGTGAGCCACTGTGCCCGGCAGAATGAACTCTTTTCTACACTATGTTCAGTCCATGAACATAGTATACCTTCCCATTTATTTAGGTTTTTAAAAAATTTCTTTCATCAGCATTTTATAATTTTTAACATACAGATCCTACAATTTTTTTTGTGTGTGTTTAGAGTCTTGCTCTGTCACCAGGCTGGAGTGTAGTGGCACAGTCTCAGCTCACTGTCATCTCTGTCTCCCAGGTTCAAGTGATTCCCCTGGCTCAGCATCCCAAGTAGCTAGGACCACAGGTGTGCACCACCACCCATGGCTAATTTTTTGTATTTTAGTAGAGATAGGGTTTCACCGTGTTGGCCAGGGTGGTCTCGATCTCCTGACCTTGTGATCCACGTGCCTTGGCCTCCCAAAGTGCTGGGATTACAGGCGTGAGCACCCTGGCCACAAATTTTTTTTTTTTTTTTTTTGAGAGACAATGTTTTGCTTTGTTGTTCAGGCTAGAGTGCAGTGGCGTAATCATAGCTCACTGCAGCCTTGAACTCCTGGGCTCAAGGCGTCCTCCCACTTTGGCCTCCCAAAATGCTGGGATTACAGGCATGAGCCACCACACCCAGCCCCTGTAAATGTTTTTTAAGTATATTCGTATTTCATTTTATTTGGAATTATTGTAAGTGGTGTTGTATTTTTATTTTGATTTCTTCACCTTCATTGTTAGTATATAGATATGTCATTGATTTTTATGTGTGTATTTTGTATCCTGCAACCTTGCTGAACCGGCTTAATAATTTTACATTGTTTTTTTTGGTAGATTGTTTTTTTTCTTTTTTTTTTTTTCTTGAGACAGAGTCTCGCTCTGTCGCCCAGGCTGGAGTACAGTGGCGTGATCTCGGCTCACAGCAAGCTCCGCCTCCTGGGTTCACGCCATTCTCCTGCCTCAGCCTCCCCAGTAGCTGGGACTACAGGCACCTGCCACCACGCCTGGCTAATTTTTGTGTTTTTAATAGAGACGGAGTTTCACCTTGTTAGCTAGGATGGTCTTGATCTCCTGACCTCGTGATCTGCCCACCTCAGCCTCCCAAAGTGCTGGGATTATAGGCGTGAGCCACCTCACCCGGCCTGGTGGATTCTTTAGGATGTTCTACATAGACAATTATGTCATCTGCAAATATATAGTTTTTCCAACTGGTTGTGTTTAAATATTAAAAATAGAAAGAAATATGTAGTTTTATTTCTTCCTTTCTAATCTATATGCCTTTTATTTCTTCTACTTATTTTATTTGCCTTATTGCAGTGACTAGAACTTCCATTACTATGTTGAATAACAATAGTGAGAGTATATCTTTGCATCGTACACAGTTTTATGGGGAAAGCATTCTGTTTTTCACCATTAAGTATAATGGTGGTGGCCAGGTGCGATGGCTCATGCCTGTAATCCCAGCACTTTGGGAGGCTGAGGTGGGTGGATCACGAGGTCAGGAGACTGAGACCATCCTGGCTAACATGGTGAAACCCCATCTCTACTAAAAATAAAAAAGGTAGTTGGGCATGGTGGCAGGCACCTGTAGTCCCAGCTCCTGGGGAGGCTGAGGCAGGAGAATGGCGTGAACCTGGGAGGCAGAGCTTGCAGTGAGCCGAGACTGCACCACTGTACTCCAGCCTGGGTGACAGAGCGAGACTCAGTCTCAAAAAAAAAAAAAAAAAAGTTTAATGGTGGCTCTGGTTTTTTTGTATGTGCTCTTTATGAAGTTGCAATAATTCCCTGTTATTCCTACTTGATGAGACTTTTTAAAATTAAAATCAATGTTTGTAATTTTAATTTTTTGTAGAGATGAGGTCTCACTGTGTTGCCTTGAACTTTTGGCCCCAAGCAATCCTCCCAGCTTGGCCTCCCAAAGTGCTGGGATTACAGGCGTGAGGCACCATGCCTGGCCCTTTTGTAAATTCTAGAGAGGGTCTCGCTCTTTTGCTGAGGCTGGAGTGCAATCCTAGTCACAGATGTGATCATACCACACTACAGCCTTGAACTTCTAACATCAAGTGATCATGCTGTCTCAGCCTCCCAAGTAGCTGGGACTACAGCTGGGACTGCACCACTGCAACTGGTTTGCCGAAACTTTTTTTTTTTTTTTAAGTCATGAGTGGGTGTTAGCTTTTGTCAAATACTTTTTCTGTGTCAATTGATAATATTATTAGATTTTTTTCCTTGTATTGTTGATGTGGTGGTTTACAATAATGGATTTTCAAAAGTTAAACCATTTGCTTTCATTTTTGAAAGATAGTTTTGCTGGATGTTAAACTCTTGATTGTCAGTTGAGCTTCTTAAATGTTTAGATTAATGTTTTCATCAAATTTGGGAACTTTTCAGACATTATTTCTTCGAACATTTTTTATGTTCCTTTATGTCTTATCCTTGTGTTCCCATATGTTGATACACTTAACGGTGTCCCACATTTATTTGAGGCTCTGTTCATTTTTCTTTATTCTTTTTTCTCTCTGTTCTTCAGATTGCCCAACCTTACTGATCTATATTTGAGTTCACTGTTTCTTTCTCCTGCCAGCTCAAATGTAGGATTTTTTTTTTTTCGTTTCCATTAATGTACTTTTCTTTTCTTTTTTTAGAGATAGGGTCTTGCTCTGTCACCTGGGCTAGAGTGAAGTGGCATATTCACATCTTACTATAGCGTCGACTTCCCAGGCTCAAGCAATTCTCCCACATCAGTCCCCTCTCCCCAACCCCCAGTAGCTGGGACTACAGGTGTGCCCCACCATGCCTAGCAAATTTTAAAATTTTTTTGTAGAGACAGGGTCTCACTATGTTGCCCAGGCTGGTCTTGAACTTCTGGCCTCAAGTGATCCTCTTGCCTTGGCCTCTCAAAGTGCTGAGATTACAGACATGAGCCACTGCACTTGGTTCATTATTGTACTTTTCAACACCATAATTTCTAGTTTATTTTTATAATTTCTCTTTATTGATAATCTTTATCTGATAAGACTTTGACATCATAGCTTCCTTTAATTCTTTTAGATGTGGTTTTCTTTGGTTCTTTGAACATATTTGTAATTGTTGCTTTGAAGTCTTTGCTAAGTTCAACATATAGACTCAAAAACAGTTTATATTGCTTAATTCATTTTCTGTGTATGAATGGGTTACATTTTCCTGTTGCTTTGCATGTCTCATAATTTTTTGTTGAAAACTGGACATTTTAGGTAATATATTGTACAACTTGTTATTGAATCTGCCCTCTTTCAGGGTTTGATATTGTTGCTATTGTTTGCTTGGTCATTTGTTTAGTGACGTGGCTAAACTGACTCTATGGAGTCTGTTTTCCCTGAAGTGTGCAATTTCTGATATCAGATTTTTTTCTTGTTTTAATTTTTTATCCTAGGGGTCACCCCTGGGTCAGAGATCAAAGGTCAACAATTGATGAACTCTTGTGCTTAAGCCTCTTTGACCAGTCAGATTTTTACCCTTGAACTTTTGACCTCAAGCAATCCTCCTGTCTTGGCCTCCCAAAGTGCTGGGATTATAGGAGTAAGGCACCATGCCTGGCCTTTTTGTAAATTCTAGAGAGGGTCTTGCTATTTTGCCCAGGCCGGAGGGATCCACTCACCTCGGCCTCCCAAAGTGCTGGGATTACAGGCATGAGCCACTGTGCCTGGCAACAACCATTAACTTAATGGTGAAAAACTGAATGCTTTCCCCGTAAAACTGTGTACAAAGCAAAGATGTACTCTCACTATTGTTATTCAACATAGTAATGGAAGTTCTAGTCATTGCAATAAGGCAAATACAATAAGAAAAAGAAATAAAAGGCATATATATTAGAAAGGAAGAAATAAAACTACATATTTCTTTCTTTTTTTTTAAATATTTAATACATTGGATATACACATGTTTTGGAGGCGGCTATCACAGTTCAAGGAGTTTACGTTTTGCCCCACAGTCAGCCAGAAACTAGCAGGTTGGATTTTGATTGCTTCTGAGAGGTTGGAGCCTTGGGTATGTATAGAGTCTTCCAGGCAGCTAGCGATGTGTGTAATTTTGCTTTTAAGCCTGTTTGCCCCTGGGTCTGAGTAGCTTTATTGCTCCATCAGTGTTTGGTCAGAGGTTGTGCTGAGGTCCTTCGTACCAGTGAGGCTTCCTCCTTTTATTGATAGAGCCATTTGTTGCTTGGGGAATGTTTTCAAATCTGCCTTACATCCTGCTCTGATTGCTCATGAGTGAATGCGGCCTAGTGCATGTCCACAGCCTAATAATCCCTGGGGTTGACAGTGATCCTAAGCGGTATCTTCTTGGATATATCTTTCCCTGGAATACAGCTTCAGCAATGTGAACCTTTTTGGGGGTGGGTGTTGAGAAACCTGGAGGTCTGCCTCTCTTGGGGTGAAATTGTAGTCTTAAACTGGAAGCTGGGAGGAAAGGGAGCCCCATCTTCTTGGCCATACCTGCTAGGGGTAGAGCATCTGGAATAGCATTTTCATAAGACAGAGCTAGGGATGGGGGAGGGAATGAGTTGTAGTCCAAACACCACAGACTCTCACTGTTCTTACCAAGATTTAGTAGACTTTCTCGATTGAATATTTTTCCATTTGCTGTATGCCCTTAGGACAGTTAGCAGAGACTTTAAATGATTGTTCATTATAATTTTCTCCACTTAAGTTGTTTTGTTGGAGAAATTGTTCACCAGCCTCTTCTCTCCACCATTCTAGAAGTCCTTTCCTAAGTTATTTTAAAATATTCTGTAACTCCTCAGCATAAAGCCAAATGATGTTCTTCCTCATCAATTCTTATTTACTCCATGCATGGCCCTAGGAATCTTCCTGGGTGGGTAACATGGACTCTGTCGTTAAGGATTTGTCCAGTGGAGTAAAAAGAAGCAAAACACCTTGAATTTGCTTCCCCATATAAGCAACGAGGAAGGCCTGCTCTGTGCTTAGGCCCTGGCCTGCTGCCGGGGCCTGCACAGGGATAGGCCCTTTGTATTCAAGGAGCCAGAAGAAACCTCAGTGAGAGGCAAGCAAACCTCAGTGAGAGGCAAGCTCATCATCAAGTAATTTGCTGTGTAATGTATGAACTGGGAATGAAATGGTGGGTCGATGATTCCCACGACAACAGCTGTGTCAGTACTGGAGGAGGAGACAGAGGAGCTCAGAGGCAGATCCTGAATTGGCAGCCTGAGCCCAGGCCTTGAAGAACCAGGCCTTGAGCCTGGGCCTAGGGCTGGGATGTTGGCAGGGGGATGGGGGAGTGTTTAGGGAATGGGGGTCCAGGTGAGGAAGTCAGTGAAAGGATAATTATCTGTGCAGTGTGCAGGGGCTGTGAGGAGGCCAGCCTGACTGGAAAGGAGGGCTGGGCTAAGGGATCTCCATACATGAGATTGAGTAGGGTGGTGAGATCAGAAGCCAAGGGCTTGGAATGTCAGGCTAAAGCATTTAGACTTGAGTCTAAAGGTGGCAGAGGACCAGGTGCGGTGGCTTTGGGAGGCTAACACTTTGGGAGGCTGAGGTGGAAGGATCCTGTGCTCAAGCAAAACTTTTTGGCTGGAGCACAGGATTTTGGGACCGGCACAGGCAACACAGTAAGACCCTGTCTTTACAAAGGTAAAAATAAAAATAAAAATAAAAAAATTGCCTGGTTGTAGTAAAGCATGCCTGTAATCTTAGCTACTCTGTAGGCTGAGACAGGAGGATTGCTTGAGCTGGGGAGGTTGAGGCTCCAGTGAGCTGTGATCACATCACTGCACTCCAGCCTGGGTGGCAGAGCAAGGCCCCATCTCTAAAAAATAAAAAAATAAATAAAGGCAGCAGAGGAACCCTTAAGATTGCTGAGGTTTGTTAGGGAAATTCTTCTGGCTACTGTGTATGGTGTGCATGGAGGAGGGGAGCCTGTAGCCCTGGGAATGAGTGGAGGCTGTAGTCATAACCCAGAGGCCTCGTCTTGGAGCCAGTGACAGAGGTGACTGAGACAGAAGAATGGCCCCCCAGGAATGAGGAAGGAGTAGGTGAGGAGCCATCCCCAAGGTTTAGTCAAGGCAGGGCAAGAAGCCCCATTTATTTATACTTAGCTCCTGCGATATGGTCAGTAGCCAGTGGTAGATATCAACTCTCTCAGAGAAACTCCTCTAGGGCAGCAAACAGGAGAGCTGGTTCTCCAAGAGAAAGGCAAGTAGGGAGTGTCCTGGGCTCCAGAGAAAGGCAGCTAGTGGCTTAGAAATACAGCCAGAAAAACTGGAGGGACAGAGGAGGTGGTTTGCAGTGCAGGTAGCAATCATTAGAGCCATCTGGATGTCACATATGAGACCTTCCCCTTGAAGGTTGTGCAGGAGTTAAGGAGGTTCTTGTACTTCTGGGCATGACATGTGCTCAGCTCTGCCTTCCTTTCCAAGGTTTCATGGGATGTATCAGTGGCTGGAAGCCTGGAGAGACCTGAATAAGAGCATGGCTTCTTTGAGGTTGGTCTTCTGAGTATAGCACCTTCCTCCAGTGCCACCTTGTGACTCTGTGTCTTGGCCAAAAAGTTAAGGGTGAAGCCAAGTCTGGCAAATAGAGCCCAAGGCTTAGATAGGAGGACCAGGAGCTAATTCCTCTGGAGGCCATCGTTCTTACGGAAGCTGCTCCATGGTGTCGCTTTCAGAGTGAAGGCTGATTCTGAGTGTAACCTGGTTTATATCCAGTCTCAGAATGACACCAGAACAGTTTTCCAGTTTTTATATATATCACTAGCATGGTTTGCTTCTGAAGTATTTATTCTTTTTTTTTCTTTGTCTCGCTCTGCCGCCCAGGCTGGAGTGCAGTGGCGTGATCTCAGCTCACTGCAAGCTCCGCCTCCCAGATTAACGCCATCCTCCTGTCTCAGCCTCCCAAGTAGCTGGGACTACAGACACATGCCACCATGCCCGGCTAATTTTTTTGTATTTTTAGTAGAGACGGGGTTTCACCGTGTTAGCCAGGATGGTCTCGATCTCCTGACTTTGTGATCCGCCCACCTCAGCCTCCCAAAATGCTGGGATTACAGGCGTGAGCCACCGCACCCAGTCGTATTTATTCTTTTATTTTTCAATAGGAGGTAGTTATTAGATTTCTGAAAACTGTAGGATTTGTTTAAATGAGTCACAGCATTTGGCTGAAATAGAGAGGACTCCATCTGTTGCTTTTGCGTGGTCCCCAGTTCTGTTCTATGACTGAGCTATAAGAGAAGCAGGAGAACTTGATGTTCCCTGAGCTCACCATCACTGGCCCTGCCTGTCCGACAAGCCCTGCTCTAGTAGAGATGTGGGGAAGTGGGCCCTGTTTCCTGAGAGCCTCTCTACTTGGGACCCCTTTAATTAGCCTACTGTGTTTGGATGAGTTGGGTTAGGGGCTGGAGCCAAGGGCTCCTCATCCACTGAACTCTGCCAGCTGTTTCCTTGGAGTGCCCTTGAGTTTGCCCCTTGGATCAGAAAGAGGAGCATCCATTGCAGGGTGATTTCCTCAGGTCCTCTTGACCTGCTGTGCCCTGATGCTCTCCTCTGTGTCCCTAGGGCAGCAGGACAACTCATTCTGACTGAATCTGCCCCAGGGCAGCTGGCAGTGCCTCAAGTCAGGAAGGGTCATGGGAGTATGAAACAATACAAGGGAAACAGCATCGGCTTGGGGAAGGAGAGACCTAGGTACCAATCCTTGCTCTGCCTTATGTGCGTCACATCCTCTCTTTAAATCCTTTTTGTTTTCTTTTTTTGAGCCAGAGTCTCACTCTGTCTCCCAGGCTGGAGTGCAATGATGCTGTCTGGGCTCACTACAAACTCCGCCTCCTGGGTTCAAGTGATTCTCTTGCCTCAGCCTCACAAATAGCTGGGATTACAGGCTCACACCACCACGCCCAGCTAATTTTTGTATTTTTAGTAGAGATGGGATTTCACCATGTTGGCCAGGCTGATCTTGAACTTCTGACCTCAAGTGATCCATCCACCTTGGCCTCCTAAAATGCTGGGATCACAGGTGTGAGCCATCGCACCTGACCCTCTGTTTAAATCTCGATTTCCTCGTCTGTACCTCCAGTGCAGTGCTGTTAGGAGGATGATTAACTGATGGGTGTAAAATGTCTGGCGCATGCTAAAAAACAACCAGTTTCCTGATCTTCTCCCATAGTCTGGCCTCCTCTCTTCTGCACACTCTGCCTCTTCTTCAGATCATGCTCATGAGCAGAGTGAAGGGAGAGGTGTGCTGTGAGTCAGGGCATGGCATGGAAGATGCTGACATCCCACGCAGCTCCCTGCAGGGTTGCTCCTGGCACTTCATGCTTGGCCAGCAGATCAGCCTGACCCACTTGGCCATACCTGCCTCTCACTGGACAGCTGGGGCCTGGTCTTCCACATCTGTGGCCAGGGCTGGGCCCCTCAAGTCATGCCCCTCCACTGCTGGCCCCTCCAGGACAACCAGCCTGGGAACTTGAGGGCCCCAGGTCCCACCCTGCTGCCTTCCTGCTCTGCACTAGGCCTGGGGACAGTCTCTGAGCTGTCACAGGAAGTGTGCTTGCCTCTGTAACTCACTCATCTCTGGTTGTTGGTGGTTACTACATGGCTACTGTGGGATCTAGGTAAACTGTTCCTCCTGTAGGGCCAGTTGAAGTGGTGGTGAGCAGATGCCACCAGCCTTGCCCAATTCCTTCTTCGGTTCCTGACTTCTCAAGGTGTATCTTAGGAGCTGCTTGCTGAGGTTGCCACCCTAGGCAGTGTAGGCCTGTTAGATTATACCACGATGATTGAATGAGCAAATGACTGGAGCTTTGTCTAAGAGGGGCCTCATGTATGAGGAGTGCTGAGTAGACCCTGTGGGTCAGAAAGAGGATGAAGGTCTGCAGGTTTGTTCCTGTGTTAGGTGAAGCCTACCTCATGGTAGGAGCAAGGTGAGGATCTCTGCAGTCAATTAGAAGTGTTCTCTGATCTTACCACGTAAATTCTCTCTCTGAAATTCACATCACATAAAATTAACCAATTTAAAGTGAACAATTCAGTGGTATTTAATACATTCACAATGTTATGCAACCATCACCTCTATCTAGTTCCAAACCATTTTTGTCACCCCAAAAGAAAAACCCACACTCATTAAACAGTTGCTCCCCATTTCCCCCTCCCCTTCTAACCACTAGTCTGCTTTCTGTCTCTATGGATTTATCTATTTTGGATAGTTCGTATAAATGGAATCATAAAATAGGTATCCTTTTGTACCTGGCTTTTCTCTTACTTAGCCTAAAGTTTTTGAGGTTCATCTGCATTGTAGTATGCATGTATCAGTACTGCATTCCTTTTGTTTTATCTTGTTTTGTTTTATTTATTGTGGTTAAAATATATAAATACACGTCACATAAAATGTACCTTTTTTTTTTTCTTCTAAAGAGATAGGATCTCACTATGTTACCCAGGCTGGCCTTCAACTCCTGGGCTCAGGTGATCCTCTTGCCTCAGCCTCCTGAGTAGCTGGGACTACAGGCACGTGCCACTGTGCCCAGCTCAAAATGTGTCATTTTAACCATTTTTAAGTGTACAATTCAGTGATATTAGATAAATTCACATTGTTGTGCAGCCATCACCACCATCCATCTCCAGAACTTTTTCATCATCCCAAATAGAAACTCTATACCCATTGAATAGTAGTAACTCCTCATTTTCCCCCAGCTTATGATAACTACTGTTTTAGTTTCTATCTCTATGAATTTGACAATTCTAGATACCTCGTGTAAGTAGAATTCTACAGTATTTGTCCTTTTGTGACTGACAAATTTCACTTATCATCATTTCTTGAAGATTCATCCATATTGTAGCATGTATCAGAATTTCCTTCCTTTTTAGGGTTGAATAATACTCCACTGCATATATATACCACATTTTTTTTTACCCATTCATCTATCAGTGGACATGGTTGCTTTCACCTTTTGGCTAGTGTGAATGATGCATGGATTCTTGAATGCTGCAACAGGCTGGTGGACAGCTGGAGGAGGGACATACATTTGAGCACTGGACAAGATGCTGAGGTTTCCAAATGGGTCCAGGAACAGAGTCTGCTTCCATTTTCCAGGCCTCCCACACCTACATCCCCTACCCCACCTCTCCCCATATTTCCCCTGACTATACCCCTCCAGCCATACTAGCCTGCTTGCTGCTCCCTACCTGCAATCCACAACCCTGCCTCAAAGCCTAAGACCCTGTCATTTCTTCCTCTGGGATGCCCTTCCTAGGGCCTTGGCATGGCCTCTCCCAATATATTAATATTTGCAGGCTTTTGCCATGCAAACATGGTGGTGGGTGCCTGTAATCCTAGCTACTTGGGAGGCTGAGGCAGAAGAATCCCTTGAGCCCGGGAGGCAGAAGTTGCAGTGGAGACCATGCCATTGCACTCCAGCCTGGGCAACAAGAGCAAAACTCCGTTAAAAAAAAAAAAATCTATATCTATATCTATATCTATATATATCTATATCTATATTTATTTATTTGCATGACTCTGCTCAGGGATCCCCTTTTCAGAAGTGCCCCCTGACCCACCAGGGTAGTTTCTCTTCTTTCTCATTCATATTGTTCTTCTAAGCACCTATCATACTCTGAATGAATTGGACTTACCTATTTGTCTTCTTGGTCTTTGCTTGTATCCTGCACCATAAGACGAGTCCTATGAAATAAGTGGCCTTGTCTGCCTTGCTCACTACTAGGTAGCCAGCATCTGCAGTGCAGCCCAGTGCCAGGGGCCGTGAAGCTCCCAGTGAGGACCTGACATGCGGTAAAGCCACACACTTGTGCTGCTCTGGCCACCATTGGAGCCCTGACCCCTTCCGCCTCCCCCTTTTGTATTTGGATTTGTATTCACATCCTCCATCCCAGGTACCCTACTCTGTTCTCTGGAACTCTCAAGCTGCCCTGAGTCCCCAGCACCTTCCCCAGACATTCCCTTTACCTTCTGCTAGGTAAAAACCTGGCCATGCCAAAATATTATTTGCAGGCCGCGTATAGGCTCACACCTGTAATCCCAGCACTTTGGGAGGCCGAGGCGGGCGGATCACCTGAGGTCAGGAGTTGGAGACCAGCCTGACCAACATGGTGAAACCCTGTCTCTACTAAAAATACAAAAATCAGTCGGACATGGTGGTGGGCGCCTCAGTATGCAATATTCTTCTTACTCCCTCAGCAGGGCTGTGCGAACCTCCGTGCACTTGCCTGATCATCTGGGCCAGGGGGCCTTTGCATGAGCTTGGCTGTTAGACCCTGGTCTCTCCTCTTTTGTCAGACACAGGCCATACAGTTCTACCATTATCTCTCCCTTAGCACTGCTGCCTGGACTTCTCATTACTTCCCACTACCCTGAAGATTTTGGCAAAAGAATCCAGGCTTCCTGCCCACTCCACTTGTTGTCAAGCCAGGGAAGGAAGAAAGGGAGGAAGGCAAGGCTAATGTTTTTCTCAGTGCCTACTGGGCACTTGGCACTGCATTTCCTCATGCTGGGGTAGCCCTGGCCCCTCTGTTGGCTCAATCCGGCCCAGGCATTCTGGGTGTGGTGACTCAGGGCTGGGCTAGTCCCTCAGAGACTTGCCCTTCTCTCTGGGAGCAGGACTGCTTGGCAGTATATTACTCACTAGTCAGTGGCTAGCTACGTGCCATGGAGAGTGTGATCACATATGCTGTCACATGCTCAAACACACATGCACACAGTGCATGTGCATACTCACGTGTGAGCACACACTACATGTGCACACAGTAGCTCATCATGCTTTTTTCTCAGGTTTTAGTCACTACTCTCAGATCAACAGGCGGATATTTCCTTTATGAGAGCATCTGTCTTGATGGAATTTAGGCCACAGTAGCTGAATTTAATGGTCTCAATATGTGAAAACATGTCAGGTAGGAACATGGGCATCCCTGAATCTGTGCTCCCCAGACGCAGAGCCCTAGAAAGGGGAAGAGAGTAGAGGAGGGAGCTCCTGGTGGTCTACCGGGGGAGGGCCTCTTCTAGTTAAGGGTGGGTCCAGTCACCTGAAAGGGATTGATAGCTCCTTGGATGGGAGGTTTTGGTCTTAGGCCGGGCCTTTGTGGCTGTTACCCCACATCAGGCTGAACAGTGAGGGGGACTGAGAATCAATCTCTGAGGCAGGAGGGAAGAATGGGAGGAGGGTATGGAGTGACGGCGGTCATCTGCAGGAAGCCTCTCACTGGGTGGTCTCTGCCTGCAGGAGGCAATCTCCCCAAGTGACCAATAGGGGAATTGTCCACAGGGAGAATCTGGAAATGAACCCCCAGCACCCTCCTGACTCTCACAGGCTGAGAGAGAAGGAAAGGCAGGAACCAAAGTGCCACAGATAGGTATTAGATTTCTCCTTCTGAGTTAGACCCCTCAAAAGTGAAAAACAAGAAAACCACAGAGGAAAGACTGCATAGTTGGCAAGAAAGGAAAACAAGCCACCATCTATGCACATTTTTCTGCAACTAGGCTGATAGGCATGTGGAACCATGGACATGGTAATGTCAAAGGCTGAAAAGTGGTGGATGGCTTTCCTTTTTAAATGTCCTTTGATGTTGCAGTGGGTATTATTTAGAAGAGGGGTTGTTTTTCCTGCTGGAATCTTGAGTCTCAGTTACTGTCTTGAGATGGCATTTTTTAATCATTTTCATCATCTTTCATAAGCCTTATAAAGAACTGTATTCAGGCTGGGCGTGATGGCTCATGCCTATAATCCCAGCACTTTGGGAGGCTGAGGCGGGTGGATCACGAGGTCAGGAGTTTGAGACCAGCCTGGCCAACATGGTGAAACCCTATCTATACTAAAAATACAAAAATTAGCCAGGCGTGGTGGCGGGTGCCTGTAATCCCTGCTACTCAGGAGGCTGAGGCAGGAGAATTGCTTGAACCCGGGAGGCAGAGGTTGCAGTGAGCCGAGATCGTGCTACTGCACTCTAGCCTGGGTGACAGAGCAAGACTCTGTCTTGAAAAAAAAAAAAAGAATTACAGTTAATGGGTCAATACGTCCTTAACACCAACCCTGTCTGGGCATTTAGCTTCATGCTGCATGCAGGTGAGGGGAGAGAGGGAGTCCAGAGGGAGCCCACAAGCACACAAGGAGCCCTCCCTCATGAGGCCATGAAAAGTCTGCAGGAAGGCACAGCAGATTTCTGGGAACTGAGGAATCTTGTGAGGGTCCATAGCGGGCAGGATACTTAAACCAGGTTTTGAAGGTTAAATTGACTTTTTTTTTTTTTTTTTTTGAGACAGAATCTTACTCTGTCACCTAGGTTGGATTGCAGAGCACAGTGGTGCAATCATAGCTTACTGCAACCTCAACCTCCTAGGCTCAAGGGATCCATTTGTCTCAGCCTCTCAAGAAGCTGGAACCACAGGCACATGCCACCATGCCTGGGTAATTTTTTTTTATTTTTTTATTTTTTGTAGAGATGGATCTCCCTATGTTGCCCAGGCTGGTCTCAAACTCCTAGGCACAAGGGATCCTCCCACCTCAGCCTCCCAAAGTGCTGGGACTATAGGTGTGAGCCACCGCACGCCTGGCCTGAATTGGCTTTTAAGGAAACTGCCTTGTAGAAAGAGAATACAGCATGAGCTGGTAGAGGTGGGGGTCAGATGAGGAGCCTCAGGAATCCCTGCTGAAGGCAGTGCAAGAAGAGGAAAAACTGCCTAGTTAGGAGGAGCCACATGGTAGAGTGCTTTGAAGGCTGTGGACAAGTGTGTCCAGGGTGGGGTGGTAACCCCCGATATGCTGCTGTGCCTGACATGCATATGGTGGGATTAGGTGGGAAGAGTGAGCACTTAGCATAATATAACTGGTGCAAGCTTTCACACATGTGACTATGATCATGGCAGCTACCATAGGAAAGCCAGGCCTTTTTCAAACAGACTGTCTGAGTGAGACTCCTAAGCAGGGCCTACTCTTATGTCTCTGTACCAGGCTTCAGAGTCTTTTCTCCCCCAGACTTGTCTATCATCGGCCTGGGATGCCCTTGCAGGACCTGGGATTATTGCAGTGGGTCCTCTGTGTTCTATGCTCAGTGTGTCAGCCACTGCTACCACACAGAGCCTCTGCTTTCCTGATCAATCACCCGAGCCCATGGGCCATTCAGTCCACAAACATTTACTGAGCCCTGCTCTGGGCCAGGCCCTGTGCCAAACTCTAAGGACTCTGTGGTCACTGTGTGTAGAGGAAAGCCAGATGGCCCACTTTTCTCTGGAACCACCCCCCTTCCCCATGGCTTCCTCTAGGATTTTCTGGGACTCTGCCAGCCCACATTGATTTCTCCTTCTGGGAGCCCCCGGACCACAGACCCCTCCCACCACACACACACATGCACATTCAAGTTCCCATGCTTTTGTGTGTAACACTTGCTTTGTATTCTTTTGATGGTAATAAATTTGAAGTTGCAAGGCAAAGGTAGAGTTCAGAGGGTTTCATTCTCATTTTACTACCTGTTATTTCTAGGCGGGTGGATCACTTGAAATCAGGAGTTCAAGACCAGCCTGGCCAACATGGCGAAACTCCATCTCTACTAAAAATACAAAAAATTAGCTGGGCGTGGTGGCTGAGGGCTGTAATCCCAGCTACTCGGGAGGCTGAGTCAGGAGAATTGCTTGAACCTGGGAGGCGGAGGTTGCAGTGAGCCAAGATCACACCACTGCACTCCAGCCTGGGCAGCAAGAGCAAAATTTTGTCTCAAAAAAAAAAAAAAAAAAAAAAGCAGACCTGATTTCTGGACAGAGAGGTTTTTAACATAGGATGAATAGATATTAGTTTGGTGTTTCTCCCACAAAATAGACAATAGGCATTATTTTTTAATTCCACTGATTTCCCATGAGAAATGTATTAAGGGGTCCCAGGCAGGGTTTCCCTGGAAGTCTCAAACAGGAGGCTCTGGGATGCCTCATACACTGGGATGTTTCTGGGGCCAGTCCAGTCCCCTGAGCACAGCGGATGTTCAGTGAATTCATGCATGCATTTAGTGTCTGCAAAGTGACGCAGACACTGGGTGATCTTGCCAACTGCATTGTTGGCCTGTATCTCTCTTCCTGTGCCTAGAGCAGGGCTGAGTGTGAAGTATACCCTTAGCCATCTTTGTGGGATAAAGATATGTCCAGGCAGCCCCTAAGGGCAGGCTGAGTGCTGAGTCTGTCATCAGTATTGGGTCTGATGACCGGTCAGGAACTTGAGCTTTCTGGGCCAGAGTCCTGGCTTCTGCCCTGTTGGGGGCAGGACTATGGGAAGTGGCTTGCTTCCTCCCTACTCACAAAGGCTTGCAGTTTTCTCTTAGTTTATCTTGACTTCCAGATTGCAGCAAAGTTTTGAAGAGAGCTGACAAGCACAGCATTGTCCCCTTGGTAAAAGGCTGCAGTAGTAGGATTTGCAGTAGCTGGAACCTGGGAAAAGCTGGCTCAGCTTTATGTAATGACTTCAGTCTCCTGATTTGAGCTTCCTAGCTTTAGGAGCTGACCTGGGTCAGAACACTGTGATGCTACACAACCCAAAGTTGTGTCATGTGGGGTCCTAATGCAAGTGTCTATGAGCCTGGGGCTGGCTGGGGAGCAGGAGCCTCCATGACTTGGGCTGCATCAGAACTCCTGGGCTATACTTGAGAGTCATGGTACTCCCAGAAGATGGGGTTAGGAAATGTGAAGAGGGCTGGCACTGGGGCCAAAGCTCCTTAGAAGTCTGTGGTGAGGTGGCTGAGAATTTACCTGGCCAGTTAGACGTTCCCTCAGAAAGCTGAGCCTAGTAGGGGAACACGTGGAGATAGCTGGTTGGCCTAGAACACTCTTAAAAGGTGCCCCAGTCACTGTAGACTGGAAAGGCCAGGAAGGTCTTAGTGCAGGAAAGCACTGTGACTTCTCAGAGAAGTGTCAATGTCTTGGGTTCTTCTGGTGTCCCAGGCCAGGGTCATCTGGAGAGTCTAGGAGATCATAGGGGGAGCTCCTCAAGGAGCTGCTGACCCAGGTCTTGGCTCTGGGTGGTGACTCTGGCCTGGCCACCTGCCTGCCTTCTCTTCCCTCCTCTGCTTCTCTTGGCTCCCAGCATGGGCTCCCACCTGTCCTAGCTCCCCTAGGAATTTCCTGCTGATGAGCTATTACCCAAGTCTGATGACTAGGTAGGAAAAAAGACATTTTTTCCTTCTAAAAACTGCAAGAAGAATAAGAAACAGAAAAGAAAACTCTACCTTCAACAAAAATAACAAACACCTGTAACCTGAAATACAACAAACAAAGATTGATTTTTGTTTGTTTGTTTTGTTTTTTTGTTTTTGAGACAGTCTTGCTCTGTCACCCAGGCTGGAGTGCAGTGGCATGCTCTTGGCTCACTGCAAGCTCCGCCTCCCAGGTTCACGCCATCCTCCTGCCTCAGCCTCCGAAGTAGCTGGGACTACAGGCGCATGCTGCCACGCTTGGCTAATTTTTTGTATTTTTGGTAGAGATGGGGTTTCACCGTGTTAGCCAGAATGGTCTCGATCTCCTGACCTTGTGATCTGCCTGCCTCAGCCTCCCAAAGTGCTGGGATTACAGGCGTGAGCCACCGCACCAGGCCAAACAATGATTTTCAAGTCCAGGATCAAAATCCATCCAGGATGGAGGATTTTAGGAGGGGATACTTGTCAGAGTCCAGAGGACCAAAACAAATAACAATCTATTGGACTGGTTAGCAAAGCCAACATATGCGGACAAGCTTAGGGAGTATCTTTGAACCCTATGTGATGCCAAGGAGTTACTAGGGAGGTGGAGTTACCCAAGGAATTGAGCAGAGTGTGGCAGGTGAGGGGAAAACTATGGGTTGCCAGCAGTTCAGACAATAGAAAAACAAAGGAAATTCAAAATAGGTATAATTGGTATCTCCGGAGAAGAGAACAAAACAAATGGAACACAAAAATATTCAAAGATACAATAGAAGAAAACTTTCCCCCTGAAATAAAAGAACACATACATCTTTTGTTTGAAAGGCTGGGGGCTGGGCATGGTGGCTCACACCTGTAATCCCAGCACTTTGGGAGGCCAAGGCAGGCAGATTACCTGAGGTTGGGAGTTTCAGACGAGCCTGACCAACATGGAGAAACCCCATCTCTACTAAAAATACAAAAAACTACCTGGGTGTTGTGGTGCATGCCTATAATCCCAGCTATTCAGGAGACTGAGGCAGGAGAATTTCTTGAACCTGGGAGGCAGAGGTTGCAGTGAGTAGAGACAGTGCCATTGCACTCCAGACTGGGCAACAAGAGTGAAACTCCATCTAAGAAAAAAAGAAAGGCCAGACTGAATTTTAGGAAAAATATACATATTTAACCCAAAAACATGTCTTGGTGTTGTCACTGAATTCCAAAGAGAAAAAAATAGTTCTATTGCATCCAGAGGGGAAAAGTTTATATATATATATATAAAACCCAGAGCTCTCCACAGTAATAATCAATGATAGAAAACAGAGGGGCTAGCTATATCTCCAAAGTCCTCATGGAGAGAAAGTGTAAACCCAGAATTTATATCCAGCCAACGTGTTGTTCAAGTTTATTTTTTCATTATTATTATTATTTGGGACAGAGTTTTTGCTCTGTTACCCAGGCTGGAGTGGAGTGGTGCATTCTCAGCTCACTGCAACCTCCACCTCCTGGGTTCAAGAGATTCTCCTGCCTCAACCTCCCCAGTAGCTGGGACTACAGGTATGTGCCACCATGCCTGGCTAATTTTTCTTTCTTTCTTTTCTTTTTTTTTTTTTTGTATTTTTAGTAGAGACGGATTTTCTCCATGTTGGCCAGGCTGATCTCAAACTCCTGACCTCAGGTGATTGCCTGCCTTGGCCTCCCAAAGTGCTGGGATTACAGGCGTGAGCCCCTGTGCCCAGCTGTAGTTCAAGTGTAAAGGTTGTGAAGATGTGTTCAGACATTCAAGAACTCAGGAGACGTGGTTTCTATGAGTTCTTTTTAAATGAATGAATGAACAAAAACTTCTAGAGATAAATTCTATAAGACATACATGGAGATGCTGTGATTAAAGGAGCAGTAACCTCACCACCACTTACTTGCCCTCAGATGAGCCATCAATCACACAGTGCTTATTACAGGCACCTTGGTGCAAGAGACATTCAGTCTTTTTTTTTTTTTTTTTTTGAGATGGAATCTCGCTCTGTCACCCAGACTGGAGTGCAGTGGTGCAATCTTGGCTCACTGCAAGCTCTGCCTCCCGGGTTCACGCCATTCTTCTGCCTCAGCCTCCTGAGTAGCTGGGACTACAGGCACCTGCCACAACGTCCAGCTAATTTTTTGAAATTTTAGTAGAGACAGGGTTTCACCATGTTAGTCAGGATGGTCTCGATCTCCTGACCTCGTGATCCACCCGCCTTGGCCTCCCAAAGTGCTGGGATTACAGGCGTGAGCCACTGCGCCTGGCCAACATTCAGTCTTTAAAGTTATACTGAACTCATGGCATTTGACACTTCAGCTGACTCGTGGCCACATATATCTCTTGCTATTCTGGAAAAGCCATGGGATAGAGGTGAAAATGGGACTGAGGGGAAGATCAAAGGTAGACTCTACATGAACCACTACTGTATACCCACTGGTCTCTTTCTAGAATTTGGCCTGAGGTGGGCCTGGTGCAATTCTTAGTGAGACACTACAAGAATATGGATGTCACTTGAGGCAGGTCTAAGGGTTTGGTTTTGTTCTACATCATGGATGACAAGCCCATGACCTTTGTGCTTAATTGATGGTAACAATCTTTCCCGTGAATCCTTCCTGAACCTACCTCCCAGGCAGTCACTACCAATTTATTGGGGTTAAAGGAAAGTTACCCTTATTTCCCATCCTTGCTCTGGATTCTGGAGACTAGCTGGTCCCAGAGGAAACCAAAAGCAAATCAATTTGCCTGAGAGATGTTCTTAATCTAGTAGACCCACTCAGGCTCCAGGGCTGGGGAATGAGGTCTCCAAGGTTTACTCTTGTGGCAGTTATGCCCTGGCTTCCCTTTGCTCTCAGACTTCTGGTAGTCTCCCCCTCTGATGCTGGCAGCTTCTTCTAGCCTATGTTTAATGGCAGCAAGTCTTGTTCCTACCAGTCCCTCTTGTCACATTCTCCCCTTGCTGACCCGCCTGCAGTCTCATGCTGGACTCTTTCTCTCAGCAACAGCACGGCAGTCAGAGCTCACTGCCTTAAACATGTTCTCTTCTGGCCCAAACAGGCTGGCCTGGAACAAATTGAGCCTTGTTGTTTGGCCACAGGAAGAGTCCCACCTGCCAGACATTTCTGAGTGGAAAGGATGAGTGGAGGTGGCAGGTACCTCGTAACACTGATGGTTCCTTCATATGGGTTTGTCTGCTCAGGGGTGTTGAGTGCATGTCTGCCCAAGGGCATCAGTATACACCTGGCATCACTGGGCCATCATGGTGCTTTGTCCCCAGCTGTACCAAGGACCTAGCTCTCTGGGTTATCTGGAGTCTTTAGGGTCTTGAAAACTTACCATCAGAGTGGGACTACAACTTATAGGGGCTGGGAAGTTAGGAAGAGAAGATGTCAGCCTCAAGGGAGCTCTTGCCTGTGGCGTGACCTCTCACCCTGCCCAGGAACCCTGGGTGTGGTACCTTACCTACCCAGCCAGCAGACAGCACCTTAGAGGCTTTGAGCCCATGATACCATCTTCTTGGGCTCTTTCTGTGGCTGTGGCTGCGTGTTATGGAGATTCTTACCCTTGTGCTGTTGCCGTCAGTACTCCAAGTTCTTTTTGGCCCATAGGGCAATCAGGAAGCTGATGAGGCCAGCCCTTGATGGCTGGGGGCCTCCCTGTCACTGACCTAAGTACACTTTCCATGGAGCCTGGTGGAGGGTAGGACTGAATCTGGTCTGGGAAACCAACAGAAACTATTTTAAGGACTGGAGAGTGAAAGTTTAAGAATTTTCGTAGCAGTGGCCTCAACTAGGACACATATGCCAAGGGGTTGAGGGATAGGGGAGGGACAAGGCAGAACATATGGAAATTTCTATTTACATTTATTGTCTATCCATCTTTTAAAACTTTTCCATTTGGGGAGGTGGGTTTTATAAAAAATAAGCATTTATATAATTGGTAGATGAATATTCACATGTTGGAGATGCTGAAACATGTTTTATTGATAGAGGCACATGATTAAAAAGGCAGGAGGCCACTGACTTGAAGGCTGGGCAGGCCGGGACATGTTTTCTTGTGCAAAAACTGGAATCTTTTTTCTAAGCCTAAACTTTCTAGATTTTCATATCCATTCCTGAGAGAGGAGCTCTAGGACACTGGACCTGGCCCCAGCACCCACTGCTCTGTAGCCTCTGCTGCCTGGGTGCACAGGAACCACTGGGGTAGCCCAGTAGTCCTTCCTGCCCTGGGCCTCAAAGGAGAGGGTCCTCCCACAGCATCTGCCCATCTCTAATTGCCCATTACAGAAAGGTCAGCCATGAATTTATCAAAACCTCTTTTGAAGCTTTGGGGCTTTTCTGTACACTCTGACTTAGAGAAACAGTTTCTTTAAGTTCACTGCCCTCCTGGTGAACAAAGACAGCCGTTTATTAATGGGAAACATTTCTTTCAAATCCTCAACTGAAGGTGGTGGGGGGCATGCTCTGGAATGCTGCCTTGTGGAGCCCAGATTGGTTTTCCCTCTGGCGCCTGCACTGGCCCCATGCCTGGCTGTTTTTCCTTCTGATCTGAATCAGCCTGGTCAGGCTCTCCTTCCCACTGTGTACCAGGGCAGCCACATCTCTCCTGGTGGTTCTGCCATTATAGACGTCCCTGGTGTCTGAAGCATTTTTTAGTCACTGACGCTTGCTGTCCTCATGCCTTTCTGGGGGCTTCTGACAGAGGTGAGCCTAGCCTCTCACCCGTGCAGTTGGGATTATGTCTCCCAGCAGTGGTCATGGGATGGGACAGGAGGCCACAGGGTACTAAGGATTGGTAGGGGAGAGGCTAACTGAATTTGCTCTGTTCCCCTTCTCAGCAGCCCTCCTGTGGCCAGGGTGCTCCTTCCTGCCTTGGCAAACAGCCCTGAGTTAAGATTGTTTCTGATCAACTAATAGCCTTAAATGCTGAAAGGAAGAAAAGCTGGTAGAAATCCGGCTGTTTCTACATTGTTTACCTTTCTTGGCCATCTTAAAAATATATTTGTCCCAATACCTAATGCATATGGGACCTAAAACCTAGATGACAGGTTGATAGATGCAGCAAACCACCATGGTACATGTGTACCTATGTAACAAACCTGCACGTTCTGCACATGTGTCCCAGAACTTAAAGTAAAATAAAAAATTATATAGATAATTCTATATATATATATCCCTAGATAAGGCATTTCTAGTCTTCCCTGTTTGGCTTCTAGCCACTCCTTCATCTTTCTGCCCTTTCCCTCCTGCACCTGCCTGTCTCCTGTGTGTCCTTTATGGCGGCACCCCTTTCCCCTCCTTGCTTACACACCCTTAAACTGGCCCTCCCCAGCAATAGGGCTCCCATGGCTGCTGGGAGGAGCACTGGCTTCAAGGGGCCTCTCTGCTGATGAGGCCACATCCACGAGACCCAGTCTTCCTTGTGGGTCCTGCCTGTGGACACCTCCCTCTCTTTTTCCTCATTCCCTTCTTTCTCCTGCCCAGCAGCCATATTTTGGTGGAGACCTTTGTTTGTGTCTCTTAAGAAGAGCCTCCTGGAGGGCTTACCTCTTTCCTCCTGAGGAGGCCTTGGATGGTTGTAGTCACTGTGGCTCCCATGGAACGTGTGTTCAGGTGTATGGCACAGACAGTTATGACCCCTGGAGCTCCTGCCACGGTGGGCCCTCGTGTTCAGCTGGAGAAGGAACTGGCCCTTTCTAAGCTGGACTGGTTTGGGACAGGACTTGGGCATTTATGGTGTGTAGCCCTCATGGGTGTAGCCTTTCTTCCTGTGACTTCTCGGCTTTCATATATGTAGACTTATCATGGCAGGGGGCATTGTTGAGTGCTCCTCCTCATGGAAACTTCTATAACCCTGTGGGGTCATTCTCTTTTTTCTCCTTTCTCTGACTTCTCTGGTTCTGACATCTCCTCTACTCCTACCAACTTTGGTCCTCCCTACAAAGCTTTCTTGGACCACTGCTCTCTGGGTGATTTCTAGCCTGAGAATTGTCTGTGAACAAGACCTATAAGTCTCCCAGATAAAAATATCTACACTTATCTGAATTGAACTGAAGCTGTGACCCATCTCTTAATGTCTCTTACCCCCTACCCCCACCTCAACACAACCAAACCCAAACTTGTGATTTTGTGATTTCACTTCCCATTTCTCACCCACTAATTGACTTCTCTCCTTGGATTCCCCATCTCAATTTAAAGGAACACTTCTCCCTGGAGCCAAAGCCAGAACACCTGCTGCTGTACCTTCCCTTCCTCTTGCCACGCAGACTATTTCCTGGGCCAGTGCCTTATTCTCATTGGTTTCCCTACCTCATCATCTTCTTGAAAAGACCCTAAACATTCCCCTATGTGAAAACCTTACAGGCTCTGTTCATTTTAGCTTTTAGCTTCCCAATTGGCTCAGGTAGTTCAACATACACTATCACATGATTGCTGGGAGCTGTTCTAGGTGCTGGGAGCAGCAAAGACTGACGTCTTCCAAGCTTACCCTGCATAGCTACTCAGACTGAGCATGCTCTGCTGTGCCTCTGAGTCTTCATGCATGTTGTTGCCTCTGCCTAGCATGCCCTGTCACCTTGGCATGAACAGCCCATCTTTTAAGGCCCAGTTTAAATGTCTTCTCATCCTCAAAGACTTCTGCTTCTGTCCATCACTGGACCAGTGTGTCTTGCAGGGATTTGTTTGCACATCTGTCTCTACTCTAGACCAGAGGCTCTTGGAGGACTGGACTCCTATATGAATCATTTTTTAAAAAAATTATTTTAATTAAATATTACATGACTGTTTATAAAGAATATAAGAATACTTCAACAACATGTATAAGATGTGAAGAATAACAATATGAACACCTGTGGACCCACCTTCCATTGAAGAGATATAATTCCTTTATACCATCAATACCTATTATAGGGCCTGGAACTAATCCAGGGGTCAGTAAATGTGAATGCCTGAATGAATGAACATCTGTTGTTGGAGTCATTTTCTCTATGAGTCTCTCAGCGTTGCTAGTTAAGTCCCAGGTGAATGGTGTCATGGCCCTAGCCCAGCCCTACTCCGTGAGCCCATTCTACTGTTCACACATTGTTCTGGTCATTGTGCATGTCCTTATTGAGTGTCCACTCAATGCCAAGCGTGGCGCTGGGTCCTAAGGATATAGTGGGGAGCAAAATGGTGAAACCTCTTCCCAGGGAGCTTCCACGTAAGCAGCTCTTCAGAAAAAATAATCCAAAGAACCCAAAATGCAGTGTTTTCTACCCCCTCTACAGCTACATGGTGTTCCCCTGAAAGGCAGTGTGGGACATGGTTAAGGACATGGACTGGTGACCTAGATTTTGGAATCCCAGCTCCACCATTTGCAAGTCATGATGGCTTTGCATGTTACTTAACTTTTATGTATGGCAGTTTTCTCATCTGTAAAATGGGCAAAATAGATGCTATTCAGTGAATTTGCTGTGAGGCTTAATGCAGTTACTATGTGACAGGTGGCTCATGGTGAGGGCTCGGTCAGCATTACCACAATTATTGTCAGCAGAGCCTTCTATGGTATGGCTGGGGGTGTAGCCAACTGCTGTGGGGAGGAACTTTAGGTATTGTTCCTGAAGTTCTCTCCTGCATGAAGTCAGACCCAGAGAAGGGCCGAGTGTCATGCCAGGCACTTGCCGTGTTTCCTCAGCTTTAAAACTTTGGGGCCACATTTTACTACTCTGAGTCATTTAGTGCCTACAGTCAACCCATTCAGGAAATACGTATCGAGTATCCAGTTTGTGCCAGGCACTGTGGTAGGCCCTGGGACACAGCTGTGAGGAAAGCACACGGAGGCCGTGCCCACACAGAACTGGCAGTTTAATTTAGGGATCCCAGAGGATATACAAAAGCAATAAATTTGTTATATGATGGGTCAGAAGGTGCTCAGTGCCACAGAGAACAAAGAGGCAGGGGAGACAAGTGCAGTTTTAAATACAGTCAGGTTAAGTGTCCCTGGAAGTATGCCACCAGAGCAAAGACTTGAGAGGGAGCAAGCGTCTGCAGAAAAAACAGCAAATCTGAGGCGGGCAGATCACAAGGTCAGGAGTTCAAGACCAGCCTGGCCAATATGGTTAAACCTTGTGTCTACTAAAAATACAAAAATTAACTGGGCGTGGTGGCTCATGCCTGTAGTCCCAGCTACTTGGGAGACTGAGACAGAAGAATCTCTTGAACCCGGGAGGGGGAGGTTGCTGTGAGTTGAGATCGTGGCACTGTACTCCAGCCTGGGTGACAGAGTGAGACTCTGTCTCAAAAACAAAACAAAAAAAAAAAAGAAAAAAGAAAAAGAAGAAGAAGAAAGAACAGCAAATCCAATGGCCAAATACACATGTCAGGAGTGGGCCTGGCATAAGGGAAGTGGAGTTGGGGAGAGGGTAATCAGAGAGGAGGCCAGAGGGAAAGGGGCTAAATCTCATGGGGCCTTGTGGGCCATTGTAAGACTTTTGGCTTTTCTTTTGGGAGGTAAAGGAAGTCAGTGCAGGGCTTAAGCAAAGTAGAGAAGTCAAGCAAAGCCTGACTCGTGTATTTAAAGCCTTATCGCGGGACTGGGCGTGGTGGCTCATGCCTGTAATCCCAGCACTTTGGGAGGCCGAGGTGGGTGGATCACTTCAGGTCAGGAGTTCGAGACCAGCCTGGCCAACATGGCAAAACTCTGACTCTACTAAAAATACAAAAAATTAGCCAAGTGTGCTGGTGTGCACCTGTAGTCCCAGCTACGTTGCAGTGAGCCGAGACTGCACCACTGCACTCCAGCCTGGGCAACAGAAGGAGACTCTCTCTCACACACACACACACAAAGCCTCATCCTGGCAACTGAGAATGGCTCAAACCAGGTGGGGTGAGGAGGAGGGTGTAGGTAGTAGTGGCCAGCTTCAGAAACTAACAAGATATACTGCTGGATTGACTTAGGATGAGACAGGAAGGGAGGCAGAGACGGCACCAAGGGGGAGACTAGGAGGCCCACATTTAGGGGCAAGATCAGGGGCTCAGCTTGGGTGTGTCAAGGTGAAGATGCCTACAGGGCATCTCTGTGAAGATGTGGAGTTGGCAGTTAAACAGGTGAAGAGTTCAGAGCAGAGTTCTGGGCCAGAGATAGACATTTAGTGGGTATCAGTGGAAAGTGGATTTAAAGCCCTGAGACTGGGTAAGTCTTGAGACTTAGGGATTGTGAGTACTCACAGAAGCACATTTGTGTAAAGACTGAGCCCTGGGTCTCTCCAGTGTAAGGAGTGGGGTTCTGGGGTTGGCATATGAGGAAGAACCTGCAAAAGAGATTAGAAAAGTGTGGCCAGGCAGGAGGAGGAAATTCAGGAGAAGGTGGTATTCCCGAAGGCAAATAGAGAACTTATCTCAGGAAGGATGGAGTGATCATCTGGGATCAAGTGCTGCTGATGGTCAAATGAGATGAGAAACTGAGATGTGACTGTCGGATTTGACGATGTGGAGGTCCCTACTGACTGTGACCTGAGGAATGTCTGTGGAGTGATGGGCAAAAGCCAGGTTGGAGGGGTGGGTTGAGAGGGAGAGAGGAGAGGAGTGGGAGGTAGTGAGTGGAGGCAGTTCTTTTATTATTTATTTTAGAGACAGAGTCTTGCTCTGTCACTCAGGCTGGAGTGCAGTGGCATCGTCCTAGCTCACTGTAACCTTGATCTCCTGGGCTCAAGAGATCCTCCTGCCTCAGTCTCCCAAGTTGGGGTTACAGGTGCAAGTCACCTTGTCAGGCAAGTGGAGATAATTATTTTAAGGAGTTTTGCTGTAAAGAAGAGGAGAGAAATGGGGCAGTAGCTGAAGGAGTAGTGGAGCAAAGTGCTGCTGCTTCTACTTTTTTGTTTTTTAGGATGGGAGAAGCTTGTTTGTATGATAATTGAAATGATCCAATAGAGAGGGGGAAATGGATGATGAAGGAGAGGGGAGAATTTGTGAAGGTGAGAAGTGGGCCTTGGGATCAGGAGGCAGGTGAACACTGGGGGACAGGAGTAGGGAGGCTGAAGTTGTGCAGGTTTCTTCTGGTGGGTCCAACTTTCTTTGTGAGATGGTGAGCAGGTCATCAGTGGCAGTTAAGAGACAGAAGGAGGTGTTTGGAAGCTTGAAGATCAAGGAGAGGGTATAAGGAAGCATCTAGGAAGACAGGAGAGTACAAAGACCATGGGCATATATTGCGATCTCCAGGTGTCATGATGGCTACCATGAGGCGTGTGGGCACACATCAATGCCAGGAACATTGCCCTCGCATGCAGACTTTGCTGGGTGCAGAAGACATTGTTTGTTTATTCACTGTCACCACGGCTGAGTTTAGAACCCTAATCTTCATAAAAAATGTCTCCAGAAAGACTACACTGTGATACAACATTGATTTAAAAAGTCGCTGTGTATATAGATTGCCTGCTACTTATTGGGCAACACAAATACGATAGAAGTGGCTACATTTCTCAGAAGGCTTGCACAGCCTGGAGAGGGGTGGGGGCCACAGCCCATTCACATGTTTATAAAAGGCTCTCAACGTCTTCTGATTTGCTTTCAAGGGCTGCCTTTAAACTCCAATCCCAAATAATTTAAGTAAAAAATGAAACTTAATTTGGACAAGTGGGAAATATTTCTTTAGGATACCTAGAAATTAGTATACTGAAAGGGCTCAGAGAAGCCCAGGTTCCCAATGTGTGCCACAGATGCTATGGCCACCACCATGCTAGGCTTCATAGCTGGTGGCAAAGATGGCCCTGAGGGGTTGGACTCAAACTCTGGTTGTCTTGCTGAAGAAGAAATTGGTGGGTCTGTGACTGGATGGTTAGGTCTATGCTATTGATGGCTGATGACAGGAATGTTAAACACTGTAAGAGTGTTTCTTTCTTTTTTTTTTTTTTTTTGAGGCGGAGTCTTCACTCTGTCGCCCAGGCTGGAGTACAGTGGCGCGATCTCGGCTCCCGGGTTCGTGCCATTCTTCTGCCTCAGCCTCCCGAGTAGCTGGGACTACAGGCGCCCGCCACCGCACCCGGCTAATTTTTTGTATTTTAGTAGAGACGGGGTTTCACTGTGTTAGCCAGGATGGTCTCGATCTCCTGACCTCGTGATCTGCCCGCCTCGGCCTCCCAAAGTGCAGGGATTACAGGCGTGAGCCACCGCGCCCGGCCTAGTGTTTCTTTTTTTTAGGAGAGTCTTTATTAGATCAAGGATATGTTTCTCTACCTGCCAGTTCCTCAGAAGGGAGGAAGGACTGCAAAGTATCTTGGGGTCAGTGTCCCCAGGCGGGCTCCTCATCTTCCCCCTGAAATGACTTGTCCTAAGATGCCCTACCAGTTGGCTCTTAACTCTTTGGCAAGCAGATGGCCTTCAGATGGGGGCAGCAAACTTAGAATCTTCTCCTGTCAGTCAGACCCTGGGGCACTGAGGCAGAAGCTACCAGGGCAGTCTTCTGCACAGGCTAGGCCTCCACACTGCTCTCAGCAAGTCAGCCCTGTTTCCTGAGTGCCGGCGTTCACCCCAATGAGTACAGACTAAAGCAGGAAGAGAATTTCAGGGAAGCAGTATAAAGCATTGCCTTTGGCTTTTTGTGCTCATCCTCTTTCAAACTAGAAAAGAGGAAAATTGCAGAGATGAACTTAAGTTGGGTCAAAGGAGAAGGAATATATGACTGACTTTTAGCCTGACAATTTGCTTTCTACCTCATGGAACTACCCAACACTGCTGGCTCCTCTGCAGCCAGATTGGGATGGAGGTGAGGGTTAGACGCATTGGATCTCACTCAGTGGTTCCTCAAGGCTGGATCCTGGAACTCCAACCCTACCCAACTTCACACTAGTGGAAAAGTAACACTTTATCCCATCTTGGTAGATTTGGTCTGGCATCAGACTTGCCAGAGGGCTACCAGAAGGAAGGCTTCTTTGTGTAGAGGCAGGCCCCTGGTACAGGAGATGGCATTAACTAGGCATTGCAGTATCCCCCATCACCAGCGATCTAGGTTCAGCCTCTGAAAGGGTTCAAGGCAGGATATAACAGATCGGCCAGTATAGTATCTCAGTATAGTAACTTGGGCTCATGTTGGAATCACCTAGGGAAGAAAAAAATACTAATGCCAGGGTCCTGCCTCCACAGAATTTTATGTAATTCAATTTTTATATAATTCGGGGTGCAGTCTGGGAGTCAGAATTTTTAAAATCACCCTAGCTATTTCTTTCTTTTTTTTTTTGAAACAGAGTCTCACTCTGTAGCCCAGGCTGGAGTGCAGTGGCACTATCTCGGCTCACTGCAAGCTCCACCTCCTGGGTTCATGCCATTCTTCTGCCTTAGCCTCCCAACTAGCTGGGACTACAGGCGCCCGCCATCACACTTGGCTAATTTTTTGTATTTTTAGTAGAGACAGGGTTTCACTGTGTTAGCCAGGATGGTCTCGATCTCCTGACCTCTTGATCCGCATGTGCTGGGATTCCAGGCATGAGCCACCGTGCCCGGCCCCCACTTTTTTTTTTTTTTTAAGACCGGGTCTCACTCTCTTGCCCAGGCTGGAGTGCAGTGGCACGATCTTTGCTCACTGCAACCTCTGCCTCCCGAGTTCAAGTGATTCTTCCGCCTCAGCCTTCCATGTAGCTGGGATTACAGGTGTTACCACCAAGCCGAGCTAATTTTTGTAATTTTAGTAGAGACGGAGTTTCACCATGTTGGCCAGGCTGGTCTTGAACTCCTGACCTCAAGTGATCTGCCTACCTCGGCCTCCCAAAGTGCTGGGATTACAGGCTTGAGCCACCATACCTGGCCCATCCAGGTATTTCTAATGTGTAGGTTTAGAATCTTGGTACTCAAAGCATGGGCCTCAGACCAGAGTACTGGCATCACCTTAGAGCTTCTTACAATGCAGACCCTACTCAGATCTACTGAATCAGAGTCTGTACTTTATCAGAATGTGAGAGGACATGTTCTGATCCTGCCTCATGCCCTGGTGCCAAGGGTTCAAGTTGGAGATGCTTGTCAAGGCTCAGCACAGGACACAGCAAATGAGGGCTATGATGATTCTTCTGGGCAGGAGGAGGAGGGTAGTGATGGGGCTTGGCAGGGTCACCTAGCTTGGTAGAGACCTCTGCAAGCTGATTCTTTAAGATGTATCTCTAACAGTCATTTTCAATGTCATTTCAGCACTTCCCGGAGACTGGACCCCAAGGAACCCCTGGGTAGCCAGAGAGCAGCTTCCCCAACTCCGAAACAAGCTTCTGCTACCACTCCTGGCCAAGAGAGCCCCCAGGAGACAAGGGCACAGGGACCAGCAGGCCAGGAGGCTGATGGTCCCCGCAGGACACTGCAGGTAGACAGCAGGACACAGAGATCAGGGCGGTCCCCCTCAGTGTCACCGGACAGAGGCAGCACCCCTACATCACCCTACTCCGTCCCTCAGATCGCTCCCCTTCCCAGCAGCACACTATGTCCCATATGCAAGACTTCGGACCTCACGTCGACCCCCAGCCAGCCAAACTTCAACACCTGCACCCAGTGTCACAACAAGGTCTGCAACCAGTGTGGGTTCAACCCCAACCCTCATCTCACCCAGGTAACCACCTCTGCGCCGGCTCCCCACTCACCTGCCACCTCATTAGCATGCCTCCCCTGGTTTCCTTCCCCTCTTTCACCAACTCTCTTTTCCTGGTCGTTTCCCTTGATCACCAGCATCTGTGTCCTCCTGCAGGGATGTGTCCTGGTTCCAAGATGTGGCAGCAAAGAACAGGGCCTGGTCCCAGATCTCCCAAGGGATTTCTGCATCCCCTGAAAGCTTGGGCAGAGTCTGAGAGTAGAAGATACTTTCTAACCTGGTCCAAGTTTGGTCTGGAAAAATGGCCTTCGAGAGGATCAAATTGTTCTTATGAACAATTTTTCCCAATGGAACTTATTTGGAGTGGGCCATGAGCAGCTATAGGATACAGAGGGAGGCAAATTTCCCTGATCTAGGCCAGAAGGCCTCTCTCTTTGACAACAGTCTCTAGAGGGGGATGCTGGTGAGGGGAGAAAGGTTTCATGGGAGGCAGGAAACTGCTCTGGGAAGCACCTCCTCTGGGCTTTAGTTCTAGTCAGCTGGGGACCTGAGGTGGTGGGGCAGCTACCTCATCCCTAAAGAAATGACCTTAGGGTAAAGAACCAGGCTGGGAACCAAGCATTCACCAAGGATGACAGTGTCCCATACTCGCCAAGAAGCCCCTGTAAGACCATTTCTGTGAGTTTGGCTTCTTTTTCACCCAAGAGGACAAGAGGACTCTGGGTCCACAGCCCCAGCCTGGCTTTGTTCAGGATGCTTTCAATGACTGTGGGATGTCTCACCAAGTGAATCGGGGCCGTCGCTTTAAAATGAACAGAGTAGGTCTGCTGATTTCCTCCTACTCCTCTGGGAGTGGAAGCCTCTGTTTCTCCCCATAAGGATCTGTCTTTGGATAGAATGGAGAGAGGCTGGCTGCAGGCACGGGCATGGCTGCCTCTGGAATTAACAGCAGCTGGAGCTGTTTGGACCATGTGGGAGGGGGCTGAGTGAGAATAATTGTTCACAGGTCAGGGTCTATATATGCCATGAGGTGCTGTGGGTGTGGGATGTGTGGTTTGTGAGAGGTAAGTGTGAGATTCTGAGGAAGGAGCTGTCGGTGTGGGGAGATGACTCAGTGCCTTTGGAGTCGCTCCTGGAGTGTGGGGGCTTCCTGAGGAGGCGTGCACGCTCGTGATTATTGCATCTGTGATTAGAAACAGGCCATCCTGCACTGTTCAGTTAGGTAAGCGCTTGCTGTTCAGAATTTAGAACAATACGATTAAGGCCAGGGAAGCTCACCTGTGTGTTTCTGCCAGTGAGAAGCCAGAAGCCCCTCACAGGAACAGGGAGGCTTGGCAGGTGGACTGTACCACTATGGGACACCCCCTCCTTATGCTGGCCTTGCCCCTCTGGGTTCCAGCTCCCTTGAGATGCACTGCAGCACCTGGACAACTCCGGGTGAGGTGGGTGGGGATAAGGAAGAGTCACACATGGTGGCCCCAGGCTCCTGGTGGGCATCCCATTCCTCACCAAACCATGACCCCTGCCTGTAGGCTGTCCAAGCCCAGGACCTTCAGTGAGGTGGGAAGGGAGCCAGTCTTTGACTGTGCCTGGAAAAACAGCAGAGTAGGAAGACCTTGGAGACACTCAGTTCATCTGCCTCATTGTGCTGGGAGGAAGCTGAGGCTCAGGGCCAGGAGAAGATGGGGCCTCACACTTACTGCAGATCCATAGTGTTTTGTGAGGGGTGGATCTCAGCCAAATACTTCAAACAAATGCTGGGCCGGACAAATGAAATGTTTCTTTACTGTGAGATTCCTTAGGACTTTCAGTGTCCTGAGGGGTACCACAGAGTTCCAGGACAGGACTGTGGTTGGCAGCCTTTCCCAGACTTGCTTTCACAGAACATCTTAGGAGCTGCTGTTCCATGGCACCCAGTTTGGGAATTGCTGACCTGGTCCCTTCTCCAAGTTCACACATTGTGAATACCCTTTTGTGCTGGGATTTTCAGGTAGAACCTTCACTTCTCCAGAGCTGGCTTTCAGTGTTGTTCTTGTCAAGGAAAAATAATCCTTGGCACATCTTCCCGAGGGGTGGCAAAGCATAATTCTTGAACCAGTGCAGTTGTTCTTTGTCACTTTGCTAAGAGCAGGTTCACCTTCCTGGTCATGCTTCCATGTGATGAGAAAACAGGTTTGCAGGCTTTGCTTACACACCTGCTGTTAGATCTGTTCTAGTCAGACTACATCTGTCCTGGCCACTTCTAACTTGATGTTATGTCAGCCAAGAAGGCTGGGAGTGCCCTGGTGTCTGTGGGCTGAACTCCTGCCTGGTCTGAAGTTCTGGGCATGTGTAAGGGGCTGGTTCTGAAGTTAGGTGTCTGGGTGACAGGGGGTCAGAGAAAGTGACTTTTTCCAGGAAACTCAGCTATAGCACTCACTTTCTTTTTCAGTTCCTCACTTCCCAGGAGTGGCCCAATCAGAGTAGAAAAAGATAGGGGTACTGCCAGACCCAGCGCAGATGCACTGCAGACACTGGCCACTGGAGAGTGTCCTGGGGACCCTGTGTGGACTGGGGAGTGTGCCTGGAGCTGCTAGTGTAGTCACTCTGAGCCTGGTTGAGGAGGTCCGGCAGCCTGGGTGCTGTGTCCAGGGCGTGTCAGCAGGATGCGTTGTTCCTCAACTTTCCAGTGGACAGAGGGATATAGCAGTCCCAGAGAAGGACGTGGGCCACACAAGTGACATGGAGGCTTTCAGGGCCTCTCCAAGACCACTAGTGAAACTGCTTGGAACTTTGAAATGTGACCACAGATAATGGAACTTTGTTCATGTGTGTCACTAATAGAGACTCACTGGCTGGTGTGGAACTCAAGCTGCTGCATAGATCTGGAGTGTGATTGAACAGTTGTGCCGAATGGCTGCATGAGGACAAATGCACAGAAAGGAGGGAAAGAACTTGGCCCCACTGGGCAGTGGTCACCAGGACTTGGTGTTTTTGTTTTTGTGTATGATGGTATCAGTCAGAGTTATTACTTTAGCTGAGTACTGCAGAAACAGCAGACCAGGTCTGGAGATGGGAATCACACACAGTTAGCCCCATTTGGCTAGAAGCAGTGTCTGAGATCTGGAATCACTGTTTTTCTGGCCAGCGGACCCAAGTTTCCCCTATCAGCCCTAGGCTGCTGGAGGGCTACTACACTCACACAGACTGACATGGTACTCACCATTCTGCCCATCCAACGGAGAGGAGGAAGCCTGCCCATGTAGTTTGGTGGGTTTCTGAGAGCCTGGAGCATGTTGAGACTGCATGGAAATTGGGGAAGGAGCTCAGAGCACAGTCCCTGTTTACAGATGAGGAGACTGAGTCTTAGAAAGTCTTGGCTTATTCTGGGTTATTCTGGAGCAAAAGAGCTGTGGACCTAGACCAGTGGCTTGGTCTCCAGCTTTCCCCCAGGGATATGCAGCCTCATTTTCCCCATTCATAGTCCATTTTGCTCAGGCTGAAGCTGGTTCAGAACAAATAGGGCAGTCCCAGATACTCTTCTTGGTGGGGGCCATTTCTTTCCGGATTTCCTCAGTCCTGGTAGCTCAGGGTAAGTGAGTAATCTAACCTGTCCGAAACCACAGAGAAAGACTGGGTGTTTCTGTTTGAGGCCTCAACATTTCTCACCACTCACAAGAGATCCTCCCTCTGACAATGCACTGATGCCAGGGGGCCAGAGGTGTTAGCATTCAGTCCTCACTGATGAGGAGAAGGCAGGAAGACCATTCTCCTTTTCTCTCTATAGATGTGGGGTTTTAGACAAGTACTTGAATTTCTTGAATGTCAGATTTCTCTGAAGGAAAAGCAGGAATCCAGGAATTGGCGTCGGTGGCTTTGCTAATGCCCATGCCTGCTCAGGCCTGTGAGTTCACCTCTCTATTCTTTAGTGACTTACATGTAGGCCCGCCACCCCTTTCTGCACCAGAAGGGTGGCCCGTGTTGCCCTTGTTGGGCTTCTATTCCAACAGCTGGGAGTGGGAGACAAGGCATGGGCCTGAGCCTGCTAAGTAGAAGATGGGAAGGTGCAGTTGGGGTGGGCAGTGGGGATGGGAGTGAGTTGCTGGAGAATATGAACCATGGCCTGGGGCAGGCACAGGCTGCCTGCTTCTATAGGCCTCTCAGGGGCTTCCATGCCCCACTCAGAGCAGCCCCAGAAGCACATCCTAGCCTGGAGCTCCTCCAGATGCCAGTCTGTCCTCATCCTCAGAGCGGCATCCCAGGAGTGAGTGTGGTACAGAGGCCGCGTTGCCTGCATGCCCGAGCCTCCAGTCTGATCAGCTGAATCCTCCCAGAGCACCATCTAGAGTGAAGGGGCCCACCCTCTGCCTCTGTGGGGAACAGCAGGGCTGCCACCCCATCCCCAGCCTTCCAGGCCAAGGTGGTCCATCTGCCTCCCACCACCCTTGCTCTAGTCAGAATTACTTATAAGCCTCTCTAGGAAAACTACAGAGGAGTAAGCGTGGTCTTCCCTCACCCATTCCAAGGTCTGGACTTTGCTGAGGCCAAGCCAAGGATGTTTAACCCATACCATCCCCTATTGCTACCCAATGGCAAGCCATGAGCCTACGCAGTTTCCCAGAGTGGGCGGCGTGGAGAAGGGAGGGAGAAAATGCAGGGGCTCTGAGCCTCTCTCTCTCCTGCCTGCATCCCACTGCTTTCCGGCAAGGGCCAGGGCACCAGATGGCTCGGGGGTGGTGCTGTGAGTTCAGCACAGATCCCTTTGCTGCAGCCAGCAGCCTTGTCTCATTCCCTCTGCTCCCTTCTGGCCACACTGCTGCCTGGGCCAGAGAGGAATGAGGAGCAGGTTTCAGGATATGGGACCAGCAGTGTACTGAGGGGAAGTAAAGGTGTCTTCCTCTTTCCTGGGCCCAGGGGTGTGTCTGCCCAGCCTTCCAGTGCTCACCTCCAAACAAAATGGAAGTGGACCTCTAGGTGGTAGGCTCTCCAGGAGGCCTTTCTCCCACCGAATAGCTAGTCCTTGGGCAATTTGCTTTAGAGTAGCCACTTTGACCTAAACAGTCTCCAAGTCAATAGAGAAATGCTCTCCAAACTTCAGTCACTCTGGAGCAGCCAGCCCTGTTGCTTAGTGCATGCCCCGAGGTGGTCCATGTTCCCAGAAGACAGGACCTTTGGCCTACTTACTTGCTTGGACCATGCAGGGTGGAGGCCAGAGCCACTGGGGCCATGAGGAGACAACAGGCATGGAATTCTACCTTTTAGTTATGGAAGAGGGCCATAAGTTAAGCTAAGAATGAATGTAAAATTAATTCAGATCTGAAAATATGAAATTTTACTCCTAAAACACTTGTTTTCATATCTAAGGGCAAAGGAAACAGAATAAAAAGAACATGCAGTAAAAATGGTAGAGAAAAAGAGAAATCCATAAATAAAGTAGGAGTGGGAAGAAGTGGAAGAAGGCACAAGAAGGGGTGGCAGGAAAAGGAGGTGATGGAAAGAGAGCCAGAGGCAGGAAGAGGCAGGGAACAGGAAATCTTGGTAAAGTTCCCAGTTGCTGGCTGGTAACCTGTTGGTTTTGCTGCTTCCACTCTTTATTTTGCTCAGCCTTTGGCCTGGACAGGCATGCTTAACCTACTGAGTCAGAGGGCAGCCCTCTCTCTTCTTCCTGTCCTTGCCTCCCTCCACAGTGCTTTTCAGTCCTACTGATAGTCGGGAACTGTCCCAGACACTGGAGAAACAGGTAGAAATGAAGCAGATGTGTTGCTCAGCTCTGTGAAGCCTTCAGGCCAGTGCAGGAGGCACCGCTGCCACCAAGAACCACACAAACAAACACACAATCACATCTGGGGTCAAGGAGGAGAAGGTTGTGGGGGGTGCTGTTGGTACGATGCTGAGACAAGATTCCTGGAAGTAGCTGGGCATGGTGGCTCACACCTGTAATCCCAACACTTTGAGCAGCCAAGGTGGGCAAATCGCTTGAGCCCGGGAGTTCAAGACTAGTGTGGGCAACAACATGGCGAAACCCCATCTCTATAGTATTTGGGAGACTGAGATGAGAAGATCACTTGAACCTGGGAAGGTCTAGGCTGCATGAGCCAATGATCATGCCACTGCCCTCCAGCCCAGGCGACAGAGTAAGACCCTGTCTCAAAAAAAAAGAAAAAAAAATTATTGGGGGCTTCTCCAAAGAGTGAGCATTAGGCTGTAGAATGTTAGAACTGCTAGACAGGAGGCAGTTGGAAAAGAGGAGGCCTGAGGGGAGGTGCTTGGTCCATGTGAGGGCTTGGGAGCAAAGGTCCAGGACAGCTATACCACAGGACAGGACCAGAAGGCATGCAGGTCCTGCTGGGCTTGCTGGGGTCTCCTGATGCACTCCCACGGTTTGGGAAGGTGGAAGTAGGAAGGTCAGATGTGTGTTTAAAACACCCCTCTGGGCTGGGCGCGGTGGCTCAAGCCTGTAATCCCAGCACTTTGGGAGGCCGAGATGGGTGGATCACAAGGTCAGGAGATCGAGACCATTCTGGCTAACACGGTGAAACCCCGTCTCTACTAAAAAATACAAAAAACTAGCCAGGCGAGGTGGCGGGCGCCTGTAGTCC
>NW_012102254.1:468292-469163 GCF_000951045.1 Mandrillus leucophaeus | reverse complement strand
AAAAAAAAAAAAAAAAAAGAAAAAGAAAAAAAGAAAATATACTCAACATGACTAATCATTAGAGAAATTCAAATTGAAACTACAATGAGATACCATTTCATACTTGTTAAGGATGGCTGCTATAAAAAAAACCCAGAAAATAAATGTTGGCAAGAATGTGGAGAAATTGGAACCCTTGTGCACTGTTTTTGGGAATGTAAAATGGTACAGCCACTCTGGAAAACAGTATGGCAGTTCCTCAAAAAATTATAAATAGAATTACCATATGATCCAACAATTCCACTTCTGGGTATACACTCAAATGAATTGAAAGGAAGGTCTTGAAGAGATATTTGTACACGCATGTTCATAGCAGCATTTTTCACAATAGCTAAAATGTGAAAACAACCAACAGCCCATTGACAAATGAACAAATAAGCAAAAAATATATATATATATACATACATACACACAATGGAATATCACTCTGCCTTAAAAGAGGAAGGACAATCTGACACATGATACAACATAGACGAACCTTAAGGACATTATGCTAAGTGAAATAAGCCAGTCACAAAAAGACAAATATGAGGTAGTCAGAGTAGTCAAAGTCACAGAGACAGAAAGTAGAATGGTAGTTATCAAGAGGTGGAGGAATGGGGAGCCGGGTGCGGTGGCTCACGCCTGTAATCCCAGCACTTTGGGAGGCCGAGGCGGGCGGATCAGAAGGTCAGGAGATTGAGACCAGCTTGGCCAACATGGTGAAACCTCATCTCTACTAAAATACAAAAAAAATTAGCCGGGCGTGGTGGCCCATGCCCGTAGTCCCAGCTACTTGGGAGGCTGAGGCAGGGGAATTGCTTGAACCTGGGAGGTGGAGGTTGCAGTGAGC
>NW_012102254.1:464650-465601 GCF_000951045.1 Mandrillus leucophaeus | reverse complement strand
CCTGTAGTCCCAGCTACTCGGGAGGCTGAGGCAGGAGAATGGCTTGAACCTGGGAGGCGGAGCTTGCAGTGAGCTGAGATTGCGCCACTGCACTCCAGCCTGGGTGACAGAGCCAGACGCCGTCTCAAAAAAAAAACATACAAAAAAAACACCCCTCTGATGCAATCTTAAGGGCCCTTCAAATAGCCAAAACAATTGTGAAAAAGAAGAAGAAAGCTGAAGAACTCACATTTCCTGATTTCAAAACTTACTACAAAGTTACAGTAATCAAAACAGTATGGTACTGGCATAAAGAGAGACATATAGACCAATGGACTAGAATACATAGCCCAGAAATAAACCCTCACATATATGGTCAGATGATTTTTGGTAAGAGTGCCAAGACCATTCAGTAGGGAAAGAACAATCTTTTCAACAAATGGTGTTGGGAAAACTGGATATCTACGTGCAAAAAAATGAAGTTGGACCTTTTCCTTACATCATATACAAAAATTAACTCAAAATAGATCGAATACCTAAACATAAAAGCTAAAACTATAAAACTCTTAGAAGACAACATAGGGGATAAGCTTCACAACGTTGGATTTGGCAGTGATTTCTTGGATATGACACCAACGGCACAGGCAACAAAAGAAAAAATAGACAAAATAGACTTCATGAAAATTTTAAAATTTTTTACAGCTGAAGGCACTATCAACAGAGTAAAAAGGCAACCCACAGAATGGGAAAAAATACTTGCTAATTATGTACTTGATAAGGGATCGATATCCAGAATATACGGAGAAGTCCTACAACTCAACAACAAAAATAAACAAACTAACAAAAATCCAATTAAAAGTGGGCAAAGAGGCCAGACACAGTGGCTCACGCCTGTAATCCCAGGACTTTGGGAGGCTGAGGCAGGTGGATCGCCTGAGCTCAGGAGTTTGAGACCAGCTTGAGCAACACGGC
>NW_012102254.1:399989-459945 GCF_000951045.1 Mandrillus leucophaeus | reverse complement strand
CCCAGGCTCGAGTGCAGTGGCGCAATCTCAGCTCACTGCAACCTCCGCCTCCAGCCTCCCAAGTAGCTGAGATTACAGGCATGTGCCACCACGCCCGGCTAAGTTTTGTATTTTTAGTAGAGATGGGGTTTAACCACATTGGCCAGACTGGTCTCGAAATCCTGACCTCAAGTGATCCACGCACCTCACCCTCCCAAAGTGCATGAGCCACAGTGTCCGGCCAAAAATAATGCAAATTTTAAAAACCCTCTGGAAATAGAGGTGATGGTTACACATTATGAATTATTAATACCACTGAACTGTATACTTTAAGATGGTTAAAATGGCAATTTTATATTTATTTTAACACACACTGTATATGTGTGTGCATATATACATATACACTAAAACAACACACACACATACACACATATATATATACACCACCACCCCCCACCAGCTGCTATGTGAAGAACAGCCTGTAGGGGTAGCGGGTGGGCGCTGGAAACCAGAATGGCAGAAGGGGCTGAGGCTGAGGCTGGGGTAGTGGCAATGATGACTGCGAAGAGCCATGAGAGATTCCTGGTGTGTTTGGGTCCCTAAACAGACAGAATTGGATTGGATGTGGAGGGTAAGAGATGGAGACAGGGTATTTTTCTGTTTGGGCCATTACCAAGTTGAAGGTGCCTGACACATCTAAGACCCTGGCATGAAGCAGGCAGGTTGGGATGGAGACTTCTGTTTCATATTCACAAGCATATAATGACATTTAAAGTGCCATAGAAGAGATGTGGACAGAGAGAAGAGGTGCCAGGATCTGAGCTCCCCAGCACTGAGAAGAACCCAGCAAAGGTGGCTGGCAAGGATAAGCAAAGAAGAGTAGAAAGGCCAGCAAGTGGAGGGCCGAGGGATCCAGGAGGGGAGAATATCTGGGCAGTAGTAGGGAGTCAACTGCCAAGAGCCCATCACAGGAGCTCTTGATGCCTTGCTGGGTGGAGCAACACAGAACAACCAGGTCAACAACTCTTTTACCCCCAACATCATGTTATGAACATTTTCAAGCCACAAAGTTGTTGAAAGAATTGTACAAGGAACACCCACAAAGCTACTATCTGGATTTATAATGAACCCCTCCTTTCCTGGCTTTATCACATATCCATTCTACCATCTATTTGTTTTTCTGTCTGTCCATCTATCCATACATCTTTTTGTTGAATGTCAAAGTATATTGCAGTGTGCCAGGCATGGTCGCTCATGCCTGTAATACCAGCACTTTGAGAGGCAAAGGTGGGAAGATTGCTTGAGCCCAGGGATTCAAGACCAGCCTGAGTAACATGACAAAACCCTGCCTCTACCAAAAAAATACAAAAATTAGCTGGGTGTGGTGGCACCATGCCTGTAGTCCCAGCTACTCGGGAGGCTGAGGTGGGAGGATCACTTGAGCCTGGGAGGTGGAGGTTGTAGTGAGCCGTGATTATGGCGCTGCACTTCAGAACCAGAACCTGTCTCAAAAAAAAAAAAAAAAAAGTACATCGCCGATATCAGTATACTTCCCACTAAGCACTTCACCAAGCATATCATTAACTAGAGTTCAGTATTTATTTAAGGTTTCTTTTTTTTAGGTAAAATTTACATATAATGCAATGTACAGAGGTTAATTATTCCGGTCGGTGAGCTTTGAGAAGCGGTCTGCAGCTCAGCCTCATGTGGGTTGCAGGTCATCTGGAGTGACCATGGGAGTCATTTAGCGGGAGTTTAAGAGGTGAGGGCCAAGGACTTGCAAGCCAGGATAAAGGGGCCTGGAGGGAGGGCAGCAGAAACCAGGAGGGAAAGCCGGGGATGAACCAAAGGGTCCTGGGGATTTTAAGGAGAAGTTGAGACTAGTCCAAGGGTCCAGCCTCTCCTGGAAAGGGTGACTGGGGACTAAGAGGAGTGTGTATGGGGAGGGTGCAGGGGAGATGGCCGGTCATGGATGGGATGTGTTACAGGGTGCACTGGATTGTCCTGTTGTTGTGGGGGAGGGGAGGCTGTCCAGAGCAGTGTGGGAGGAGTTGAGAGATATTGAGGGCAGAGAGACACATGTGTCCAGGGATCAGCAAGGGGATGGATCCTCTCCTTTCATGGAGATCCAAGCCAGTGAGGCCTTCTAGCCCCAGGAGCGATTAGTTTCAGCCTCCACTCCCCAGATCCTGACCTCAGGTGCTGGGCAAGTTCCCAAGACCTTCCTCAGGGCTCTGATAGATTGGCACAGGCCTCCCCTGGCTGGTCTAGCTCTGGATCAGTGTGACCCTGCCCACTGGGACCCTGTGGTACCTGCTTCCTAACCCTGAGGTCAGCCAGCTGACAGTAAGATGCTAGATGGGGCAGGCGACATGTCCATTGCTGTACCAGTGTGAATATCCAGGCCAGGCCTAACTCCTTCCCTCTCAGCTGCCACCTTAGCTGCCCTTCTGCACATTGGCCTGTCCTTGTTGTCCAGGGGGCATGGGAAGGTATGTTCCTCCTGCTGAGACCTGGCCAGTGACTCATAACCCAGAAAGGCATATAGTCACACTGGCCAGTGGGGACCTCCCAGGAACCTCTAGATTCCTGCGGAGAGGGCTCCTTTATGAGCTGTTTCTGTGATGTTTCAACTTGTACCAAAATGAAAAGCATGAATGCGGTATCAGGCATGATGTCAGTGCTGAATGATCTGAAACATTGAATGCCTGCTCTCCCTGGTAGGGCTGGGTCTCTCCACAGGAAGAAGGCTGAGTGACGTCTGTAACCCTCCTTTTCCTTGCTGCTGGGGGAGGTGAGAGGAGGGGAGTGGGAAGAGAACTTGTGACTTCAGGGGGCTCTCAGAGCTTCCTGACAGCCATGGAGGTGACCATGAGGTAGACTCCACCCTGTGAGCATCCTTTGGGGCCAGATATGGCAAGCAAGTCTGAGTCCCACTCTTGAGGGCTGAGGCACTCTGTGTAGCCAGTGTTCCTGCAGGGAAGATGTAGAAGCTCTTTCCAGAACTGCCCTCCTTGCTCCAGAGCCCAGTGGAGGAATTAGCAGGGAGTGACCATTGCAGACAGATCATAGCTGCTCATTCAACTTAGAGTTCATATAGCCTCCAGCTTGGGCCCCAAGCCTCTGGATCCTTGGCCAGTACCACCTTAGCTGCCCTTCTGCACACTGAATAGTTTGAGTAAGGAAGCAGCTAAGAAAGACTCTTCTCAGGGAGAAAGTCCTCTCAGAGCTACAGAGCCCACAGGGTCCTACCTTTCCAATTCCCTAGCAGACTCATGGCAGAGCAGGTGGCAGTGGCTCCCTGAAAAGCCTGTAGGAAGGCTTCCTGTAGCTTCTGCTTCCCCCACCTCTTAAACCACCTCTTGACCTTGTACTGCACTGAGCCTTCCCATCCTTACTGCCACCTAGGCCCCTGCTGGGCCAGGGTGCACAGGCTTCCATGGAGGTCCCTACCAGTTCTTGGAGATGGCAAGATGGGCTTCTTGCTAGCAAGAAGAGTCAGCTCAATCAAAGCTAATGTCTGGCAGAGCTGTCCACCTTAGGGTAGCCCCAGGAAGGCTCCTGAGACATGAGGCTCATGGCTGGTAGCCTGCACATCTCCTGCCCATGTGCCAGATCAGGATCTTGGAGGTATTAGATAGCAGAACCCTAGCTGAGGCATCTTGTCACACTGGTAAAAGTATAGTCCCTCTGATTCTAGTGGAGAGCCAGCTTGAGAGGGCCTAGGAGCCACAGGGAGCCTTCTGGGTTCAACCTCCTGATGAGGAGGCATCACTGTGTGCAGCTAAGGAAGGCTCTAATTGTACTGGCACTGAGGCCAGGGGAGTCTGCCACAGAACTATTCATGTATACCCAGGCTGGGTGGGCGGGGATAGGGCCTTGCAGTAGGGAGGAAGAGGCTTAGGTTGGGCTCCTCCCAGGAAACTCCTGGGGAGGCAGAGAGGGGGCAGTCTTGCTGGCCTCAGAAAGCTCCCTCAGCCAGTGTCCTCCTTAGGAGGCCTTGCATGCTGGGCCTGAGCCTGGGAGGGGTTGTGGGGAGGGTGCGGTCAAGGTTCCTCACTGTCTGGAAAAGGCTGGATAGAAATAGCTGCACCCATCTGGGCGATGAGTCACTGAGGGGCGTTTCAGCCTTTTCTTGGAGAAATTCTATTTTAGGTGAGATGCCTATGCCACAGCCTGGATGATGGGGGCTGGGGAAAGGAAAGTTCTGGTGGTGAGTGCAGGAGGTTTGGCATGTGCCTTTGTTCAGCCTGATTCAGAACCCCAGGGAGAGTCACCCCAAAGTCCCAGGATAAGAAGCCTTACCTCCTAAATCCCCTTTCCCAGGAATAAGTCTCACCTCAGGGCATGCTGCAGTGCCCAGGTGAATGAGAGCGATGGGACCTTGGGTGTGGGCTGGGCACCCACAGCAAGAACTGAATTTGTGGCTGCCACCCTGGGCCAGAGGCTGAGCTTCCCCTCTGGGGAGTAATCCCCTTCCAGAGTTCCTCTCTGAATGAGTAGAAATGGCCTGCTCTTGGGAACTCCCACTTTGATGGGAATAAGCCTCTCCCTCCCAAGAATGACCTTTCTAAAAAGGTCTTTAGACTGGGTTCAGGGACTGAAATTGTTTTCTCTCTGGCTTTCTCTGCCCAAACATAGACAAATAGACAAAGCTGCCTTGCTTCTTTTTTTTTTTTTTCTTTTCTTTTTTTTTTTTTTTGAGACAGAGTCTTGCTCTGTTGCCCAGGCTGGAGTGCAGTGGCATGATCTCAGCTCACTGCAACCTCTGTCTCCCGGGTTTGAGTGATTCTCCTGCTCAGCCTCCCAAGTAGCTGGGACTACAGGTGTGTGCCACCATGCCCAGCTAATTTTTTGTATTTTTAGTAGAGACAGGATTTCACCGTGTTAGCCAGGATGGTCTCTATCTCTTGACCTCGTGATCCACCCGCCTCGGCCTCCGAAAGTGCTGGGATTCCAGGCGTGAGCCACCGTGCCCGGCCTGCCTTGCTTCTTAAAAAGCATCTGGGTGGGTTAATGGTTCCCAGCTAGGGGGATGGCTTCTCACCTCACTGCCTCAGCATCACTGTTCTTAGAGTTTCTAGAACTGGGATTGGCCTGTGGAGGGCTCTGCCAGGGTTTGCGGTGCTGACTTCTAGAGCCTGATTTGCCCTTTGGAAGAGGCAGGACTGCAGAAGGCACCAGGCTCCAGGCTGTCCAGGCTTCGGTTTAGGAGCTGCACAGAACTGTCAGGGCTGATCTTGCCAGCAGCAACACTTCCTAGCCAGGGAACCATTGAGAGCACGTTGCTAAAACATCTCAGATCTTGGTTTTCTCTCCTGTGAGGACAAAATGAGAGAATGCCTGTGAACATGCCCTATGTGGTGCTTGGCACAAGAGGGTGCTCGCCAAAGTGCAGTGTTCTTCCTCTTCTTGGCTGCTGCTCTTGGGTTGCTGGGATAAGGCACCTGAGCCCAGGCCCCCTAACTGGCAAGTCAACCTGCAGCAGTAGCCCTGGGGCCTCAAGGCAGAGAGCAGGGCTGGAGTCACATGTGCGGGTAAATAAAAGGGGCCTTCTGCCCCAGAGTTGAGACGACACCTTCCCCTCATGATGAATGGGTGGCCAACAGGGTGCATTCAGAACCTCTGGCTGCAACCACAGACAGAGAACAACCTTGGCCTCCAGCCTTGGCTCTGGTTGATGAGGAGGAGCCTTTTCATTGAGGCACCAAATCTCGGGGCTTCCACCTTGTTGAGCTGTGACCCGCATGACCAAATTGCCAGGATGAATGAAGCAAGCCCCTCTGGGATGAGCCCTGCTCTGTACCACATGTTGTGTGCAGCCCTAAGAACACCCTATCAACGAGAGCTTATGGGCTGCTTTGGGGGACAGGAGATACCTCATAAACAACAAATTAGTAGACACTTTGAGAAAGAATGAGCACTATGAAGAAAATAAGCTGGGTGATTTGATGCAGAGTACCCAGAGGGTGTTTTATTTTTATTTATTTATTTAATTATCTTGAGATGGACCTTCGCTCTGTTGCTCAGGCTGGAGTACAGTGGCACAGTCTTGGCTTACTGCAACCTCCGCCTCCTGGGTTCAAGCAATTCTCCTGCCTCAGCCTCCCAAGTAGCTGAGATGACAGGCGTTCGCCACCACACCCGGCCAATTCTTACTATTTTCAGTAGAGATGGGATTTCACCATGTTGGTCAGTCTGTCTCGAGCTCCTGACCTCAAATGATCCTCCTGCCTCTGCCTCCAAAGTACCTGGATTACAGGCATGAGCCACCGCACCTGGCTAAAGGAGAGCGTTTTAGATTGTGTGGCCAGAGGAGTCCCTGGTGGGAAAGTGATACCTCATCTGAAATCTATACAAGCTGGGCCAGGGAGCAGAGGGAATAAGGAGTACAAAGGCCCTGGTACAGAAATGAGCTCAGGGGACCACTTGGCAGAGCAGACAGCCTAGAGCATCTGCAGTGAGACAGCCAAGGGGAGATGGCAGGAAAAGAGGCCAGAGAGAGGGGGAGGCTGGGGTGGGTGACAGGGTTGTGCTGAAGAGTTCCCAAGGTGTTGTGGAAATCCACTTGGAGTGTTTGATCCTATTGGTGAGATGCTCTGATTTACATGTGGGCTTTTTGCAGAAAAATTATTGGCTCATGTACCGGGAAGTCCAAGGGTAGACTTGAGGCATAGCCAGATCCAGGGAATGGAATGAAGTAATCAGATCTACTCCTTTCTCCTTTCCTTGACTCCTACCATCTATGGACGTCATTCTTAGCATCTCTCCATATGTTGGGAAAAAAGACTACTACTGCTCCAAAGCTATATCCTTCTGATTAGTAATCCAAAGGAAAAGGAATAAAGACCCTCTCTCCTGTTGTTCATTACCAGATAACATGGAGGGCTCTAACTGACTCTTTGCCAGGTCATGTGCCCATCCCTGCATGGGGCTAATGACAGAGGGAAACTATGTGTTTATCATGTCGATAGTGGCACGTGTCTCCTTTGCTCTGGAGGCATGAATTATCCCATTTCTTTAAAAAGCTATCTTCCTTAAGGGAAAAAAAAGGCTTTTAAAAATTCTACTTAACATCAGTCACTTACATTGCATTACTTTACCCTCACTTATTTTGTTCTCAAGATTTTTCATTCTGTCTCTTGTTTCTTCAGCTAGACTCTAAGCTCCTTCAGGATAGAAATCATGGTTTCTTTTTATTCTCTATGCCTCCTTCTCCCACGTATTACTCTTCACTTATTTATTCATTCTGCGAGTTTTTACTGAATACCCATTGCATACAGGCACTGCTCTAGGGCCATGCCTTTCCTCTTGGATTAGGTTTTAAAAGATCAGTCTGGTTGCTGTGTGCAAATGGCCTGAAGTGGGAAGCAGGGGAAGGCTACTGGGTTCATCCAAGCAAGGAGGTTGGGGTGCACAGATCTGAGGCACTGCCAGGGGGTGGCAGGGAGGACTCTCAAGCAGGAGGGTCTGGCAGGCAGTGGGTTGGTGGTTGGGGTGGGGTTGGGCGATGGGACTGCCTCCGCTCTGCCTCACATGCCTGGCAACTCCTAGAGGGCAGGGGAGTGCCATCTGTCCTTCAACCCTGCCCCCGGCAGCCCAGAAATACCTGAGCAGGACTTGGTGCTCCTGCCTGTGCTAGGAGTGGCCTTGGCTGCTGTGAGACCTGCACTGACCTGAGCCATGAGTACCGCCAGTCCTGGCCACCCTACTGACTATTTTGCTTCTCTCTTCAGGTGAAGGAGTGGCTCTGTCTGAACTGTCAGATGCAGAGGGCTCTGGGAATGGACATGACCACTGCACCTCGCTCCAAGAGCCAGCAGCAGCTGCACTCCCCAGCCCTGTCTCCTGCCCACTCCCCTGCCAAACAGCCCCTGGGGAAGCCAGAGCAAGAGAGATCTCGGGGTCCAGGAGGACTACAGCCTGGGTCCCGCCAGGGTGAGATGGCCAGGGCCACCTCAGTGCCGGAGCCTGCCCAAGCAGCTGCCCCTCCAGAGGTGGGGAGGGTGTCTCCTCAGCCACCTCAACCCACCAAGCCTTCCACAGCTGAGCCCAGGCCACCTGCAGGAGAGGCCCCAGCCAAAAGTGCCACTGCAGTGCCCACTGGGCTTGGTGCCACCGAGCAGACCCAGGAGGGCCTCACTGGTAAGCTCTTCGGCCTCGGCGCGTCGCTGCTAACCCAGGCGAGCACCCTCATGTCTGTGCAACCTGAGGCTGACACCCAGGGCCAGCCTGCCCCCAGCAAGGGGTCACCCAAGATCGTCTTCAGTGATGCCAGCAAGGAGGCTGGCCCAAAACCCTTGGGCTTAGGGCCCGGACCTGGGCCAGCACCTGGAGCCAAAACTGAGCCTGGGGCTAGAACGGGTCCTGGATCTGGACCTGGAACCCTGCCGAAAACTGGGGGAACAACCAGTCCAAAGCATGGAAGAGCAGAACATCAGGCAGCATCGAAGGCTGCTGCCAAGCCAAAGACCATGCCGAAGGAAAGGGCCACCTGCCCACTGTGCCAAGCCGAGCTCAATGTGGGCAACAAGAGCCCAGCCAACTATAACACATGCACTACCTGCAGGCTCCAGGTGTGCAACCTGTGTGGCTTTAACCCAACACCCCACTTGGTGGAGGTAAGAGCTAGACCAAGCATGCTCCCTTGAGCCTTGATGAGAGGCTGGGCCTAGGTAGTGGGTGGCATGGGAACCAGAAAGAGTACTGGGTCTGCAGCAGCCATGGGGCTGCCCCTGCACAATGAATGCTGCAGAGGGGCTGCATTCCTTTTCCTGTCCCTACCTCAGGCCCCAGTTCTACTCAGAACTAACTTTCACTCAGAGAACTAACTGGCACAGTAGTTGGGGGTAATGGTGCCTACTGACTCTGACTAGTGCCCTAAGGCTGATCCCAGAGTCCCTGAGCTGGCCTCCCCATTTCCAGCTACCATGGGCATGGCCCTGATGAAAGACACCACCCTCCCCTGCTCAGATAGGAGAACCTGAGGTCCCACACTGCCAGGTACCTGTGACCTTCAGAAGGGTAGGGATTGAATGGCCATGGGGTAGACGGTTGTGTCCCATGTCCAGGGTCAGGTGGGAGGCTTTCTCACAATGGGGCAGGGCATGTCCCACTGTCCAGGCTCCAGCCCAGCTAGGTAGTATTCAACCTTGATTGTCTCTTCTGAGGTCATAAGTGTTGATGTCTGCTTGTCAAAGTCACAGCCTTTGGTTCACATATTTTACCCAGGGTGGGCCTGGGCTCTCCTTAGCGCTGCTGGTGGGATGCTCAGAGATGCTCCTCTTTCCCACAGGAAGGTTTGAGACAGACCTGGGGTTGTGGCTGTTCTCTCTGCAGTCCCTGCTCCAGGGAAGGGCACTGGGCACTGTGCTGCGCTAGGCAGGAGGGAGCAGGAGGCCCAGTGTAAGGCTCAGTGTTCTCTCAAAGCCTGGAGTCCAGCCCAAGAGGCTCAGAAGGTGAAGGTGCCCTGGCAGAACTAGACCAGCCTGGGCCAGGAGCAGATGCTGCTTCTGCTCCTCCCTCAGTCCTGTGGCCCACTCTTCCTGGCCCAGGGCCACCCATGTGATCCCTACCGTGCTGCCTTGGGTATAGCTTGGTGTGTCTCCTTCCTTAGAGTGCTCTCAGTCTTGATAGGTGAATGTGTTTCCCAGCTGTGTCACATTAGGAGATGTTCGAGCCAAGGCCTTGCATCTTGCACATGGGCAGCCACCTGAGCCCTCTGGTCTCTTGGGCTGAGCCATTTGTAGCTGATGGTGGTGCAGGGGTGTGTGGAGTGCAAACCACCACTGGCCCAGGATGGGACAAGAGAGGAGAGCATGGTGTTGCCGTGGCCTCTGTGGCACCTTGTTCTGAATTCCCTTGGACCAGGACTCCACAGGAGTCCCCATGAGACCCCAGAGTGACTAGGAAGACTACTTTGGCCATCAAAGGCCACACTTTCCAATATGCAGGGAAGGGCAGCCCTGAGCAAGACAACTGACTTCCTCATGTGGCACCCATGTGGCCTTCTTGGTGCCACGAAGCCAACTCTCCAAGCTCTAGGTCTGGTGGCTCACTGGTGACAGTTTTGCCTCACTGGCTCGGGGGAAGGGGTGCACCAGGGTGTCACCACAAGACCAGGAGAACCCTAGCTGGCTGCTCTGCCCAGAGACCTCCAGGCACAAGCTCACTGCTGGTCAGGTGGGGCACCCTGACACTGAGCTATTGTGAGCCCCAGTGGACTTCTGAGTTGGCCTGGCCTGGAGGACTCCTGTTCCCAAGAGACCTTCCAGCCCACATTTCCTTATTAAGCAGAATGAGCATGAACGGGAGGGGAAAACTGTCTCTGTCCAGGAGCATAAATGTTCCTGACAGCTCCTCTTGGCGGCCCCTGGGCCAGGCCATGGGAAGTGCTGATTCTGCCCAAACAGAAGAGTTTCGTCCACGCACTGACTAGATGAAATGTCTGGATTCTGACCTAGGCCTCTCATTAGCTGCTTGGTCCTGGCTTTCCTGGACCCTGGAGCTTCTGTCTCTTGATGGCCAGTGTTCCCCTCATCACACTCCTCTCAATTTCCTGCTGTCTCCATGTCCCGCCCCACTGCCCCCTCCTTAGCCAGGACTACTCTCGTCTCCACAGGATCTGATGGGTCCCATGGGCCTGAAAGCAAAGCTGGGGGATGTCCTGGTCCTAGTCCTGGTCCTCCCTCATCCCCAGCCCAGGCTGCTCCTGACAGCAGTCAGGGGTGATGAAGTCTCTCTAACTCCTTTCTCATAGCTCTCCCTGTCAATGCTGCTGTCCCCAGAGGGCCTGTGGCTGTTCTGGGGAAGGTGTGGATAGGCGGCCCTAATGCCCCTCCCATGGTTCCCACCGTAGAGATTGTACCACCATCCACCACCAGAGACACAAGCCAGCAGCTCGGGGTCATCCTCACCTCCTCCTCTTTAACCTCTGCACCTGCTCCGTGGACCAAACCCTGCCAGCTCTGTCTCCCCACTGTCACAAGAATCTGGCCTCTCTCCCACCCATGGTCACAGCCTTAGTCCTTCCATCCTTATCCTGCCTTACCCACACAATGACCAAAACCTCTGTGTAGCTTCACCTGACTTCGGTCTAGCGAGGGGCTGGTGTTGATATGTTCCCCATACCCTCAGCATTGCTTTTCTTTATTGAGGCCCCTAACCAGGCCGTGGGCTGTCTTGGATCTCACCTCAGCCAATGGCCACTTGGCATCCTGAGCAATTTTGTGCTTCCCTGTGACCTACTTTGTGTGTTCTTGGTTAGAGGTTTCTGATTTCTCAGCACTTGCCAGAGACACTTACCCTGCCTTGGGAGTGTGGTGGTAAGGCCAGCAGGTCCTTCTCCGGGTCCTAAGGGTGGGTCTGCCACGGCTGTCTCTCTCCGGACCTTGCCGGCTCAAGAATGACTGTGCTGTGTCTCTGTGCACAAAGAAGGGACAGACCAGTGGAGCCCCACTCATAGCTCCCCACAGCCCTGTTAGACCTCCTGGGACTCCACCTGAGGCCAGAGTCAACCATCTGGGCTAATGGGTTGGGAATTTTCCCCATAGGTTGGAAATTTTCCTGAACATTTCTGAGCTGTAAAAGTCTTTCTTTCTAGATTGGGAGTTCAGAGCACACAGTAGAGGAGGGAGTAAAATTGGATCCTTTTTCCTTTTGAACTTTCCTCTGAAAAAAATAACCATAGTGCTATTTAGTAAGCCATTTCATAAAATTAAGAGTTGTTGATTCCAATTTTTTTTTTTTACCTATTTATCTTTTGGAAGGATAATAGTACCCTCTGGCTTAATTTTTGATTGACTTTCAGTTCAAAATAGAGTTTGTGAAGAAATTAGTAGAATTGGAATTATGACAGTAACATTACCAGTCTCTTATTGTATCATCATTGCCAAAATTCCAGCTGTGCCCTCGAGAAGTCGGGCCTCCCTGGGCAAAGTCCCTTGCACTTGTGATATGTGGGGCTGGGCTTGCTCACTGGGGCAGGGGTTGCAGCAGGGGCATCAGGCCAGAGGCCCTGTTGCCTCCCATGTAGAATAGGGACCACAATACTCCCTCTTAGGTTTCTGTGAGAACCAGGTGAGATGCTGTACCTCAGATACTTATGCAAGGCCTGACACTGTCGGCCCTTAAGCCAGGATATTGGAACAGGAGTATCCTAAAAGAGGGTCTCTGTGTGAGAAAGGAAGCGTCCCCACGAGCCCCTATCTGGCTGTGGATGGACCCTGTGCCCAGTGTAAGCTCTTGGTGTCATGAGGGATGCCCCACAGGGAATGAACACATTTGGTGCTGGGGAGTGTGGGGGGTACAGCCTAGCCACAAGGATACACACTGGGGACACCAGGGACGGTTTATTTTATGAGAGGAAGAGGCCGAGAAAGAAGGAGCTTAGGCATGTCCAATGACAGGGAGGCTCAGGGTAGCAGAGTCAGGAGAGGAATAGCAGCACCAGTGGTGGCCATCCCTGTGGTCCAGTGTCCTCCAAGATGACCCCTGGGCATCCTTTTCTCTAGAGTTCTCATTCACAGCCCCCTGGTCTGGCAGCAGGGCTGAGGGTGTTTAGGGCCAGGCAGCTGGCCATAGGGCATTGACTGGGATTGGTGTCACCATAACCATACTGGCATGCAGGCCAGCTCCACGCATGAAGAGATTACGTGGACTGCAGGTTTATTTAGACAATAGCAGACAGTGCAGGATCTGTCCCGAGCCACAAGGCACAATAGCAAGTGGTCCCAGAAGGCAGCAGCTCTCACGTGCCTAGAGGGTACCCCACTAACTCAGTCATCTCATTTCCCCTCCTTTACCCTAAATAGTGATGCCCTGAACCACTGAGTGCCATCTGATGGCATACACATCTGCCTCTCCCACTGTTAGGTAATGATTGTCCTTAGGGAATTTGTACCTTTCTGCCCCAGAAAGGAACTGGACAGAGGAAGTGAGACAGAAGTAGTCATCAGAGCCACCCCATTATCCATCCCCTGCCCTTTTGTCAAAGAGGCCAGGTGAAGGGGTAAGCAGGCAGCACTTTCCCAAGGACTGGGGCTGGCATGGGCTGAGTGAGGCAGAGTACAAGAGGGCTGTGCAATCAGTGGATGGCTGAATGAGAAATGAACACTGAAACTGGGGAATGGAAACGAGCAGAAGAATAAGGGAATGAACTATTGGGATGGAGGTAGGGGTATGTTGGGGTTGGAGAAAATTAGAATAGAATGAATAAAGAAATTGGAACCCCAGCAACTGTGTCCCCGCTCCCAGGCACAGAGATTCTACATGGCCTGCCTTCCACCTGATTCTCATTCCCCAGAAGACTTGGGCCTGGGCCAGGTCTCCCCTGGCTCTACTACCAGCCCCAGTGCCCTGTACCCTTCTTCCCCACTCCCAGGGGGCTTGTGAAGGGCCTCCAGCAGCCAGGTCAATGTTTATTTTTAGCCCTTACTTTACACGCCTCTTCCTGCCTGCTCTCCCTTCCCCACTGCCTACTACAGCAGAGCCAGGAGCAAGAGGGCCTGCCAGGCAACCTGCAACCTGGCTGTCTCCGTGAATAAGTGTATGAAGGAGCAAAGCCCCAGGGAGCATGTGACCACAAGTAACATCTCTGCTGAGGGCTGGGCTTCTGGGCTCAGGCAAGCAGGCCTCTCCAGCATTTGGTCAGAGCACTTAGCATTAGGTCTGCCTCCTCCATCCAGACCACCCTTCCAAGGTGACTTGTTTCATTTAGACTGTTGCTTCTGTGTGGGGTTTCCAGGCCAGAGATGGAGTTAGGGGTTTGCCAGGTCACCAAGGTAGGCCAGGGCAGATAACCAAACTTTAAGAGGCCTAACATGGGATGGGTGTGCACAGGGCTCCAAAGTGGAGTTAGGGCAGCATTGCCTTGGTCCAGCCCACTGGGCCTAGATCCTAAACCCATCATGCTGACCATAGGGCTGGGGAAGGGGCTGTTTGCTTATTTCCAGAGCTCTCTCTCTTGGTCTTTGCCTATAGCCCTGCCATCTCTCCGGGGTCATTTTGCCACCTCACAGTCCTTTCTGACGTGGGGGAATTTCCATTGTGTACACAGGTGATGCTGGGGGCGTGTGAGCTAGGGTTCCTGGATCAGGCTGTGTGCTCTCCTATGTCTTGTTCTTCTGGGGCTTGGTCTCAACCTATCCAGAATTCTCCCCAGGCACCTCTGGGGGTACACCCTGCCAGGCCAAGTGAGCCCAGGTCCTGGCCAGTGGCCAGCACTTACTGCCTCGTGGGGTTTTTTGTGGAGACACATTGAGCGTCAGATAAGGTTCAAGGGAGTCAAAAGTGGTGTTAGGGCTGGGCTGTGCAGAGAACAGAGTGAATATATGTATGTAGGGCATCTAAAGGGTTCCCCTCCACAGCTGGGCCACTGCCCCATTCCTCTGCCTGGGACTTGTGCATAGGGTTGGGCCTTGGGGAAGAGCAGAAGCTCCAGTGGGAAAGAAGCAGTCTCGACCCTGAGTAACCAGCCTGTGGAGCAGGCCTGTCCCTCAGCACACACCAAGGCCCTACCACCTGCCCAGCCTGTCCTCTGCTGAAGCCTAGAGAAGAGAAGTGGAGTGTAGCTCTCTGTGGACAGCAAACCAGGGCAGAATCATTGACATGTTATCTGCCATGGTGGCCCTAGGATGCCAGGCTGAGGCAGGCACCCTAGGGGTACCAGACTTCCAAGGCTGCAAGAGGCAGCATGTGAGGTGAGGGTACTGAAGTTGTTAGCCTTCCTGAGGGTGGCAAGGGCCAAGGGTCACTTCCTTTTCCAGTTCTCTGGCTTTGTGACCTTGTGATTCTTACGGTCCATCTCAGTGACAGAGTTGCTGGTGGGAGCCTATATGTCCAGGCACCTGGCATGAGTGAGCTCCCTGCAGGACGGAGGGAGTAATAAGGCTCTGTGCCTCAGAGTAAGAACAGGCACAGGTGTCTGTGGGACCCTGCTCTGGGCTCCCCTGTAACTCTCATTTCCCATCACATGTGGGCCAGGGAAGGACTTCAAATCCTGCCAAGGAGGAACCCTGACTCTGGAGGAGGCTACTGGGAGACATGCCCCTGTCAGCCTCAGACCTGCTTCAGGAATCACCCATTTAGGCCACAGAGATGCCCAAACCCTACACCTGTACAAGGCAGCTGGGGCTGGGAGACTTGGTCTTCGCTTCTTGTATTCTGGGAGCTTCACCATTAATACCTGTGTCATACTTGTAAATGACCTGTTTGGGGTTGTGGGCTCCAGAAAGGCTGCATGCCAGTGCCTGTCTGTCTGCTGAGTCATGGCTGTCTTCAGCTCCCAACCCTGGGCCTGAAACAGTAGAGGATCCTGAGAGTGGTGGACTGATGGTTGAGAATTTGATCCCAGTCCAGCTCTGGAAGGAGCAGGGCCCCTGACACAAGGACCACCACACATAGTCCCCATCAGAGGAACAGTCCAGTGCCCTGGGGGCAGGAAGAAGCCTCTATCTAAGGGTCTCTGCTGGCCTTAGACAAGGTGACTTGGGCTGGGGATTTGAGCAGGGAGGACTGCACAGCCCCTCTGTCCTCCACCAAGCAGGGCTACTCCCAGATAGCCTCCCCTGGCCCCAGGAGTCTGCACCCTGTCTAGCATAGCCCTTACCTGGGGAAGAGTGTGGAGAAGGATGGAGTCAGACCTGAGAGCTGGGAGGCAGGGGAAGCGTAGTGCCTCCAGGAAGTGCTCCATGCTTGGATGCCACTCCTGTTCTGCAAGAGTTCTCAACTGCCCGCTAGGAGCTGTTTGCTCCCTCAGATTGAGACCTCAGCTTCCACCTGTGCTTAGGGCTAGACCCTCCCATTCCCCACAGATCTTCCCCTTTTCTGGCTGGGTGAAAAGTTCTCTGTGGGTCAAGGAAAGTACTCTTCTTTGGGGTTGTTACTTACATTTTGACTTTGTGTATGTTCATCTTAAGGATAGGGGAGTTGGTTATTTGGGGGTAGTAAATCGATCTGTCTTTTTTTCCTTATGTCTTTGGTGTCATGCTTTGAAAGTTCTCTCCTCCCTAAGGTTACAGAAATAGTTATGGAAATATTATTTGAGGACTTCAGTGTCTTTTTAATTTTCATCAACCCCGTCTCCCATTTCCTTGCAGAAAACAGAGTGGCTGTGTCTGAACTGCCAAACCAAGCGGCTACTGGAGGGCAGCCTGGGAGAGCCGACCCCTGTGCTGCCACCCACCTCACAGCAGCCCCCTGTGGGGGCCCCTCACCGTGCATCTGGAGCATCCCCTCTGAAGCAGAAAGGGTCACAGGGGCTGGGCCAGCCATCAGGCCCCCTGCCTGCCAAGGCCAGCCCTTTACCCACCAAGGCCAGCCCTCTATCCACCAAGGCCAGCCCCCAGGCCAAGCCCCTCAGGGCTTCTGAACCCAGCAAGACCCCAAGCAGTGCCCAGGAAAAGAAGACCGGAGTCCCCACTAAAGCTGAGCCCATGCCGAAGCCACCTCCAGAGACTACCCCAACCCCTGGGACTCCTAAAGTAAAGAGTGGGGTGAGGAGGGCTGAACCTGCCACCCCTGTCGTCAAGGCTGTTCCAGAAGCCCCCAAGGGTGGGGAGGCGGAGGTCAGTCCCATTCACTTCCCAGAGACCCTAGCTTTCAGATAGGACAGTCTATGGAAAGGCTTACCTCCCTGGGTGGCTGAGACTGTAGGCTCAGGACAGGTGCCTTGGGGCCACACAGGAGGGAAGGGACACAATAGGAGGAAAGTCTAGATGAGGTTCTGGCAAGCTTGGAGACTGTGACTTTTACACTGGTGCTGTGTCCGGCACCTTGTTAGATGCTTTGCTGGGTTTTGATACCCTTTGATCTAGTAAAGTTTCTCTTTGAAGACCAAGGGCTGGTTTGGGCCTGCCATGGATCCTTCAGATTATTCAAGGCCAGAAGGAGATAGGGTGGGTGGCGGGCCCTAAACCCTTGGGAAATGGACAGACTCTTCCCCAGGGTCCTGGGATTGACAGGGAGGGTTGGGTTCCCACCACAGGCTTTGCCATGGGGAGTCAGTGTCTGCTTTTCACCCTGCTGCAGGACCTGGTGGGCAAGCCTTACTCTCAGGACATGTCTCGGAGCCCACAGAGCCTCAGTGACACAGGCTATTCCTCCGACGGCATCTCTAGCTCCCAGAGTGAGATCACAGGAGTCGTGCAGCAGGAGGTGGAACAGCTGGACAGTGCAGGGGTGACAGGGCCACATCCACCCAGCCCCTCCGAGATCCACAAGGTGGGGAGCAGCATGCGGCCTTTGCTGCAGGCCCAGGGCCTGGCTCCCAGTGGTGAGCGGAGCAAGCCACTCTCCAGCAGTACTGGCGAGGAGCAGAAGCAGCGGCCCCACTCCTTGTCCATCACGCCTGAGGCCTTTGACTCTGATGAGGAGCTGGAGGATATCCTGGAGGAAGACGAAGACTCTGTTGAGTGGAGGCGCCGGAGAGAGAAGCAGGACACTGCTGAGTCCTCAGACGACTTTGGCAGCCAACTGAGGCACGACTATGTGGAGGACAGCAGTGAGGGTGGCCTGTCACCTCTTCCACCCCAGCCCCCAGCCCGGGCAGCAGAACTGACTGATGAGGAGTTCATGCGACGGCAGATTCTGGAGATGAGCGCCGAGGAAGACAACCTGGAGGAGGATGACACTGCCACCTCCGGGCGTGGCCTGGCCAAACATGGCACCCAGAAGGGTGGCCCCAGACCCAGGCCTGAGCCTAGCCAAGAACCAGCAGCACTGCCCAAGAGGCGCCTGCCCCACAATGCCACCACAGGCTATGAGGAGCTGCTCCCTGAGGGAGGCCCAGCAGAAGCTACCGATGGCAGTGGGGCCCTGCAGGGTGGGCTCCGTCGCTTCAAGACCATTGAGCTCAACAGCACGGGCAGTTATAGTCATGAGCTGGACCTGGGCCAAGGCCCAGACCCCAGTCTGGACCGGGAGCCCGAGCTGGAGATGGAGAGCCTGACGGGCTCCCCTGAGGACCGTTCCCGTGGTGAGCACTCCTCTACACTGCCTGCCTCCACACCCAGCTACACCTCAGGCACCTCTCCCACCTCTCTGTCCTCCCTAGAGGAGGACAGTGACAGCAGCCCCAGCCGCAGGCAGCGTCTAGAAGAAGCGAAGCAGCAGCGCAAGGCCCGGCACCGCTCCCATGGGCCCCTGCTACCCACCATTGAGGACTCTTCGGAGGAGGAGGAGCTGCGGGAGGAAGAGGAGCTACTGCGTGAGCAAGAGAAGATGCGGGAGGTGGAGCAGCAGCGCATCCGCAGCACGGCCCGCAAGACCCGGCGGGACAAGGAAGAACTGCGGGCCCAGCGGAGGCGAGAGCGCTCCAAGACACCACCCAGTAACTTGTCACCCATTGAGGACGCCTCCCCCACGGAGGAGCTGAGGCAGGCAGCCGAGATGGAGGAGCTGCACCGCTCCTCCTGCTCCGAGTACTCACCCTCGCCCTCCCTTGACTCTGAGGCTGAGGCCTTGGATGGTGGCCCTAGCCGGCTTTACAAGTCAGGCAGTGAGTACAACCTACCCACCTTCATGTCCCTCTACTCACCAACCGAGACACCCTCTGGCAGCTCCACCACTCCCAGTTCCGGACGGCCCCTCAAGAGCGCCGAGGAGGCTTATGAGGAGATGATGCGCAAAGCTGAGCTGCTTCAGAGGCAGCAAGGCCAGGCGGCAGGGGCCCGGGGACCCCATGGTGGCCCCTCTCAGCCCACAGGCCCCAGGGGCCTGGGCTCCTTCGAGTATCAAGACACTGCAGACCGTGACTATGGCCGGGCTGCTCAGCCTGCCGCAGAGGGCACGCCAGCCAGCCTGGGAGCAGCCGTGTATGAAGAAATCCTTCAGACATCACAGAGCATAGTCCGCATGCGGCAGGCCTCCTCACGAGACCTGGCTTTTGCTGAGGACAAAAAGAAGGAGAAGCAGTTTCTAAATGCTGAGAGTGCATACATGGACCCAATGAAGCAAAATGGCGGCCCCCTTACCCCTGGTACCAGTCCCACCCAGCTCACGGCCCCTGTGTCCTTCTCTACCCCCACCTCCTCAGACAGCAGCGGGGGCCGAGTTATTCCCGATGTCCGTGTCACTCAGCATTTTGCAAAGGAGACTCAGGACCCCCTCAAGCTGCACAGCTCTCCTGCCTCCCCCAGCTTAACCTCCAAGGAGGTAGGCATGCCCTTTTCCCAGGGCCCTGGGACCCCAGCCACCACAGCTGTGGCTCCTTGTCCAGCTGGGCTGCCACGAGGATATATGACTCCAGCCTCCCCAGCAGGCTCCGAGCGCAGTCCTTCACCATCTTCCACAGCCCACAGCTATGGACACAGCCCAACCACTGCAAACTATGGGTCCCAAACTGAGGATCTACCCCAGGCCCCCATTGGCCTTGCTGCAGCTGGACAGGCTGCTAGAGAGAAGCCCCTGAGTGCGAGTGATGGTGAGGGTGGCACTCCTCAGCCTTCCCGGGCATATTCCTACGTTGCAAGCTCCAGCCCACCTCTCTCCCCATCTTCCCCCTCAGAGAGTCCCACATTCTCCCCTGGCAAGCTGGGCCCAAGGGCCACAGCAGAGTTCTCTACACAGACGCCAAGTCCAGCCCCTGCCTCAGACATGCCACGGAGCCCTGGTGCCCCCACTCCATCACCTATGGTAGCCCAGGGCACACAAACACCACATCGACCCGGCACGCCTCGCCTGGTGTGGCAGGAGTCCTCTCAGGAGGCTCCCTTTATGGTCATCACACTGGCATCAGACGCCTCCAGCCAGACCAGAATGGTACATGCCAGTGCCTCCACCTCCCCGCTCTGCTCACCTACTGAAATCCAGCCCACCACCCATGGCTACAGCCAGACAACACCTCCGAGTGTGTCTCAGCTGCCCCCAGAGCCACCTGGGCCACCTGGCTTTCCACGGGCACCCAGTGCTGGTGCGGACGGGCCCCTGGCACTATATGGCTGGGGTGCCCTCCCTGCTGAGAACATCTCCCTGTGCCGGATCTCCTCTGTCCCTGGGACATCTAGGGTTGAGCCAGGCCCCAGGCCCCCTGGCACTGCAGTGGTAGACCTCCGCACGGCTGTCAAGCCCACTCCCATCATCCTCACTGACCAGGGCATGGACCTCACCTCTCTTGCTGTGGAAGCGAGGAAGTATGGTCTTGCCCTGGATCCAATCCCAGGACGGCAGTCGACTGCCGTGCAGCCCTTGGTTATCAACCTCAATGCCCAGGAGCAGACCCATACCTTCCTTGCCACTGCCACCACAGTGAGCATCACCATGGCCTCGTCTGTGCTCATGGCTCAACAAAAGCAGCCTGTGGTCTATGGAGACCCCTACCAGAGCCGCCTTGATTTTGGCCAGGGTGGGGGTAGCCCTGTGTGCCTGGCCCAGGTCAAACAAGTAGAGCAGGCTGTCCAGACAGCCCCATACCGAAGTGGGCCCCGGGGAAGACCCAGGGAGGCCAAGTTTGCCAGATATAATCTGCCCAACCAAGTAGCACCTCTGGCCAGAAGGGACGTTTTGATCACTCAGATGGGCACCGCCCAGAGCATTGGCCTCAAGCCAGGCCCAGTGCCAGAGCTGGGTGCCGAGCCCCACCGGGCTACCCCTGCAGAGTTGCGGTCACATGCTCTGCCAGGTGCCAGGAAGCCACACACAGTGGTGGTACAGATGGGAGAGGGCACAGCAGGCACTGTGACCACACTGCTCCCAGAGGAGCCTGCGGGTGCCCTGGACCTTACCGGGATGAGGCCTGAGAGCCAGCTGGCATGTTGTGACATGGTCTATAAGCTCCCCTTTGGCAGCAGCTGCACTGGCACCTTCCACCCAGCCCCCAGTGTGCCTGAGAAGAGCATGGCAGATGCTGCCCCACCTGGCCAAAGCAGTGGCCCCTTCTATGGTCCCCGGGACCCTGAGCCTCCTGAGCCCCCCACCTACCGGGCACAGGGGGCTGTGGGGCCTGGGCCCCATGAGGAGCAGAGGCCCTACCCACAAGGCCTGCCTGGTAGGCTGTACTCCTCCATGTCTGACACCAATTTGGCTGAGGCTGGCCTCAACTACCATGCCCAGAGGATCGGGCAGCTCTTCCAGGGTCCTGGACGAGAGTCAGCTATGGATCTCAGCTCGCTGAAGCACTCCTACAGTCTGGGCTTTGCGGACGGACGCTACCTAGGGCAGGGCTTGCAGTATGGCTCAGTCACGGACCTGCGTCATCCTACAGACCTTTTGGCTCACCCGCTTCCCATGCGGCGCTATAGCTCAGTGTCAAACATCTATTCAGACCACAGGTACGGCCCACGGGGAGAGGCAGTTGGCTTCCAGGAGGCCAGCCTGGCCCAGTACAGTGCCACCACAGCCCGTGAAATCAGTCGCATGTGCGCTGCCCTCAACTCCATGGACCAGTATGGTGGGCGGCATGGCATTGGTGGTGGTGGCCCTGACCTTGTGCAGTACCAGCCTCAGCACGGGCCCGGGCTCAGTGCTCCGCAGAGTCTGGCTCCCCTCAGACCTGGACTCCTTGGTAACCCCACCTTTCCAGAGGGCCACCCAAGTCCTGGGAACTTTGCCCAGTATGGGCCTGCAGCAGGCCAGGGAACAGCAGTCAGACAGCTGCTGCCGTCCACAGCCACTGTACGTGCAGCTGATGGCATGATCTACTCGACTATCAATACCCCAATTGCTGCAACACTGCCCATCACCACCCAGCCTGCCTCAGTCCTGCGGCCCATGGTGCGTGGTGGCATGTACAGGCCTTATGCATCTGGTGGAATCACAGCCGTGCCACTCACCAGTCTGACACGTGTGCCCATGATTGCCCCCCGGGTACCTCTTGGACCCACAGGGCTGTACCGATATCCTGCACCAAGTAGATTTCCAATTGCTTCCAGTGTTCCACCTGCAGAAGGGCCTGTCTATCTAGGGAAACCTGCTGCTGCCAAGGCCTCCGGGGCTGGGGGCCCTCCAAGGCCAGAGATACCAGTAGGGGCTGTACGAGAAGAGCCTCTTCCCACAACCACCCCTGCTGCCATCAAGGAGGCTGCAGGAGCCCCAGCTCCTGCCCCACTAGCTGGCCAGAAGCCACCAGTAGATGCTGCTCCTGGGGGTGGCAGTGGGGCCCTCAGCCGGTCAGGGCTCGAGAAAGAGGAAGCATCACAGGAGGAGAGGCAGCGGAAGCAACAGGAGCAGCTGCTCCAGCTAGAGCGGGAGCGGGTGGAGTTGGAGAAGCTGCGACAACTTCGGCTGCAAGAGGAGCTAGAGCGGGAACGTGTGGAGCTGCAGAGACACCGTGAGGAGGAGCAGCTGCTGGTGCAGCGGGAGTTGCAGGAACTACAGACCATCAAGCACCATGTGCTGCAGCAGCAGCAAGAGGAACGCCAGGCTCAATTTGCACTGCAGCGGGAACAGCTAGCGCAGCAGCGTCTGCAGCTGGAGCAGATCCAGCAGCTGCAGCAGCAGCTGCAGCAGCAGCTAGAGGAGCAGAAGCAGCGGCAGAAGGCTCCCTTTCCTGCAGCCTGTGAGGCACCTGGCCGAGGACCTCCCCTAGCGGCTGCTGAGCTGGCCCAGAATGGCCAGTATTGGCCCCCTCTTACCCATGCAGCCTTCATTGCCATGGCAGGGCCTGAAGGACCTGGCCAACCTCGTGAGCCTGTGTTGCACCGGGGTCTCCCCAGCTCTGCCTCAGACATGTCACTGCAAACAGAGGAGCAGTGGGAGGCCAGCCGTGGTGGCATCAAGAAGCGGCACTCCATGCCACGCCTGCGGGATGCCTGTGAGCCAGAGTCTGCGGCTGAGCCCTGTATGGTCAGGAGGATTGCCGACAGCAGCGTGCAGACAGACGATGAGGATGGGGAGGGCCGCTACCTCTTGAGTCGGCGACGCCGGGCACGGCGGAGTGCTGACTGCAGCGTGCAGACGGACGACGAGGACAGTGCTGAGTGGGAGCAGCCAGTGCGCCGCCGCAGGTCTCGTCTTCCCCGCCACTCAGACTCAGGCTCTGACAGCAAGCACGATGCCACTGCCTCGTCATCCAGTGCTGCTGCCACTGTGAGGGCCATGAGCAGCGTGGGCATCCAGACCATCAGTGACTGCTCTGTGCAGACGGAGCCTGACCAGCTGCCCAGGGTCTCTCCAGCCATCCACATCACAGCTGCCACCGATCCCAAGGTGGAGATCGTCAGGTACATATCGGCGCCAGAGAAGACTGGGCGCGGGGAGAGCCTGGCCTGCCAGACGGAGCCAGATGGGCAGGCCCAGGGTGTAGCCGGGCCGCAGCTTGTAGGGCCAACTGCCATCAGCCCCTACCTGCCTGGCATCCAGATCGTCACCCCAGGGCCTCTGGGCAGATTTGAAAAAAAGAAGCCAGATCCCCTGGAGATTGGGTACCAGGCCCACCTGCCTCCGGAGTCTCTCTCACAGCTTGTGAGCCGCCAGCCTCCCAAGTCCCCTCAGGTCCTCTACTCACCAGTCTCACCCCTGTCCCCTCACCGGCTCCTGGACACCTCCTTTGCTTCCAGTGAGAGGTTGAACAAGGCTCATGTGAGTCCCCAGAAGCACTTCACGGCTGACAGCGCTCTCCGCCAGCAGACGCTGCCTCGCCCCATGAAGACCCTGCAGCGGTCCTTGTCTGACCCTAAGCCCCTCAGCCCCACCGCTGAAGAGTCTGCCAAAGAGAGATTCTCCCTCTACCAGCACCAGGGGGGACTGGGTAGCCAGGTATGGGAACAGGGGCTGTTCCAGGGTGGGACAGGGGTCTCTGCCTAGCCTGAGGGGCCCCCACAGGGAGGGGCTTCTTCTGGGGTGGGAGTAGAGGCATCTTTGGCCCCAGAGGCCCAGGGGAAGGTGTCAATGAGCAGATGCTCCTTGGTGCACATCTGATAGAGCCTGCAGCCCGGCAGACAGCCTGGCAGATACAGACACACACATGGGCCCCCACAGCCTTCCAGCCATATACCCCACTAGAAGCTTCAGCCTCCTCCCGGCACTGTCCCTTCACCATCCATACCTGGTCCAGCCCCTGCTACCTCCCCTCTTCAGGCTTCTTCAGCTCTCACTTCTAGTCTAGACCCCTTCCACTCCAAACTTCATCTATGGGCGTTTCCTAAGAAGATCAGTCACATGGACCTGGCAGGGGTGCTCTCATCCTCTCAGTCCTGGCCTGGTTTCCACTGCCACACAGGAAGCCCACGCCCCCATGGCCTAGCACTAGGGGCCCACCCCAGCGGGCTGCAGTGTGCTCTCTGCCCCAGGGTGTTCCCTGCCCCTACCTGGCCCTCGGTAAATCTGTTTACACACCTGTCTGCTCCCCTAGATAGGGAATTCAGAAGCATAAAATAACCCTCGGCTGTGGCTTTATTTGCCAGTGATGGATGGGGACTGTGAGAAGTGGCTTGGCTGTGGGCTGCAGCAGAAGTGAGAATAGGGGGTTTGGAGGGCCTAATGCCAACAACTGAGTGCCAGGCTGAGGAGGGTTGGCTTTTCTTAAAGACCCTGGAAGCCTCTGGAGGTTTTAGGCAGGTGAGATGGGACAAAGCAGATGTTTTGGAAAGTTTCCTGGGCAGAATGTGGGATGATGGGCTGAAGGAAGAGATCTGGCAGAGGAGTCAGGAACCAGAGGCATCATGAGGTAGATTTGCCCATTTTCAGGGTGTGACGCAGAGAGGAGAAAAGTGGGGCCTTAGAATGGATTTGTGGAGATGATGATCTTGGGTAGTGAATAGTCTTGGTATATGCAGGACATATAGGGGTGTGGGTGGGATCAGGGACTCTAGGCTGGCAGGGAGGGCAGGTCAGACAGGCAGGGTGGTCCTGGCTGCAGGCACAGAGGTCCCATGGGCTGGCCATGTGAGACCAGGCCATGATAGGCACTCATGATGCGTGGCCAAAATAAGAAAAGAGACAACAGAGTGAGGGGTTCAAAAGGCTAAATTTATTCCATAAAAGGCCCACCCTGAAATTTTGGGGGCACACTCTAATTTTTATTATGACATATGGTGGACATAGTTGGGAGGTTTTTAGGTAGTTACCTGGCAAGGTAAAAAGTAAGAATCCGGCTGGGTGCGGTGGCTCACGCCTGTAATCCCAACACTTTGGGAGGCCGAGGCGGGTGGATTACCTGAGGTCAGGAGTTCAAGACTAGCCTGGCCAACATGGTGAAACGCCGTCTCTACTAAAAATACAAAAATGAGCCAGGCGTGGTGGCACACCCCTGTAATCCCAGCAACTCGGGAGGCTGAGACAAGAGAATTGCTTGAGCCTGAGGGGCAGAGGTTGCAGTGAGCCGAGATCGTGCCACTGCACTCCAGCCTGGCCGACAGAGTGAGACTCTGTCTCAAAAAAAAAAAAAGTAAGAATCCTGTATGAGTCACCTCCCAGTATATTTTGGAATTTGGGTGGTCCATGAAACCCAAGGGTATGGAGCATTCTGGGAAGGCTAGGAGCTAGAGAAAAAGGGAGAAGGCAGAGTGAACTGCCAGGCAATGTGGACCTTCAGGCAATGCAGAGTATCTAGGGTAGGCACTGTTAGGGAACCTTGACCAGGAAGCCATGCTGCTGGAGGTAGGGCTGGAGAGGACTTACAGGTGCGCTGGTGGCTCCAGAGAACAGCAGGTTGACCGAGGGACATGGAGGGAGCTGGGGACCAGGCCAAGAGCACAGCCCAAAGGGTTTGGCAGAGGGGGGTGCAGGGCACTAGAGGAAGAGGGTGGGCAGGCAGCTGAGAAGCCTGCCACTTTAGAGAGGACTAGAGCAGGATGCAGAATGACTTAGAGCCTGCCACGATTGGCATACAGTCCACATGTGTCCCTTCCCATGATCCTCTAGGGAGCCTGGCGGGCCCAGGACCCTCTCCACTCCATGCTTCCTGTTCATACTCCACTGATCTCAACCCCTGTCAGCTGCTAGGCCCCAGACCCAGAGCCACAGCTGTATTCTCACCTCAATGTGAAGCAGAGGGTGGCAGGCCCACTGAAGATGTGCAGGGGTTCTCAAAGCAATGTGCTGGGCCAGTACAGGACATTGGCACGAAGGGAACCTGCCCCTATCCTCCTGCTTCCCAGAGCTCTGGGGAAGAGAAAGGCTGTAAAATATCACAGATCTTCCCTCCATGGCAAAGAAAACAAGGCCTATGGGTGGGCAGGGTAGGCCTCCAGGCTGCCTGGTAAATCAGGGCACCAGCAGGATGGAACCCAGCTCCTTCCCCAGCCCAGGCCTGGGTTCTGTCACCCCACACCCCGTCAAGTCACCACACCTTGGGTCTCAGTGCTGCCCACCCTTCCCTCTGTCTCAGGTGTCGGCGTTGCCACCCAACAGCCTGGTCCGCAAGGTGAAGCGGACACTGCCCAGCCCCCCTCCAGAGGAGGCTCACCTTCCCCTGGCTGGCCAGGCCTCCCCACAGCTGTATGCAGCCAGCCTGCTGCAGCGAGGGCTGACGGGGCCCACCGCTGTCCCTGCTACCAAGGCCAGCCTGCTCCGGGAGCTGGACCGGGACCTGCGGCTGGTGGAGCATGAGTCCACTAAGCTGCGCAAGAAGCAGGCGGAGCTGGATGAGGAGGAGAAGGAGATTGACGCCAAGCTCAAGTACCTGGAGCTAGGTATCACACAACGCAAAGAGTCTTTGGCCAAAGACCGGGGTGGCCGTGACTACCCACCCTTGCGTGGTCTTGGTGAGCATCGTGACTACCTGTCGGACAGTGAACTCAACCAGCTGCGGCTCCAGGGCTGCACCACTCCCGCTGGCCAGTACGTGGACTTCCCTGCCACTGCCACTGCTCCTGCCGCCCCCTCTGGTCCCACTGCCTTCCAGCAGCCCCGCTTCCAGCCTCCGACCCCACAGTATTCTGCAGGCAGTGGTGGGCCAACTCAGAATGGATTCCCTGCCCACCAGGCCCCCACCTACCCTGGCCCCAACACGTACCCAGCTCCTGCCTTTCCTCCTGGCACCAGTTACCCAGCTGAGCCTGGCCTGCCAAACCAGCAGGCTTTCCGTCCCACAGGCCACTATGCAGGTCAAACACCCATGCCAACCACACAGAGCACCCTTTTTCCAGTCCCCGCTGATAGCCGTGCCCCACTGCAGAAGCCACACCAGACATCGCTAGCTGACTTGGAGCAGAAGGTGCCCACCAACTATGAGGTGATCGCCAGCCCCGTTGTGGCCATGTCTTCAGCCCCATCTGAAACCAGCTACAGTGGCTCAGCAGTGAGCAGCGGCTATGAGCAGGGCAAGGTCCCTGAGGTGCCCCGGGCTGGTGAACGTGGCAGTGCAAGCCAGAGCCCAGCCCCCACCTACCCCTCTGATTCACACTATACCAGTCTGGAGCAGAACGTTCCTCGAAACTACGTAATGATCGATGACATCAGTGAACTGACCAAGGACAGCACCTCTCCTGCTCCTGATAGCCAGCGGCTGGAGCCCCTGGGGCCAGGCAGCAGTGGGCGTCCAGGGAAGGAGCTTGGAGAACCAGGTGTCCTTGAGGGGCCTACACTGCCCTGCTGCTATGCCAGAGGAGAAGAGGAATCTGAGGAGGACTCATACGACCCCCGCGGGAAGGGTGGCCACCTCCGGAGCATGGAGAGCAATGGTCGACCAGCCAGTAGCCACTACTATGGTGACAGTGACTACAGGCATGGGGCTCGAGCAGAGAAGTATGGTCCAGGGCCCATGGGGCCCAAGCATCCCTCCAAGAGCCTGGCTCCAGCTGCCATCTCCTCAAAGCGCAGCAAGCACCGGAAGCAGGGCATGGAACAAAAGATCTCCAAGTTCTCACCTATTGAAGAGGCCAAGGACGTGGAGTCAGACCTGGCGTCCTACCCCCCACCTGCAGTCAGCAGCAGCCTGGTCTCTCGGGGCAGGAAGTTCCAGGATGAAATCACCTATGGGCTCAAGAAGAACGTGTATGAGCAGCAGAGATATTATGGGATGTCCACCCGGGACACAGTGGAGGAGGACGACCGCATTTATGGTGGGAGCAGCCGGTCCCGGGCACCTTCTGCATACAGTGGGGAGAAGCTGTCCAGCCACGACTTCAGTGGCCGGGGCAAGGGGTATGAAAGGGAACGGGAGGCTGTGGAGCGACTTCAAAAAGCGGGCCCCAAGCCCTCATCCCTAAGTATGGCCCACAGCCGGGCACGACCCCCCATGCGGAGCCAGGCCTCTGAAGAGGAGAGCCCCATCAGCCCCTTGGGGAGGCCCCGCCCTGCCGGAGGGCCCCTCCCTCCCAGCGGGGATACCTGCCCACAGTTCTGCTCCAGTCACTCCATGCCTGATGTCCAGGAGCATGTCAAGGACGGACCTCGGGCCCACGCATATAAGCGTGAGGAGGGCTACATCCTGGATGATTCCCACTGCGTGGTTTCCGACAGCGAAGGTAATGGCAGCCAGGGGTGATTTCTGCGGATACTCAGCACCTGGGGGGCCTGCCTGCCTGTGGGGCCCTGGGCCCTGAGATGTCCCAGCAGGGTCTGGTCTGGTGCCTCATCTGCTGGGCCCTGCTGCAGGCAGGCTGCCCTTGCCTGCTCCATCTGTGCCCTGGTCCCTGGTTGCGGGAGGGTGGGCTGGGGGCCTGTTGATCTGCTTGTGGCTGTGGCACCCACTCTCTTGGTTTCTTTGCATGGCTTCAGCTAGGCCTCCCCCTGCGGCCAGCCCGGGGGTTGATGGTATTCTGTTTTTGGTCTCTGAAGCTTATCACCTGGGCCAGGAGGAGACGGACTGGTTTGATAAGCCCCGGGATGCCCGCTCTGACCGGTTCAGGCACCACGGGGGCCATGCAGTTTCCTCCTCCTCCCAGAAGCGAGGCCCTGCCAGGCACAGCTACCATGACTACGATGAACCCCCTGAGGAGGGCCTGTGGCCTCATGATGAGGGTGGCCCAGGCCGCCATGCCTCAGCCAAGGAACACCGGCATCACGGTGACCACGGGCGGCACTCAGGCCGCCACACTGGTGAGGAGCCAGGACGGCGTGCTGCCAAACCACACGCTCGGGACCTGGGTCGCCATGAGGCCCGGCCCCACTCTCAGCCCAGCTCTGCTCCAGCTATGCCGAAGAAGGGTCAGCCTGGGTACCCCAGCTCTGCTGAGTACTCACAGCCATCCCGTGCTCCATCCGCATACCATCATGCCTCTGACAGCAAGAAGGGCTCCCGGCAAGCCCACTCCGGGCCCGCTGCACTGCAGTCAAAAGCAGAACCCCAGGCACAGCCACAGTTGCAAGGTCGGCAGGCAGCTCCAGGACCACAACAGTCACAGTCACCATCATCCAGGCAAATGCCCTCTGGGGCAGCATCGCGCCAGCCACAGCCACAGCAGCAGCAGCAGCAGCAGCAGCAGCAGCAAGGTCTTGGGCTGCAGCCCCCACAGCAGGCTCCGACGCAGGCTCGGCTGCAGCAACAGAGCCAGCCAACCGCCCGGGGCTCAGCCCCTGCTGCCAGCCAGCCTGCAGGGAAGCCTCAGCCAGGCCCCACCACAGCCACAGGCCCTCAACCAGCAGGACCGGTAAGCAGAGCTCCCATGTATGGGTTGTAACCAGGGCAGATGTTATGAATGAAGCTTGGACATCCCTTTGGTTCCAGGCTGGGCATGGGCAGAATCTTAGCTATAGGTTCTGTGTTGCAGCCACGGGCAGAACAGACAAATGGCTCTAAAGGGACAGCCAAAGCACCACAACAGGGGAGGGCTCCTCAGGCCCAGCCAACGCCAGGACCTGGACCTGCAGGTGAGCCTATCCTTTGGCACCCTCGGCTATGGCCCAGAGCACCCAGGCTGTTCTCTCTCTATACCACCTGTGCCCTGGGTGGTATATGCACCTCACACTGCATATCCTCAATAATCCCTGAGAAGGTACCCCACGGGCTGTAGACTGCCCCAGCAGAAAACAAGCCTGGGGTTAGAATAAGCCAATGAGGTCACCAGCACAGGGGCTTTAGGGCCCAAGCAGCTCTGGGCAGAGAAGCTGGAAGGCACTGGTGAGCATAGGGTGGGGACCATGGCTTCTTGCTCCCTCCTTCCTTCCCCTTTCCTCCTCTCCTCTGCCTTTTCTTCCCTTTCTTCTTCTTTGCCTTCCTCAACCTCCTTTTTTCTGCCTCCTCCCACCCCTTGTCTTCCTGTTCTTACCTTCTTCTCCTTATTCCCCTAGCCTCCTTCTCACCTTCCCACCTCATGGGGTACCTGTGTTTGGATTCCCTTGTGGCTACTTGCCCTCTCAGACCCTAAAGAGCCAGGCCATGCATAGCTCATTATGGTGATTTCTTTCCTCCTAGGTGTGAAGGCTGGAGCCAGGCCTGGAGGAACCCCAGGGGCTCCCGCCAGCCAGCCAGGTGCCGATGGGGAGAGCGTGTTCTCCAAGATCCTCCCTGGTGGGGCAGCAGAGCAAGCTGGCAAACTGACGGAAGGTATGCACTGCCTGTAACTGGGTCTGTGGTGGGTGGCTGCTGTGGTATAGGCTGGGTCTGTGAGATGATTCTAGACTCAGTCACCCAGGCAGAAGCCAGCCAGAGGACCCACCTGCTGATGCCCAGTTGTTCTCCAGGCAGTCCCTGCCCCTTGGGCTGAGCTTGGCTTCACTGTGCCAAGTGGCCTTGACTGGGAGGGGTCTGGCCCAATTTCCTGATGGCTGTCTCCTCTTTCTATGTCACAGCTGTCTCTGCTTTTGGCAAAAAATTTTCCTCATTCTGGTGACCATGCCCAGCATGGTGAGTACAAGCAGCCTGTACCTTGCCTCTTCTGGGAAAGGCCCGAGGAACTGGGGGTGGGGGTGGGGCTCTAAGTCCCAAGAGGTCTTCTGGGAGGAGTCTGGTCTTCAGCTGGTTCAGTGCCCAGAGCTTCAACGTTCCCTTCTCTGAATGTGGGAGGAGAAGAAGGAGGGACGCTGTGCACAGAGCCCCTACCATGGGGCCAACACAGTAGCAGTCCCCAGCAAAGGAGGGGCCAAAGCCAGGGCCAATGCCCCCTTGTCTTTCAAACCATCTGCTATCCCCTGCAGGGCTGTCACAGCACTGGGCTGGCACTGGGTTGTAGGTAGGCCTCCAGGGATGCAGCTCCTCTCCAGCCCTCCTCTGTAAATGCTCCACAGGCTCTTGAAGAAATGAAGAGAGGTAACATTGCTGTGGAAAAATCTCTGGAGTCAGAGGTCTGGGCGCAGCTCTGGACTCTGCGTATAACAGTGAGTATCAGGATCAGGGTGAAATGGGCCAGAGGAGGGGTGAAGGGCCAAGGCCTAGCTGATGACAGCTAGCCAGTTCTGACAAGTGTGAACTGGAAAGAGCCTGGTGGGTTTCCTTCAGCTGTGATGGGCCAGCAGCCCTCCACCCCGCAGAGGCAGGGGCCACAGAGCTGCCTGAGATGTTGCCGGATAAGTCAGGTGGCACCCTTGGAGAAGAGCCCAGCACGGCCAACTACACCCCACAACTTGAAGTCTATGTGCTGAGCACTGAGTTCAAAGTCATCCTGAAGGACATGGTGGTCTGTGGCACCTGTAGGGGAACATGCTTCTTCCCTGATGTCTGCTGCTGGTGCCTTTGCTCCAGCCACTTGGAAGAGATTAGAGTCCCCAAACCCTGCAGAGCTGCATCTGCAGCTCTGAGAATGAAGTCAAAACACTCCTGGCTTCACAGGCTGAGCTTGTGGCCCACAGGATAGAAGAGTGGAAGGAGTAGAGAGGCAGACAGGAAGGGACATAGGGGAAAGGAAGTCTCAGCCCCAGACTAAGTCAGCTCAGGGAGAGGGCAGAAGGGCCTCAGGATGGGAGCCCTGGCCCTGTCTGGGCTGCAGTGGCCAAGGCAGGATGGGACACCACTTCCTGGAGCCTGCCCTGGCCCTGGCCTTGACCCTGCCTCTGTGGGAGGAGGAGGAAGTGCATCATCCTGGGTGGGAGGAGAATTGCCTGGCTGTTGGTACAGCTCTGTGCACAGCCAGGACCACTGACCACCATCCCATAGCCCTCGGGCCCTCCTCTTCTCCCTCCTTGCCCCTTCAGGATGCTTCTCACAGTGCACAGGCATATATGTGTTATCCATGGTGAGACCTGGCCGTCAATGAGCAGGTCACTTCAAGGGAGCCCTGGGGCCAGCAGATGCTGGGCCCAGACCAGCACTGGTTGTGGGAGGGAAGGAGCTAGGTGTGATACCTCACAGGCTACCTCTCTCTGGAAAAGCAGTGGGGCTCTGGAAAGGCCCAGGCTTCCATCCATTTATTGAACAAAGGTTTGTCAGGCCGGGCACGGTGGCTCAAGCCTGTAATCCCAGCACTTTGGGAGGCCGAGACGGGCGGATCACGAGGTCAGGAGATCGAGACCATCCTGGCTAACACGGTGAAACCCCGTCTCTACTAAAAATACAAAAAACTAGCCGGGCGAGGTGGCGGGCGCCTGTAGTCCCAGCTACTCCGGAGGCTGAGGCAGGAGAATGGCGTAAACCCGGGAGGCGGAGCTTGCAGTGAGCTGAGATCCGGCCACTGCACTCCAGCCGGGGCTACAGGGCAAGACTCCATCTCAAAAAAAAAAAAAAAAAAAAAAACCCACAAATGTTTGTCAAGCCCCAGGTATGTGCCAGGCACTCTTCCAGGCTCTGGGGATATGGCAGAGAACAAAACCAACTCCCTGCCCTCTGAAGCTGACAATCCATTAAAGAAGATAGAGAATAAATAAGTTTAAAAATAAAATTCAATTAAAAAGGTACTTTCTGAAAGGGATAAGTGTTATAAAGCCAGCAAGGCAGAGCTATGGAAGCAGTGGGGTCTGCTCTAGTCAAAGTGCAGATATGTGAAGATATGTGAGGGAAGCTTGAGGGAGGAGGACGGCTACTGTGGGATGAAAAAAGGGGAGGGAACAGCACTGATGGATGATCGGATGCTGGGATGGGAGGCGGGGGCACCAGGGACAGGGAAAAGGCCAGCACAGCCAGGGCCACAGTGCAGTGGAGAGGTGCAAGGGGGTGGCAGCCAGCTGGGATGGGTTGTACAGGCCAAGTAAGGAGCCTGGAATTTATTCTAATTACAGTAGCCATAATGCAGTCCTCAGAGTTCTTCCTGCCTTCACCCTCCCACAGCGGGCTTCCTGCAGCTTTCCACTTAGCCGATGTTTCCTTGGAGTTGCCCTGGAACAGATGTGAAATCACAAGTGGTGCTAAGAGGAGGGGAAGGAGGGACAGCCCATGGCCTGGATTCATGGCAGTACCTACCTTGGGTTTGGGGCCAGGGTATGGTTCCTGAACAGGGAAAGGAAGCACAGACACAGCTTTTTTCTGCGTCCTGCCACATGGTGTGGGTGGGCCACTGAGACCACTCACCTTATAGTTAAAGAAATCTCCCTCGAATTCTAGCATTCGGCTAATGATTGGGTCAAGTGGACAGTGCTGCCGTGAGTATCCCTCTCCTGAAGTTCTTTATGACAATTTCAGAGATGGGCTTGGAGAGGTTTGCCATTTCAAACCAAATCCCATCTCCATCACTCTTAAGCCAAAAAAAAAAAAAAAAGGAACTTTTGTTACATTAAAAGAAGTGTCCCTTCCTGGCTGACCTGATTCTTCTTTCTTGCTGTCCTCTCTGTGACCTCCAACCTGCCCAAGCACCCATTTCCCCAAGCCTAAGTGGCATGGCACCTCATGGGTGAGGAGGTGGCCACTGGCATAGGCAGATGGCTGAGAGAAATGTGATGGTGAGAAGCAGCTATCTACAGTTCTTGACAGAATCCTTTCTTTTCTTCTTTCCTTCCTCCCTCCCTCCTTTTCTCTTTCAAGCATCTACAATCTGGCACACCCTTGGCCCAAAGACTCACCAGGTGGGACGTGGCAGGCAGGCCTCAGTTGAGGACGTGATGTTTTCTCACAGCAGCTGCCTGGGTGAAGCATCTGCTGGACAAGTTGGACCATTGGCCGGGGGACCTTTAATTGTCTTTCCAGAGATGCTGCTCTCTGCAGGGCACCACCTTCAAGGCACAGCTCTCATTGGGAGGGAGGACCCTCCCTAGAAACCCTGCCACCACATTGTCTTGCCGTACTTCCCACAGCCGCCTTTTTGCGGCCTGGCCGGCCAGGCTTCCAATGCGTTATACGCAGAGTTTGGGCACACACTGCCCTCCCTCCAAGATGCCAGAAGTTTTTCCACAGCCTTGGAGCGGGGCTTTGACTGAGGGCTGGGGTCCCCAGCTCCGTTTCCTTCACATTCCAGCTGGCCCGGATCCCTCTGTGGCACAGGGCCCTGCCCCTGTCACCTGCCCTCTGGGTGACATCGGAGCAGACCTCCATGTGGCCAGCATGGGGTTGGGAGAACTTTACAAACATTAGGACCTAACACTGTCTCATCGCTGAAATAAGAGGCCATAGCACCGAAAAGCAGCGTGGGCGCCGGCTGAGGCTTCTCCCAGCCCGTGGGTGGCAGCGTGCTAGCACACTGCCACCATTTCAAAGCCATCCCCCTAGCCATCGTGAGCATCCCAGCGGCACCACCATTGTCTCAACCAGCCGGCTCCTCATCCGTACACCTGGGGATTTCTTTTGATTTCAAGAACAGCCTTAATCATTCCAGTTTGATTTACGTGTATACCTCATAAACATTTTTCTTTTGTTTCTCTCTTCCCCTTTCTCTCTTCTCTTGGCTCACTCCCTTGCCTCTCCCCCTCCAACACCACCTTGTGACTGATGGTTCGGTTTCCTCTCTGCTCTGCCCCTGCTCAGCACAGGGAGAATGCTGACTTAGAAGCAATAGGGGGCAGCAGGCCACCAAGAGCACAACCCCAGGGCGAGGTCTAGGGAGGCCCCCCAGCCTGCCTCTGTTTACTGTGCAATTCCAGTCCTTCTTAAGCCATCACCAGTGGGTGTACTCAGAGCAGAGGGGCCAGGACTTCTGCCAGCCAAGGGAAAGGCCCAGAGCCCTGTACAGGGGAATGTGGCACTGTCTATCCATCTGGTGGACTGGGCGGCATTCCTCCCCAAGGCCCTTCCCTTGGGGGCCTCCTTTCATCTGGGGCACAGCCACAAGTCTCATCTCTAACGTTCTATGCAATGAAATATAAACCCTCAATGACAACTGTTAATATTTAATAAATTCCATGTTATGTATAAGGAGTTAATTGCAAACACGCAATTGAGAAACTGGATAGATATGCTCATATCACCCCCACCCCCCTACCCACCCCTGCTCCCATTGTGTGTGTGAAATTCTCAGTCTGTGGCATGTTTGACCTGTGGCAGGACTCGCTGCTGCCAGGTGAGTCACCGCCTGTCCCGCAGTGGAGCATGCACAGCTCGCAGCCTCTTTGCACGATTTCATCCATTTTAAATGCTCGACCCTCTTGCTTGGAGTTCTTTTTGCCTCAGAACCTCTCCTTCAGGAGCACTTCTAGTTGACTTCTGCACAAGCTAGTGAGGACCTGCCAGAATTGTTGCCTGAGCGTGCCAGGCTGCAGGGCAGGCAGTACAAGGCCTCCACATACCCTGCAGTTTTCTCTGTCCAGGATAGTAGGTAAAAAGGAGTCCCCAGAGCAGACTCAATGGTAGGAGCCTGCACAGGATGTGTGTGTATGGACATTCTGAAGGTTTGCTGTAGGATTTCTGTCTGTCTGTCATTTTTCCCTTCCTACCCCAACCCTGAGCCAGAGGCATCTGACAGCCCTTTCCCAGAGGGCACTACACAAGGGCAGAGCTGGGCAGCATCCATGGCCGGAGAGGCAGAGGCAAGAGTAGAGCCAGGCTGTGCCTGAGGGACCCCAGCTCTAGATTGCACCTGTTTCATGCCTCTCCTCTGTGGCTAGGAGGCTCAAAGGACTGTAAGGCAGGAGATCTGGGCTGGAGCTAGGGGGTCAATGGACGCTCAGGAAGAGCTGGGCCTTTGGCACTTGTGGTGAGAACAGTTGACAATGGTCATCTGCAACTGTTCATATAAACAATGACTTCAAGCTAAGTTTCTTGTGAAGTTTCTCAATAGCAAATCCTACAGAAGGTCCTGTGTGACCCTCTCTGCATCTGTCCCCAGGATCTATGCTCCCTGCCCACCCCCTTCTCCAAAGCCCAAGCGTCCTGCTGCTCCTCAGCTTTTTTTAACCACTGAGCCAGGAGTGCGGCAGGCAGTAGCTGCCTGGCCCTTCAAGGCCTGACCTTCATCCAGAGTGCTCTGGTTTGCACGATGCATTTCTCAGGGGTCCGCATTTCTCATGCTTTTCTATAAGGTCTACACATCCCTTCAGAGAGGGCTCCTCGCTCACCTCTGGTAGCTATGGATGGGACAGGAAGCTGCCAACCTTTGTGTTGGACTTAACAACCTTGCCTTTCTGGAACTTGACCTCACCCAACCCATGGAATACCTGCCTCATCCCAGAGATCAGGTATGGACTGAATGCAGCCATCTGAGCAAGGGCTGAGGGAAGCCATCATCTAACACCTCTGGCCACCCAGGACCAGGTCTGTGTGGGGATGTGCCTTGGAGACCAAGGCAATAGTCCTTTCCACTACAGGCCAGGGGATGGGACAAGAAGCAGGGAACAGGCAGGGAAATGTTAGGAGGTCAGCCTCCAGCAGGCCCAGTCTCAACGCTCTAAAGTACTGACTTTTCAGCAAATTTCCTTTCTGGCAAAGCCCTCTGAGTTTGAAATTCTGACGTCTGCCACTCCTCATTCCTCACTGTACCCACAGCATACATCATCGCCCCTCTGTGAAGGTGGCTGGAGCAGGCCTCTGGTCCATGGACTGTCCTTCCTGGCCCTTGCATGGATGCAGTTGTGACTCTGGGGACAATGCAGCCAGAAGCTGAGGGACCAGCATTCGGTGCCTTGGAAAGTAGAGAGCAACAGACACATCTCCAAATGGGCAAGGAGTCTCTAGCATGCAGCCCAGGCCTTCTCCATACCCCTCTCCCCAGCATCATGAGCAAGGGCATTGCCTCCTCTCTCTGCCCACTTCAGGGCCCAGTGCACTCACTTCACAGTGACAGATCTCCCCCTACCATCATCCTTTTAGTCCTTGGGCAGAGCATGTGGTCTCAGGGCCCACAGTGAAAGAACAGCAGTGGTGGCAACTATGCCTTGTCTTCTGGAGCCTGTAGGGAGTTTTCCAGGCAGGTCCTTTGCCATGACAGCATGGTCTGGCCCTGTTGGCCCCTCCCCTCTCCTGTTACCCACCCCCGTGCTGTAAATACTTGTCATCATGGACTCCAACAGGGTCAGAGGGACAGGCTTAATCAACTGAAACTCCTCGGAGATGCCATCTCTGTCTCCCTGGGTGCCAGCAGCCCTGCTGCCATGTGCACTGGGGTGGCACTGGAGAGCCATGGAAGTTGTGAGATATTGTGTGTGTATGCACATGATGTGTGTGTGTGTGTGTGTGTGTGTGTGTGTGTGTGTGTATGTTTCTGCCTCATTCAGTTTCCGGGGTGAAATCAGCTCCTTCTCTCCAAATGCACTACCCTGGAGAGTGGTGGCCACTCAATACCTTTTCCTCTAGCTTTCATGTCTTGGTTTTTGCTTTCCCCTTCCTCCTCCCTCTCTCCCTTTCTTTCCTTCTCTCCTTCTTTATTTGAGGGGGGAAGAGTGCTGTACAAAGTCAAACAAACAAGTTTACAGTTGTAAGTGCAATGACCCGAGTCCTCCACATGACCTTGTGAATTGTGTGCTGTCCTCCTGTGCTCTGTGAGAACTCGTGGTACTTCAGTGTCCCTCCCCCTGTATTGTGACAAGGTAATTCTGTGGTATCAGAATAAAAGGACTTGATATAAACAATCTACAGACTGTTTCTGGAATGCTTTCTCAAGTGGGAAGGCTTAGCTGAAGGAGCAAATCCCCAAATTTGCGACAATCCTGTCCATGGTTAAAGGGAAAAGGATGGACAGAGTTGCAGAAGTGCTGGCACAGCATGGGGCTGAGTCCACACCAAGCCATCCAAAGACAATGGGCCCTCCACAAAGGTGCCCAAGGGGAGGTCCCAAGCTTGGACCTGGAGCAGGCAGTCAGTGCGCAGGCTGTTAAGGGACAGCACCTCCATGGCCTTTAGGTGTGTTGGCTGCACACACAGCTTTCTGTGTGTTCCTGTGGTTCCACGGAGGCAGTGAACAAATGCTGCCCCCTGGTGCTGCCAACAAGCCCTACACCTCTCTGCCTTTCTCTGATTTTTCCGACCCCCAAATTCTTGCCGGCTGCCAGACCTTAGGCCTTCCTCAGATGGTCAGGGGTACCTCCTTACCAAAGTCACCCAGAGTTGTTACATTTTTTTTTTTTTTTAACACAGATAAACAAGAATCCCAGCTCCACCTCTGGCCCTCTCCCCAGAGTTAACATCTTGATGCATGTCCTTCTTTCCTGTTTGTTGTTCCAGTCTTCATTTTAAACCGAAGCCAGAAGGTGCAATATATACTGTTTTCTAGCTTTCTGTTTATTTCCACATGTTTATTTCAGGTACTTAAATGTTCGTCTTCCAGTGCTCAACCTCCAGAGAGATACATGAGTTCGTAGCCAGTCTACCACACACAACCTTAGGAACAGGTGCTATGTTCCCAGTGTTCCTATCATAAACAATGCTTGATGAACAGTCTAGTTTCCAATCTTTCCACCCAAACTGGTGGCTGGGGCCACTCGTTCTACTCCTGTTTCTGGCCTTGATACAGTCCTGTACATACTCACAAATGCAGTGGCGTCAGAAAGTTGGTACTCTTTTATTTTTTCCTTGAGACAGAGTTTCACTCTTGTTGCCCAGGCTAGAGTGCAATGGCACGATCTCGGCTCACTGCAACCTCCACCTCCCAGGTTCAAGAGATTCTCCTGCCTCAGCCTCCCAAGTAGCTGGGATCACAGGCGCATGCCACCACACTCCACTAATTTTTGTATTTTTAGTAGAGACAGGGTTTCACCGTGTTGGCCAGGCTGGTCTTGAACTCCTGGCCTCAGGTGATCCACCCGCCTCGGCCCTCCAAAGTGCTGGAATTATAGGCGTGAGCCACCGCGCCTGGCCGGAACTTTTTTTTTTTTTCTTTTTCTTTGAGACAGAGTCTCACTCTGTCACCCAGGCTGGAGTGCAGTGGCACGATTCTCGGCTCACTGCAAGCTCCGCCTCCTAGGTTCCCGCCATTCTCCTGCCTCAGCCTCCCGAGTAGCTGGGACTACAGGCGCCTGCCACCACACCCTGCTAATTTTTTGTATTTTTAGTAGAGACTGGGTTTCACCATGTTGGCCAGGCTGGTCTTGAACTCCTGGCCTCAGGTGATCCACCCGCCTCGGCCCTCCAAAGTGCTGGAATTATAGGCGTGAGCCACCGCGCCTGGCCGGAACTTTTTTTTTTTTTCTTTTTCTTTGAGACAGAGTCTCACTCTGTCACCCAGGCTGGAGTGCAGTGGCACGATTCTCGGCTCACTGCAAGCTCCGCCTCCTAGGTTCCCGCCATTCTCCTGCCTCAGCCTCCCGAGTAGCTGGGACTACAGGCGCCTGCCACCACACCCAGCTAATTTTTTGTATTTTTAGTAGAGACGGGGTTTCACCATGTTAGCCAGGATGATTTCGATCTCCTGACCTCGTGATCCGCCCGCCTTGGCCTCCCAAAGTGCTGGGATTACAGGCGTGAGCCAGCGCGCCCGGCTGGCCAGGACTCTTTTTTTTAACTCTTTTTTTTAACTAGTAATCTTGAGTAAGTAATGATGCGGCTGATGGGAAAGGGGAAGCTGCAGGCCAGACAGGTGGACTCTCAATCACAAGCACACCATGGAGCAGGGAGCCAGGGCCCTGAATGTGGAAGACCAGCCAGACTCAGGTATATGGAGGGGACATCCTTACTGTCCAGCCTCTCCTGATCTCTGCTGGCACCTTAGCCCAGCCAATCCTGTGCCACGTGCACAGGAAGCCTGCCTGCCTAGGTTCTTTCCACAGGAAGCTCCCTGGACCTTGGTGGAGTCTGAGCCCACCAGGGTCCCCACACCCAAGAGCTCAGGTTGAGGCCTGGGGAGGAGGGGAAGGAACCCACCGGCTCACAGTCCCCAACAAGGAGCCACTGAGAAGGGTGGGTAAAGGCTGCGGGGATAGATAGCTCTTGCGGCAGGCCTGGTGACTGATAAGCCCAGGCAGCACCCTGAGAGTTGGCACTCGCCCCTCTGCCCCGCACCCCAGGGCTTTGCTTTGCGCCCTCCGCCCGGACTCTGGCCTTTCTCTTCTTCGTCTGCCTGGGAGTCCCTCCAGGGCAGGGCCTGGCACTGTCTAGTGAATGTCGGCTCGTAGTGGACCCGAAGGAACCCTACAGTCAGCCCCAGAGCCGCGGGAGATCCACGATGCGGCCGGCGCCCCCCTCCCCGCCCTCACCCTCACGGGCTCCCGGCTCCTCATTCCTCGCGGGGCTCCACTCTGGACCCGCCCGCCTCGTCCTTCATCCTCAGAGACTCATTGGTCCCATTCCCCTCGGGCCTCGCCCTTCAGGTGCTCGGGCCATGCCCGTCCGACCGCGCTGCTTCCGCCTCGCAGTCCTGTCTCACCCGCTTCTCTCGTAGGCCCTTCTACCCCCCCGCGAAGCCCGGCTCCCGGGTTCCGCTTCCACAGGGCCGCCCTCTCTCCTCCGAGATCCAACGCCTCGCCCCTCGGTAAGAGGCCCGGGACTCGGCCCACGGCCCCGCCCCCCACTTGACTAGTCCGCCCCTGGAAGGCCAGCTCCTCCTCTCGACGCCTCTGCTCTCTCCACCCGGGACTTCTCGCTGCCAGGCCGGGTCCTCTCACCGTCAAGGCCCGCCCCTTGCCAACGGTTCTCGCCTATTCGCCGAAAGCCCCCCCTCCCAGATTGCCGCAGGGCAGGGGCGGAGACAGCCCGGGCGGTCCCAGGCTCCGCCCCCGGAAGCCTCACTTCCGGGCGCGAGCACCCCCACCCCCGCCCCGCCTCGCCCAGGCGGCAGAGAGGAGACTATGGAACGTCAGGTGAGGGCTCGGCCCGCGGTCCCCGTGGTCCCTGCAGCCCGGGCCGGGCCTGACCCTGGTGTGTCCCCTGCGCAGGTGCTGCTGAGCGAGCCCGAGGAGGCGGCGGCTCTGTATCGGGGCCTTAGCCGCCAGCCCGCGCTGAGCGCCGCCTGCCTGGGCCCGGAGGTCACCACACAGTACGGCGGCCAGTACCGGACGGTGCACACTGGTGTGTGTGCGAAGGGGAACTGGCTGGCGACGGGGTCGCGCACTGGGGTGGGAAGGAAGCGGGTGTGGAGGGCTCGCTGCTTGACAGTGTGTAAGGGTGTATGGGGAGCCGGCCTGTACTTGGAGGATACACTCCCACAGGTCCCTGCACACAGGTGTGTGGGGAGGCGGGGGCGTGCGGGGCGTTATCGAATGGTGCCCATGAGTGCACGAGATGATGGTGTAGGGGTAGAATTCAAACCTGGGCTCAGGGCGTGGACTTTGTAGGGTTCTCCGCCAACACTCCATCCCATACACATGCCAGGCTGCCCTCAAGATTCCAGGGTGGGTGCTGGGATTACTAGGGGGTTCTCTCAAAGAGGCTGTCAGCTCAGGCTCTGGAGGCCTGGACTAGGGTTGTGGACAAGTGTTGTCCAGCCCGCAGCCAGGGTGTCAGTGTCTGGAGACAGATTGACAGACTGCGGAAGATCTAGGCCTTCCTGGGTCAGGTGGGTTGGGGGGCAGTAGCCAAGAGTAGCCAAGACAAGGTGAGCAGCCTCATGCCTCCCCTCACAGAGTGGACCCAGAGGGACCTGGAACGCATGGAGAACATTCGATTCTGCCGCCAATACCTGGTGTTCCATGACGGGGACTCAGTGGTGTTTGCCGGACCTGCAGGCAACAGTGTGGAGACCCGGGGGGAGTAAGTTTGAGGAAGGAATCTTGTGAGCAAGGCCACAGCGTCTGCAATGCAAGTCTTTTGTGAATGCCCACCATGTACCTAGAAGGGAGGCCAGGAGCCAGATTCTTGCCCCCTTGGGAGCTCATTCAGTTTCTGGTGACATGGCCTGATAAGCACCGGAGGCTTGCTCCAAACTCACCTGGACTAGAGCCTGTGGTGGCCTGGGGAGCTGGGGAGAGTAGAGTCTCTGCCTCAGGGAGGAAAGGCAAGGTGCTCCAGAAGCTGGTGTGGGGCCAGAGCCTCCAGAATCTCTCCTAAGAGGTGGTGCCCAGTAAGGGAGCAGGAAGGGGTTATTGCAAGATACTCCTGACCTGTGCTACCCCATGTCCACAGACTGCTGAGCAGAGAGTCTCCTTCAGGCAGCATGAAAGCTGTGCTGCGCAAGGCTGGAGGCACGGGCCCTGGGGAAGAGAAGCAGTTCCTGGAGGTGAGTCTACATGGAACCAGGTAGTGGGTGACTAGAGAGAGGCTCTGCCCCACAGATAAGGCTCTGTTAGCGGGCAAACAGCCTAATGCCCAGATGTCCTCAGGTCTGGGAGAAGAACCGGAAGCTCAAGAGTTTCAACCTATCAGCGCTGGAGAAACATGGGCCTGTTTATGAGGATGGTGAGGCATCTGGCTGGTGAGCAGGCAGGGTGGACAGGAGGGGTAGCCGTAGCCCTGGGCCCCCCCTGATTGGCCCTCCCTGCACCCAGACTGTTTTGGCTGCCTGTCCTGGTCGCACTCGGAGACACACTTGTTGTATGTGGCAGAGAGGAAGCGCCCCAAGGCCGAGTCCTTCTTTCAGACCAAAGCCTTGGACGTCAGTGCCAGCGATGATGAGATAGCCAGGCTGAAGAAGCCAGACCAACCCATCAAGGTGCTCGTGGTCAATCCACGAAGGCCCAGCAGGGCAGCCCTGGGGCTCACTGTGCTCCCCTCCCATACTGTGCTTGTCAGACCTGGGGAGGCACTAGCTTCTAGGAAGCAGAGCAGGTCCTATAGACAGGCTGGGCATTGAGTATCTTGTGTTCTCAGGGGGATCAGTTTGTGTTTTACGAAGACTGGGGAGAAAACATGGTTTCCAAAAGCATCCCTGTGCTCTGCGTGCTGGATGTCGAGAGTGGCAACATCTCTGTGCTTGAGGGGGTCCCTGAGAATGTGTCCCCTGGACAGGTCAGCAGCAACAGCCTATGTCCCTCCTGGAGTCTGGGGCCCTTCTTCAGCTACCATCCCTTGCTCACTTCTGCCCTGTGATCTTGTTTGCAGGCATTCTGGGCCCCTGGAGATGCTGGTGTGGTGTTTGTGGGCTGGTGGCATGAGCCCTTCCGGTTGGGCATCCGCTTTTGCACCAATCGCAGGTGAGGGAGTGGGGCAAGGCAAGGGACCTTGCAGCCCAGCTGGCCTTGAGACTGAATGTCTGTCTCGCGGTTCCAGGTCAGCCCTGTACTATGTGGACCTCATCGGGGGGAAGTGTGGTAAGTGGCTGATGCCCACCTGTGCTTTGCTGACACATGTTGGCCCTGCCAGCCTGCGTGATGCTCTTGTTTCCATCTGGCCCAGAGCTCCTCTCAGACGATTCCCTGGCTGTCTCTTCTCCCCGGCTGAGCCCAGACCAATGTCGCATTGTCTACCTGCAGTACCCATCTCTGATCCCCCATCATCAGTGCAGCCAGCTGTGCCTGGTGAGCTGGAGGTGGCGGGGATGGGAGGATGGTCAGCAAGAAGATGGGATGGTGGATGAGAGCTGAAGGGCCAGCATCATCTCCCCATGGGCCCTCAGTAGGTGCCCTTCTGTCCTCAGTGCAGCAGCAGTGTGAGTTCTGCCTGTCCTCTCAAGGCAGGGCCTAGAGGTTGAGAGTGCTGCCATGGAGAGCTTTGCACTGTTGGGGCATGCCACCTTGAGAGAATGCTGATCTGCTGATCTGCAAGAATGCTCCTCCCCTTGGCTCTCAACTGCATGTAACCAGGCTCTGCAAGGGGCTGGGATATAGTGGGGAGTTACACAATCCCAGACCCTCCCCAGGAAGAGCTCTGAGCCCCTAGTAAAAGTCAGAGGGACATGCCTATCTGAGGCCCCTTGGGCATCTGGTCCAGGTCACCAGAAAAGAGATATATCAGGCTCATTCCAGTTCCCTCCTCTCCTGGGGCTACCTAAGGCAAAAGGGGATAGGCACGGGGCACTGTGCCCTAAGGGAACTGCCTGTCCCCTACTGGGCCTGACCATTGTGTTCTCTTGCAGTATGACTGGTATACCAAGGTTACCTCAGTGGTGGTAGACATTGTGCCTCGGCAGCTGGGAGGTAAGGCATACCTGGCTGGGTGGGTGCAGTGGGGCCTGTAGCTCTGCTTTCCTGCCATCTGTTGCATCCCGCCCCGTTCTTCTTTCCTAGGTTCCTTCTGAGGGCCCTCCCTCCCTGCTGGGCCAGCCCTATGCCCAGCATCCTCAGGGAGTGGGGCTGTCACCATAGGGAACAATTCAATAGCAAGGAGTTGTAGGACCAAGCTGAGATCAGAGTGGCCCAAGCTGATGATGTGTTATTTCCTGTGCTGCAGGTCATAATTAGATTTTTCTTATTTTTCCAATGGCTGGTTCAAACCAAAACCATGATTCCTTCGAGTGGGTCTCAGGAAGTGCACTAGGTTGGAATGTCACACTTGAGAGGCTCTGGACCCAAGGGCATGATATTATCCTGTCCGCCATCCTAACCCCAGCAACCTTTGTCCAGCTCTGAAGTCAGCTGGGTCTTCAGGAGGGTGGCTCTTGGCTGAGAGACTCCTGTCTTGAGTGTTCATAGCTCTGCTTGGATTCTCCTGGAACATCTCAAGGATGAGTCTCTTGTTTTCTCAGGCCACCCGGCCAGTTCCAGGAGTTCAGTAGATGAGGGATAGCCTCTTTGTCTTCTCTTTGGGTTGCAGGGATGCAGTGGTGGGAACGTAGTATGAATCCCAGCTCTGCCCTAAATTAGCTATGTCCTCGGACAGGGTCCTGGCCTCCCTGAGCTCCCATTTCTTCATGGAGGGGTGATTATGTCTGCCTGCCTCATAGGATTATAGTGAGCGTTAAGTGAGTGATGATATTAAAGGGCAGGATTTACTGAGCCTCCTGTGCCAGACACTGTGCTAAGCACCACAGTGGAGATAAGACAGACAAATGATATCTTGGTTAAAGCACCTGGTACCTACCTGGGCTCAACTGAAGCAACTCAGGAGAGCAAGTGCTTTTCCTCTCAGCACCCACGGTTTCTCTCTGGAGCTCTTGAGCTCTGCCTCTCTGGGTCCCCAGAGGCCTCTGCCCCTCAGCCACCACTCAGGCAGTTCCTCATCACGTAGGGTGCCCCCATGTGTGCCACAAACTGCAGGGGCCCGACTGGTGCCTGAGCAGGGCCCTGGGTGAATTCCCCAGTACCCTAGCCTGCCTTGTAGACTTAACCCTCCCTACCTCTACTGCTGGATGCAGCCCCAGCCCTCCTGTCTTTACAGAGAACTTCTCTGGGATCTACTGCAGCCTTCTGCCTCTGGGATGCTGGTCAGCTGACAGCCAGAGAGTGGTCTTTGACTCGGCTCAGCGCAGCCGGCAGGTGAGGGACACTGATGGTGTTGAGGGGCAGCCCCTGTGGTCAACCCCCAGGAGCCCTGCGCCCCTGAGACATAGCACGTGCATGCCCCTGGGTGAAATGCCCAGCCACAAAGTCTCATCAGCCCCTTAAAACCCTGCCTGCCCATCCTGGACTCATTTCTCTTGGAAGGGACAGGCTGGCCTGGTACACCACAGCAGAACTCAGGCCTTTTCATCTGAGGCAGAGATGCAACCCCTCCCAGGCATTTCTAGCTGGGGGTCAAGGGGACTGCCACTGGGGTGGGTCCCTGAACACTCTGTAATGGCAGCTGATGGGGACAGGACTGAGCCCTTCCCCCAGGGATGGAGTAAAGGCACCCACAGTGTGCCAGGCTCCTTTTGGGTGTGATATTTGGTGCTCGTGCCAACTCAAAGGGGCTCAAAGCCATTCCTTACCTTGCCCAGGGTCACCCAGCAAGTTGTGATGGTGCTGGGATTTGAACCCAAGCCCTCACGCTACTCCCTACTGCACTGAGTAACCATCACCATAGCTGTCCACAGCCTTGGTCTGGCCAGGGCTCTCCAAGACGGTAGAGAGGAGGTAGGGGAGGGACCCATAGGTAGGGTCTCTTGGGACTCTTGGATGTGGTCCCACATGTGGCCTCCCCTCTGCTTCAGGACCTGTTTGCTGTGGACACCCAAGTGGGCACTGTGACCTCCCTCACAGCTGGTGAGCAAGGCTTTGGGGATGGTGGTAAGGACAGGGCTGGTGAGCAAGCCTGCCAGGCAGTGGGGGACTGGAGCTCCAGCATGTGGGGCAGTGATGGCATTCTCAGCCACTCAGCACCACTGACTGTTCCACAGCCTTTACTAACAGGTCCCCAAAGGCCCTGTCCGTGCAGACCCTTACCCAACCAACAGACTAGCTTCCCTGCTCTACTGCCCTTTAGCACTTAACTCTGCTCCATGTGTCCTGGCCCAGCCTCAGCATGGCCCCTACCTCTGCTCCTAAAACCCACAAAACTCTCTCTTACCAAGATCTGCCAGAGTCATCTTTCTCCCTCTGCAAACCTTGGGTGCCTGTCTCAGGCAGAGGCAGCTCTGCCACCTCAGGGCCCAGGAAAAGCCCAGTGTTGACTCCTGCATCTTCCCCATACTTAGGCCTGGTGATTCTGCCCTTGAGATGTGTTTTGAGTCCTCCACCTGACCTGACTGTACCCGCTCCTCCACAAAGCTACCAAAATATTATTCCAAAGCTACATCTCATTGTACAACTGCTTCAGAATCTGCTTGGACACCACTGCCCCAAATCAGCACACTCCCCGGTCCCAGCTGCCACCCTGCACACAGCAGCCACCAAGGGACAGGCAGATGTGTCTGCATGGTCTGATGTATCTCAAGGTCTGGCAGTTCCCAGCCCAGCCAGTGTCTGTCAGATGAACAAGGGACTGAGAGCAGGAGGCTCATCCAGGGCCATGTGCAGTTGGGCACCTTCTTGGGCACCTTTCCATAGAATCTCCAGCCTGGGACTCTGTTAAAGAGAAGCAGGTAAGAAAGGTGATGGCTCCTGCTAAGCACTTAGTGGCATCTGCCTTTTCCAGGAGGGTCAGGTGGGAGCTGGAAGCTGCTCACAATTGACAGGGACCTCATGGTGGCACAGTTTTCCACACCCAGCCTACCTCCAACCCTGGTGAGTGTCGGTGGGTCCCAGGCCATGGAGGCAGGGGGTCTGGGCAGGCCAAGCTCACCAGGTCAGGGAATTGGCCCCTGAGTCTGACCATGGCTGGTCAGCATACAGATGGGCCAAGACACAGGCCCAGCTTGGCATGGTCCATGAGGGTTTGGCACTCACAGGGACGAACTACTAGGCTAGAATCTGCTCTGTACAGAACAAGGTGCCTGGGGAAGTACCCAGTCCTGGTATTACAGATCTAAGGAGACAACAGAGCCTAAAAGCTGAGGAGGGAAGGGTGTGCCTATGTGTGATTGTATGAGTGTGAATACCTTGGTATATACCATCCCACAACAGGAAGCCATGCTATACCCTCTGGAGGTGGGTGGAGGGCCCAGCATAGTGAGAGCTGCCTATTTCCCACTGTGGGCAAAAGGGAAGGGCAGGGAGGCAGCCAGGCCACCTGTGACATATTCCTTCCCCTTGGCAGAAAGTTGGGTTCCTGCCTTCTGCAGGGAAGGAGCAGTCAGTGTTGTGGGTGTCCCTGGAGGAGGCCGAGCCCATTCCTGACATCCACTGGGGCATCCGGGTGCTACAGCCACCCCCAGAGCAAGAGAATGTGCAGTATGGTGAGCTGGGCCAGGGGCAGAGGGATGTCTTCTCCAGGTTCCCCAGCACAAAGCCTCTGCGGTGACCTTTGCTACCTCCTGTCTCGCATTGTGGGGTTTCTGGGGATGACCTCTAAGAGGTTTTCTGTTCCTCTTGTGGATGGGCATGGGAAGTAGCATCTAGACATCTGAGCGCCTGCTCTGGGTATCACCTGGGCTCCACCAGGCCAAATCATGTGTGGTGGGAAGACCCAGGTCCAAAGAAAATAGGCCTCATACAAGTCTCAGTGACCACACCTCATCCTGAATGCTGTCCCTGCAGGGTGGGGCTCCCTGACGAGGGCAGAAGCAGCATGAGACTTCTGGGGTCCATGTGTCATGGTGTGGACTACCTTGGCCAGGTCTCTGACCCAGAGGTCAGCCCCAGACCTGCAGCTACAGATGGGCCCTTGGTTGGGGAAGCCCCTAGGCTGGCCCTGCTGACTGCTGCCCTCTCCTTGCAGCTGGCCTTGACTTTGAAGCAATCCTACTGCAGCCCTGCAACCCTCCAGATAAGACCCAGGTGCCCATGGTGGTTATGCCCCACGGTAGGCATCTGGTGTTAAAGAGCCCTTGCCCTCCCAGCCCTCCTCCTAGCTGGCCCTTTCACCCTCTGCTCCCTGTCTGCAGGGGGGCCCCATTCATCCTTTGTCACTGCCTGGATGCTGTTCCCAGCCATGCTTTGCAAGATGGGCTTTGCGGTACTACTAGGTGAGTGAGCAGGGACCCACAGCTCTGTTAGGACTGTGGTGGAGTGAGAGGGGTGGACCTGGTTTGTACAAGCACCATGGGTGCCACTCTAGTCTCCAGGTCTTTCTGTAGCCCAGACCTAGTAACCACTACCAGGAACTGCCGGGGCCCAGCCTCTGGTTCTGTGGCATAGTGATAACAAGGACTAACTTGGAACTTCCAGGGGAAGGGCACTGTGGTTACTTGGTGGCAGCCTCAAATCTCTGGGTCCCTTCCCCTTGACAGTCTGTGGTATAGCTGGCCCCAGGGCCTACTTCACAGATGTGTGGAAAGGGTGTCCAGGGGGCTGGGAATGTTGCCTGACTACACTGTCTGGTCCCTCCCCGCCCTCAGTGAACTATCGTGGCTCCACGGGCTTTGGCCAGGACAGCATCCTCTCCCTCCCAGGCAATGTGGGCCACCAGGATGTGAAGGATGTCCAGGTAGCAGGGGCTGGGGCTTCTGGACAGGCTGAAACATGGGCTGCCAGGGGGATGCCCCCATTCAGCTGAGTGGGCAGCTGGCTGCAGCATGCTTTGCCCCACCCTACAGTTTGCAGTGGAACAGGTGCTCCAGGAGGAACACTTTGATGCAAGCCATGTGGCCCTTATGGGTGGTTCCCATGGTGGCTTCATCTCCTGCCACTTGATTGGTCAGTACCCAGAAACCTACAGGGCCTGCGTGGCCCGGAACCCTGTGATCAACATCGCCTCCATGTTGGGCTCCACTGACATCCCTGACTGGTAGGCATACACCACAGGTCCCTGCCCTTCCCTTCTCTACCTCATATTCTCATGGAGCCCTGCAGGCCTAGAATTCCTGGGTCTGCATCAGCTCAGTGTCTTGCAGGTGCGTGGTGGAGGCTGGCTTTCCTTTCAGCAGTGACTGCCTGCCAGACCTCAGCGTGTGGGCTGAGATGCTGGACAAATCGCCCATCAAATACATCCCTCAGGTATGCAGCCCCCTCCTTGCCCTGTGTGCTGCCCATCCATCCAGAACCCAGGGCCCAGCTCAACACAGCTCCCTACTCCTCTCCAAACACCCAGGTGAAGACACCACTGTTACTGATGTTGGGCCAGGAGGACCGGCGTGTGCCCTTCAAGCAGGGCATGGAGTATTACCGTGCCCTCAAGACCCGGAATGTGCCTGTTCGGTGAGTGCAGCAGGAAGGCCCTGGCAGCTGGTGGGCAGCTGAGCATAGGAGGACCCTCCAACCTTAAATGTTGCTGACTAATTTCTACAGGCTCCTGCTCTATCCCAAAAGCACCCACGCACTATCAGAGGTGGAGGTGGAGTCAGACAGCTTCATGAATGCTGTGCTCTGGCTACGCACACACTTGGGCAGCTGAAGCCCTGCCATTCTGCATGAGCTGATCAGCCTGTGCCACACTTCGCTCTTGGGGAGCTCCAAGGTCTGGCAGGGCAACAGGAGGCTTTCTGGGCTCTGGACTCCACGGATGCGTGGGCAGAGGAATGTGGGCTATGTAGTCATAATAAATTAGGACACAGAGCCTGGTTCCTGCTGGTACTTTGTACCAAGCCAATCCCAACACCACCTCCCACCCTGGTGTGCAGAGACCCTAGGTTCTGGGTGTGGTAGCCACAAGGGCTTCATCTGCCTCCAGTGTGAGAAGGGAAGGAACAGTGAGAGGCTTAGCCTCTGCCTGTCCTGGCAACCAGGACTCTGTACCAGCCTAGCTTCCCTGTTGCAGCCCCTTCCATTAGCAACGACTCTGCACCACCCTTCCCAAGAGTATGTCTAGGGGACTAGTGAGACCCTGCCTTTCCACGGCACCCATGGGCAAAAGTAGTCCCAGGGACAGATCACCTAGCCCAGGGTGTGCTGGGCTCAAGCCACCCAGGCCCTAGCAAGGAGTCACTAACTCATTTCCTGGAAGCAGAGGCTAAGAAGCATCTGTACAGGCGTAAAGAGGAAAAGTGGCTTTATGTCTGACAAGAAGTTTTGTCCTTCCCAAGGCATATGGGGTCAAGGCTGGGCCTAAGCCAGTCTCATGACCTTGTGAATCCAGTCCACAAACACAGAGACACGCGTGAAGACGGCTGGCCAGCGGGACCTTGCGCACACTCGGTTGGGGATTATAATTCCTTCCAGGACCCAGCAGTTGTGGGTAAAGCAGGCAAGTGGGCCCCCGTAGTCACCCTGGCAGGTAGGAGAACTGATGAGGGCCCTGGGCCACAGCAATGACTAGCCCCCTTCATGATAAAATAGTTCATTTCTAGCCCCCCCATACCCTCCCAGGGCTGGCCCAGGGCCCTGCCACCAACCTCACAGGCCCCCACAGGGGCCAACAGTCCATCAGTGCACATCTCGCTCTCCCGCACACGTCCTCGGTGCTTGATGTTACACTCCTGGTTGGAGATGACGTTCAGCAAGGCCACATTTAGGACTGTGTCATTACCCGTACCTGCAGTGAGGCGAATGGGGAGAAGGAGAGGGCCCTGGAGGAAGATCCAAGGCTGGGCTTCCTGGCCACGAGCAGTCCTGTGCACTGTGCTCTTACCTTTGGTCTCACCCCAGCCTGCAATCTCACACTTGGTCCCTGGAGGCACCACATACCATTCAGGGGGCAGGCAGATCAGGGCCACACGCTGGTTCAGGGTCACAGATCTTTAGCAAGAATGGGGGCACTCAGGGTCTGAGGCCACAAGGCCCAGTCCCACCTCACACCCTCCCAGGTTGTCCACATACCTCTCCAGCTTGAGCAGGACAAGCTGGGAGCCTGAGGGCCCACACACCATCTTGGCTACTGGGACCCGCTGTAGGCCTGGCTCTCCATGCTGTGGGTTCTGGAACAGGGTGCCCAACCATACCTCATAGCCCATGAGAGGCATATGGCTGGGAGAGAAGCTCTGTTAGGTCATTTGTGACTCTCAGTCCATTGCCCCAAGGCTCACTGGTTAGCTTGCCTGGGGAAGGGGGAAGGTGGGATGAGACTGGGTCCCCAAACACAAGGGAGGCTCACCAGGAGGAGAAGCACTGCCGGGCAGTCAGTATCCACTGCTCCTTCACTAGAGACCCGCCACAGAAATGCTGGCCCTGCCTGGAGGAGTGGGGAATTAGGACAGGGAACAGAGTCCTGGGACAGATGCTAGACCTGCCATCTTCTGGCTAGGACCTCTGGGGGCAGGGATAGATTCCCAACCCCCAGTGGGATAACTACAGAGGACACAACCTTAGCTGCTCTCTGTGGGAGACAAGCAGTTGTGCCTCACCGATTCCGCAAGCTGACTGTCCAGGGTGAGTTGCCCGGATGGCCCCCAACCACACGCAGCTTGGAACGACGCTGATCCAGTCGATCCACCCTCTTGCCACACTTCTCAAACTGCACCTGGTCTGTGGGATGGGATGGGCTGGATGAAACCCAGACTGTGTGGATGTGGTGGGCTAAAGGGCCTGACCCATAACTGGCCCAACTCCTAACCTGGGGGGTCCAGGATTGATGGCGGCTGGTCATCAGCTGAAAGACAAAGTTCACTGGGGTTAAGGGAGCCAGTCTTTGGTGGTGGGGGTTGAGGCAGGGTCATGGGGGAAGCATCACTAGTGCTCACCGCAGCGTCGCAGGGCACAGTAGTCGAATGGGGTCCCTGGGTCCATCGTGTAGCACCAGGGCCCATGGCTATCCCCATCTGGGTTCCGGCAGAAGTTCTCCTCCAGTTGTGCGTGCGGTTCAGGGGTAAACGTGAACCTAGGAGCGGGAGCAAAATCGTGGCAGAGTAGTGTCAACCATCTCCAGGCTCTGGTCCCAGACACCAAAACATGCCGCCCCGGGGTTAGGGCCCTGGCGGGGCCGGGAGCACCAGGAACTCACTGCGGCTTGTGCGGTGTCTCAGCGGACCAGCGCTGGCACTGGACACCCTTGCGGGTCTTGCTGACCGTGCCGCGGTACTGCTCCCCTGTGCCGTGGTAGCAGTCTGCGGCGGGTGGGGGCAGCCATCAGGCCGAGACCTCGCCCTGGCCCTCCGGTTCCAGGCTTCCAGCCCCGGCTCTAGCCCCCAAGCTTGGGCCTCACCCTGGGGCCGCACGTCGTCCGCACAACGCCGAATCTGGTAGCAAAAGGCCACGCGCATGCCGGGCCGCAGTGTAAAGCACCAGGGCGCCTCTGAGCCGTCGGGGTTCCGGCAGAAGTTCTCCCGAAGGTCTCTAAGCAGGCGCTCCACTCAGTCCTAGCCCGCCAGCCTCCAGCCCTAAGCCCGTGACTACCCTCCTCCCGTCTCACCCGCGGCAGCACGTCCCAACACCCGCCCCCCACCTCACTTGCACGCGTATTTTTCTGGCGTAAATCGGTGCTGATGCGGGATTTGCGCGTCCCAACGCTGGCAAGGTACGCCCGCGGTGGTGGTGTTGGCTGTGCCCCGGTAGCCCTCACCCTTCCCGCGGAAGCAGCTGACAGTCGTGGCCTCGTGGCGGGGCTGTGCCTCGGACCCTTGGATGGACCGAGATAGGTCAGACCCCGAGCTATAGCTGAGATCCCTCTGGGGCTGGGACCAAACCCGCCTTTCGCAGGTGTACGGTACTCCAAGGGATATGCTCTCAGGTCACGACCAGCCCCTCTTCCCTCCCCAGTCAAGCCACGCCCCTCCCCAAGGTTCCCAGGTACCCTCCCAGGCCCGGTTCCCGCCGCCTACCGCAGCGGGGAAGGTCACAGAACTCTCGCTCGAGCTGCGGATCCGTGGTGTAGCACCAGGGCCGCTCGGAGCCGTCAGGATTCCGGCAATAGTTGTCGTCTAGACCTTGGTCGAGGAATCTGGGGGCGGTAATGGGGCGTGAACAAGACCCTGGGACTCAGGCTTGTCTGGCCCCGCCCAATTGCCCTACACGGAGCCCTGCCCCTGGAGTCCTGGACCTTCCCTAGCCCGGCCCCCTGGGTGCCGACACCGCCTGCGCGTACTTGCCCGGCTCGAAGGGGTGCTGGTGCGGGTGCTGGAGATCCCAGCGCTGGCACTCGCGCCCTGACTCCGTGCGATCCACCGCGCCGCGGTAATCCTCGCCATTGCACCAAACACACGCGGCTGGAGACAAACAGCCAGTGGGTTGGTGGACGGGCGTGGGCTTGTCCCTCCACTCTCCCAGCTTGACCCGGCGCCGCTTACCCTCCCGGCAGGATTTGATGCCGCAGCTCTGGAAGCGCACGGCAGGGTTTGTTGTGTAGCACCAAGGACCTCCGGGGTCGCCATCAGGGTTACGGCAGAAGTTCTCTTCCAGGCCATTCCGGAGCGTGGGCGTGTATCTGAGGGCCCAGAACAGCACTATAGTGTGTGCCGGGGGAAGGCCCCAGGCCGGGATGGAGGGAAGGTGTTTGTCTCACCTGTGATCATTCGGGAACTTGTGGCTCCAAGCCTGGCAGGGCAGGCCATCTACGGTTGTGGCCACGGTGCCCCGGTACCCAACCCCATTGTCCATGACGCAGGTCCGTATGTAGTCTGGGAGCAAGAGACAGAAGATCAACTTGGGCTGAGGTCCCCTATCTCCCACCCTGTCCCTCTCCACCCCTACTCGCCTTTCTTCTGGAAGAGGTCACAGCGCCCAGAATGCCGCAGCCTCGTGTGGGGCGAGTGTTGAGTCCATGGCAGCAGTTGGCAACCATGGCTGCTCACATTGTAGTGGAAGGCCCTGGAGAAGGCACAGGGTAACGCCACAGCCCAGCCTGCCCTGCCCCCAGTCTTATCTAGGCCCAGTGGCCACTCACTGGCAGTCCAGTAAGGGCCCACAGCGACCAGCACACTCTTCAGCATCTGCCACATCCTCCTGCCAAGGCCCGGGCACCACTGCATGTAGCAGGTGCTGTAGCTCTGTGCCCCGGAGCACCTGGAAGTCATTCAATGGCGAGCGCTGCCCTGCAGAGTGGGCATGAGTGGGTGCGGGTCAGGTGGGCATACATGTCAGTAATGTGTATTGGTATGTCCACACTTTGTTCATGCAGGGGATCAAAGCTACAAGAGTTCTGGGATGGACCCTGTATGCACTTTCAAGGGCCAGTCTAGCTGCCCTGCACAGATACTTGTGAAAAAAATTTCCCCTGGGAAGCAGGCCCAGACTTGGTAGTTATCACCGGTGCCTCTGTTTAGTGGCAGGCACCGGGCTCAGATCTAACATGTACGCTCTGTGAGAGCAGTTGGTGATGGAGCCTGCCCCATCTCATCTCTCAAATGAGAATGCTAAGGCCCAGAGCCATCACATTACCCAGCCAGGGGCCCTGGCTAGGCATTCAGACACCAAATCTGGGCTCTCACCTGCACAGAGGCATATGCTAGGTTAGAGGGGTAGATCAGGCTCAGGAGAGGTCACTACCTGCTGTGTGCATGCATCTGTGTGGTCCCAACACTGCCTCAGTGCTAGAGCAGACGTGCTAATAGAGGCCTAAGTGGGCAATGTATGTGTGTTCCTAGGGCTTCCCAGCTGTGCTCAAGAGGCCAAGGTCACTGCCCCATGTACACCAAGCCTCTGGCTCCCCAGCTTTTTTCTCATCCTAGGAGGATGGGCCCAACCCCCTCCTGAAGGTAGATGGAGATCAGGGTGGGAGGCACTCACCAGGGATCCCTAAGCATTGGGTCAGAAGCAGCAGGAGTGGGAGCCACTCCATCCTTCTGGCTGGAGGCTGCACTGTGACCCACCACAGCCCCATCCGTGAAGTTGTGAAACCTGTCCCTACGGGATTGGGTGGCTCTGGCTCCACATGTCAGGTCAGGGCTGCTGGACCCTGACCTGAGACCTGGTGACAGGAGCCATGAGGGGCCAGGCCTCAGGTCCCATAGGTCAGTTGCAAGGGTCAGTTACAGCTAGTCCCCTGAGAGGCCTCCCTACTAAGTGGACAGGTGTTAGGAAGGTTTGGTGGGGACACTTGAGGTGCCCTGGGGTTGGGGTGAAACCCCTCTGCAGTCTAGTCGCCCAAGGGCATTGTGAAAGTGAGAGCTGCTAAAGGTCTGGGTTCCAGCCCCTGGGTGACATTAAACTTTTCTGAATTTCAGTTTTTCCCTGTAAATTGGGGAAAATTACTTGCCCCAGCTTCAACACTGCCTCCCCTCCACCCTTTTGCTGCCACCTTATCAGGCCCCAGCTGTAGGCAGGTCAGCCCACGCCCGGCTGCAGAGCCCAGGGAGGCCCATCTCACCCGCCAGAAGTGTCATCCCAGGGGTGAGCGAGGCTGTCCACTAGGACTAAATAAGGGTGGAGGTAACAGGTAGCAGGGACTCTGGCAGGAACGGCCTTTCAGACGTTTTAAGGACCGTCTGAGCGGGGCCTCCAAGTATGGGTAGGAGACAGGTGGCCTAGGGATTCCGGTTAGCACTTCGCATTCTGCCGCAGCAGGGCTGGGAGCATCCCCAGAGCAGGCGGAGGTCGGAGGTGGCGTGGCCTTCCGGCAAAGCTGAGGCCTGGAACAACCCTGTGGGAGGCCCTGGAGGGGATCCACTAGCGGAGCCCGGGCTCGGGCCAGTGCGCGTGCGCGGCTGGAGGCGCTGCGCGCGAGCGTGCGCGTGATTTGGCCCTGGACGGACGCCGTAGCCAAGAGGTTGGGCGGATGTTGTGAGCCGGGTCGCGGCCGCCGAGGCTCGGGGTGAGTGAGGGGCGGCTGGGCTCTGAGCCTGGCGGGTTCCGGCTGCTCCCTTCGCGGTCCAGGCTAGTCCAGTGCGAGGGCAGCTGCAGCGCAGGGATCGTGTTGCTAAACTCCGAGCGGGAGCTGTTCTGGCAGGTCCTCTGGAGCTTGGGGCCAGGCGAGGGCGACTTGGGGGAGCCATACGCCGCCCTCGCTGTCCTTGGGCTCCCAGACGGCGGAGTAGGTTAGGTTTTGAGCCCGAATACCCCGGCGGGGCTGGATGGGATAGCCGTGACAGGGAGTCCCCGGGCGGGGACAAGGTCCGTCTCTCACCTGGGTCCTCAGCAACTGACACCCGGAGTGGGTGTCTCGAAGGTTTGCTCATCAAATGAATGACTGCGTTTAATCAGACCTTCAACTACTCTGGTAGTGAAGGGGCACCGATCACGGACGCCCACCGAGGGCCCGAGGTCGGGAAAACCACCTTCCCGAGGGGCAGGCGTGGTGCAGACCCACAAGGGTTTGTGGCGGGAGTAGAGGGTCTGTTTGGGGTGAGATAAGAGGCTGAGCTGCAGAGTAGGGAGTGCTGGCTAAGGCAGTGCTACAGAGCGAAACTCTAGACCTGCGCTGTCTAATAGAACTTTATATGGTGGTGGGAATGTCCTACCTTTGTGCTGTCCAATAAAGTAACCATTAGCCACTTGCGGTCATTGAACTCTTGAAATGTGGCTAAGGCAACTGAGAAATCTAATGTTAATTTTTACAACTTTAAATTTAAGTAACCTCATGTGGATGATGGCTGCTGTGTTGGACAGCACAGCTACACATCAGTGAGACCAGCTCCAGGGACTCAGTGCAGGTTCTGGAGCAGCTGCAGCAGCAACATGATATGAGGGATAGATGCACTAGGAGGACCAGTGGAGTTTGCCATGAGGGCTGGGCAAAGGTGGTGCTTGTATGAGGTGGGAGGCCCCATGTGTGAGTGGAAACAGGGGAACTATCAGGACCATGGATAAAAGAAGGGAGGAACCCAGGGCTGAGGAAAGAGCCTCCAGCCTTGTGGGGAGTAAGTGGGACTTATGGCTAGAGATGACCAGACCAGTGGTGGTCTGCACTTGGGGGAATGTGTAGGACTCTCGCTTCTGGTTGTGAGCTGGACTCAGGATGGCTTACAACTGAGATGGAAACAGGGGCTCTGCCCCAGGACACCTCACTTTGGACATTTTGGTCTGATTTCCACAGAGCTGAGACATTTAGTTATGGTTCAGCAAAAATGTATCTGGTACCTGCTCTCTGCCCAGGCCTGTGCTGGGCACAGGGACACTGGAGAACAAGAAGTGGTCCCTGTCACATGGGCCTAGACCCCGGCTACCCTCCCTGTGTAGGAAGCTGGGAGCCCCTGCATTCCCCTGCCCTATGTGTTAGTGTGCATGCCCCTGGCCTCACCTGCTCCCAAGCCTTCCTGCCATGGCAGGACTGAGGTCAGGTTTGGGGGCCCCTGGCTGGCCCTGAGTAGACAGGCTCTGTGTCTGGCTCAGCCTCCAGGACCACTGGCTGCCCATAAGAGATGAAGGATGGCATCCAAGGGGGCCGGCATGTCTTTCTCCCGCAAGAGCTATAGGCTGACCTCAGATGCTGAGAAATCCAGGGTCACAGGTAAGGGCTGGCAGGGAAGGAAGGAGGCTCCTCTTGTTGGGAGGAGAAGGAAGGGACAAAGGCCTCAGGCCTTGCTGCATCTGTGGCTGGCCTAAGACCAGAAGTCTCTGGGGCCTGCAGGGGCCAGGAGCTACACTGATCATGTGGCCCTTTTCTCCCTTCTGACTTGTGGCTCAGGCATTGTGCAGGAGAAGCTGCTGAATGACTACCTGAACCGCATCTTTTCCTCTTCTGACCATGCACCCCCAGCAGCCACCAGCAGGTATGGCTGGGTGGGTGGCCCCTCCTCACTCCGCTGGACCAGACCAGAGCAGGGAGGCTGCAGTTGTAGGGAAAGGGAGCCTGGGCTCTGGACAGATAGGCTTAGGCTCTGTTCTTACTGTGCTCCTGGCTGCAAGATCTCTGGCCAGAGAGTCTGCCTTCCATACTCTGTCTGCTTCTTCCTGTCTCCAGGCAGTGCTAGTTCCTTCTGAGAATCAGGGAGCAGAGGTCAGGGAGCGGGTGCACATTTATGCCCAGCTAGCACCTGGCACCTATTCCACACCCAGCATCTGGCCTTGCATGTACCTGCCCACACATTGGCCTCAGCCTGGCCCCTTGTAGCTTCTGACTGATCTTGTAAAGAACAAACCCCTCCAGGGCCTTTTCTTTACAAGTTTGATACTTAGAAGTGTAGTCAGTATAAAAGTTACAAGTACATTTTAGCAGAAACTTAGAGACAGAGGGCCAGGCACAGTGGTTCACACCTGTAATCCCAGCACTTTGGGAGGCCAAGGTGGGTGGATTGCTTGAGTCCAGGAGTTCAAGACCAGCCTGAGCAACATGGCGAGACCCCATCTCTACAATAAAATATAGAAATTAACTGGGCATGGTGGCGTGCACCTGTAGTCCCACTCTTAGGGAGGATGATGCGGGAGGATCACTTGAGCCTAGGAGGTTGAGGCTGCAGTGAGCTGGCCTCTGCATGCCGCTGCACTCTAGCCTGGGTGACAGAGCAAGACGCTGTCTCAAAAAAAAGAAGGAAAAGCACCTGCTATCTTGTTATTTTAACATGACCATTCAAATGTGATTCTTTTCTGTTTTCTTTGTGTTACATTTTTAATTTTTAATTTTTGTGGGTATATAGTAGGTATATATATTTATGGGGTACCTGAGATACTTTGATACAGGCATGCAATGCATAATAACCACATCATGGGAAATGGGGTATCCATCCCCTCAAGCATTTATCCTTTGTGTTATAAACAATCTAGTTACACTCTTTTAGTTATTTTTAAATGTACAATTATTATTTCCTGTAGTCACCCTGTTCTGCTACCAGATAGGTCTTATTAATTCTATTTTTTTGTACCCATTAGCCATCCCCATCTCCCCACAAGCCCTACACTACCCTTCCAAGCCTCTGGTAACCATCCAATACTTTGCCTGCATGAGTTCAATTGTTTTAATTTTTAGCTCTCACAAGTAAGTAATAACATGCAATGTTTGTCTTTTTCTACCTGGCTTATTTCACTTAACATAGTGACCTCCAGTTCCATCCATGTTGTTGCAAATGACAGGATCTCATTCTTTTTTATGGCTGAATAGTACTCCATTGTGTATATGTACCATGTTTTCTTTCTTTATTCATTTGCTGATGGACACTTAGGTTGCTTCCAAATCTTGGCTATTGTGAACAGTGCTGCAACAAACATGGGAATGCAGATATCTCTTCGATATACTGATTTCCCTTCTTTCAGGTATATACCCAGCAATGGGACTGCTGGATCTTATGGTAGCTCAGTTTTTAGTTTAGCTTTTTTTTTTTTGAGACGGAGTTTTGCTCTTGTTGCCCAGGCTGGAGTGCAGTGGCATGATCTTGGCTCACTGCAACCTCCCGAGTTCTAGCGATTCTCCTGCCTCAGCCTCCCGAGTAGCTGGGATTACAGACACACACCACCACGCCCTGCTAATTTTGGTATTTTTAGTAGAGATGGGGTTTCGCCACGTTGGCCAGGCTGGTCTCGAACTCCTGGCCTCAGGTGATCCTCCCACCTCGACGTCCCAAAGTGCTGAGATTACAGGCATGAGCCACCACACCTGGCCAATTTTTAGTTTTTTAAGGAACCTCCAAACTGTTCTCGATAGTGATTGCACTATCATAATTTACATTCCCACTAACAGCGTACAGGGGTTCCCTTGTTCCACATCCTCGCCAGCATTTGTTATTTCCTGTCTTTTGGATATAAGTCATTTTAACTGGGGTGAGATGATATCTCATTGTAGTTTTGATTTGCATTTCTCTGATGACCAGTGACATTGAGTACCTTTTCTTTCTTTTTTTTTTTTTTTTGAGATGGAGTCTCACTCTGTCGCCCAGGCTGGAGTGCAGTGGCCAGATCTCGACTCACTGCAAGCTCCGCCTCCCGGGTTCAT
>NW_012102254.1:396583-399534 GCF_000951045.1 Mandrillus leucophaeus | reverse complement strand
CTCGATCTCCTGACCTCGTGATCCGCCCGCCTCGGCCTCCCAAAGTGCTGGGATTACAGGCGTGAGCCACCATGCCTGGCCCATTCGTATGATTTCTTTTGAGAAATGCCTATTCGTATATTTTCCCCATCTTTTGATGGAATTATTAGTTTTTTTCCTATAGAGTTGTTTGCGTTTTTTATATATTGTGGTTATTAATCCCTTGTCAGATGGGTAGTTTGCAAATATTTTCTCCCATTTGTGGGCTGTCTCTTCACTTTGTTGATCATTTACTTTGTTCTGCAGAAGCTTTTTAACTTCATGTCTGTTTTCTTTATCTCATAATGTATGTAGTTCAGATTATGCTGTATAGAAAACTTTAAAAAAATTTGTCACCTTTAGTTCTTAAAACATTTTTATTGAGCTATGATTAATATACAATAAACTACACATATTTAAAGTATACAATTTGATAAGTGTTAACATGTAACCCGTGAAACCATCACTACTCTCAAGGTAATGGACATGTCCCTCACTTCCAAAAGTTTATAGAAGTTTGCATCCTATTTTTATCATCAAATGTTATCCCGTGAGTATTTTTCCACATTATCAATTTATCTTACTGAGCGTCTTTAGAGCCGGGGGTCTGCTGTGGCCCATACAACTGCCCTAGTTTGGAAGGACTTTTGCTTTTGTAAACAATGCTGTGAGGATGCCCAGGGCTGGAGTCGTGTGGCTAGAGTGTTTGAATTGCAGTCACTTTTAAGACTGTTGCCAGATTACTTCTTCAAAGGATCAAGTAGGTTCTCCCTCCCTGCAGTGAGGCACGGTTGTCCCTGTCTCTCACCCCCTCAGCAGCCTTAGCTGTTCTGTCTTTCACGACTTCTGCTCTTTAGGCAGGTCCAAAAGGCAGCATCATTACCTGTTCCATTTAAGTAGCTGTGGTGGTCAGAAAGTTCCTGCTTGCAGAGAGTTCCTGCCCACCCCCACCCCATACTCAGTCCTGGCCTGTTCCCAGAGCCATCTGATCCCTACCTCATGTGATACCAGAGATGGTCCTGCTGCTGCTGCTGCTGCTGTGGCCGCCAGGAGAGAGAGCAGGTGGTAGGGCCATCAGTCAGTGGTTATGGGGTTTCAGGGCCCTGAACTGGGGCCTAGGAGATCCAAAAAGGTCAGGCAAGTTGCTAGTCTTGGCCAAATGGGCAGTGCTGCAGGCACTCAGTGGTGGCTCTCAGGCCGACTGCCCACAGATATGTGCAGTCTGCTGTCAGGATCAGGCACACGACTTTTGGGGTCTGGTACAAGAGTAGCCGTCCCAAGTGTGGGCTTGTTAAGAATTGTTTTCTTTTGAGACAGGGTCTCGCTATGTCACAGTCATAGCTGACTGCAACCTTAAAGTCCCCGGCTCAAGGAATCCTCCCACCTAAGCCTCCCACATATCTGGGACCACAAGCACATGCCACAGCACCCAACTAATTTTTTTTTTTTTTTTTTTAAGAGACAGGGTCTTACTGTGTCACCCAGGCTGGTCTCAAACCCCTGGGCTCAAGTGATTCTCCCACCTCAGCCTCCCAAAGTGCTGAGACTACAGGTGTGAGCCACCATGCTTGGCCTATAACTGCTTTTGAGGAAGGCTGCTTTATCCTTGGGCCTACTGGGGTATTCAGAGATGGGGTTGGCTTTAGCCTTCTATGCCGCTAGCTGAGCACCCCGACTGCATAGCCACCACCTGGCCTTGGCCTGGGACTGAGCAGGAGTGGGGAGGGGCCTTTGTGCATCTCCGCTCCTATAGCTCAGGGTTGGGAGTGACTTACACTGGGGGAAATATGTGATCCCTGAGCCTGGGTAGTGGCTACCTTGTCAGGGTGCTTTGTCCCATCTTCGTCCCCTTCCAGAGCCTTCTGTCTGTGTGGATGAATAGGGAGAAACTGGCATTAAAGGTGGAAGAGCAGGTGGTGGCAGCCTGTGGGTAGCCAGGTATGTAATGGGCCTCCGTTCTGCCTGAGTCCTGCTGGTTACCACCACCTCACTCCCTGCTATTCTTGGGAGCTGAGCTCAGGACAGCACTGACTGGCATTAGACAGTACCCTTTTCCCTCTAGGCATGTGTGTTGAGAGGATGAGGGGGCCACCCAGACAGATTTTTCCCAACTCTTTTGGCTCCAGTAGGTGGGACATTGTGCTCTGCTGATCATTTATGGACTGGCGGGTACAGGACAAAGCCATCCAGCAGCTCAGAGGGCTGAGCCTTTCATACTTCCAGGACATGTCCCATTCAACACAGACTCCCCTGGCTGGGTGGTGGCGAGACTGGAATCTGCCCCAAAGGAACCACAGGCCTAGGGGCAAGGGCTGGACTAGGTAGCCTTGGTACTGACCACTTTGGGAACCAGCATTTCTCCCAGCCTTCTTCTTCCAGACATCATCAACACAGCCACCTTTGAGAGTGGGCAGGTTATGTGCTATGCAGACAGCACATGTTATTCCCTGGGCTCTTCACAGCATCTCTGACATAAGCCATTATTCTGTTTTTACAGATGAAGGAATTAAGACTTAGAGAGGGCTGCTATATAGTATATAAAATATATATATAGATACTTATATGTAAATATAATATACTATATATGTATATATGTGTACATATATATATATGTATTTTTTTTTTGGAGACTTATTTTTTATTTTGAGTCTTATTCTGTCACCCAGGCTGGAGTGCAGTGGCGCTATCATGGCTCACTGCAACCTCTGCCTCCCGGGTTCAAACAATTCTCCTGCCTCTGCCTCCCAAGTAGCTGGGATTACAGGTACACACCACCAAGCCCAGCTACTTTTTGTATTTTTAGTAGAGTTGGGATTTCACCATGTTGGCCAGGCTGGTTTTGAACTACTGACTTCGTGATCTGCTCACTTCAGCCTCCCAAAGTGCTGGGATTGCAAGCGTGAGCCACCACACCCGGCCACTATTTTTTTTTT
>NW_012102254.1:383296-396101 GCF_000951045.1 Mandrillus leucophaeus | reverse complement strand
TGGTCTCGATCTCCTGACCTCGTGATCCGCCCGTCTCAGCCTCCCAAAGTGCTGGGATTACAGGTTTGAGCCACCGTGCCCGGCTATTTTTTGTATTTTTAGTAGAGACAGGGTTTCACTGTGGTCTCGATCTCCTGCCCTTGTGATCCGCCTGCCTCGGCCTCCCAAAGTGCTGAGATTACAAGTGTGAGCCACCGCGCCTGGCCTATTTTTTTTTAACAGTCCTGAAGTGCACCAGGTTGAACCGATTATACTTTTTTTTTTGGAGATAGAGTCTCACTCTTGTTGCCCGGGCTGGAGTGCAATGACACGATCTCGGCTCACTACAACCTCTGCCCCACCAAGGTTCAAGTGATTCTCCTGCCTCTGCCTCCCAAGTAGCTGGGATTGTATGTACACACCACCACACCCAGCTAATTTTTGTATTTTAGTAGGGATGGGGTTTTACCATGTGGCCAGGCTGGTCTCGAACTCCTGACCTCAGGTGATCAGCCTGCCTTGGCCTCCCAAAGTGCTGGGATTACAGGCATGGGCCACCATGCCCGGCCTGGACTGGTTATACTTTTAAATTTAGTGGAGAATTCAGCCTTCTGACCTCCTGCGTGCCAGAGTCTAGGACTAGGCACAGCCCTTTTTCTGGAGTCTAGGCAGCCACACTGTGAGCTCAGGGGAAAGGATGGGATTTAGTGTCATCTGGCTGATTTCAAGGACTTGTGGACCCCTGGCAGCCTCTCACTCTCCCCAGGAAACCCCTGAACTTCCAGAACCTGCCAGAACATTTGGACCAGTTGCTACAGGTGGACAATGAAGAGGAGGAAAGCCAGGGTATGTGGCCGCCTCTGTAGTGGGGTTGGGAGCTGCAGAGCTGGGACCTAGGGGACCTGGAGACATCTGGTGAGCTCAGGACACCCTATGCATCCTTTCAAATGCTCTTCCCTGCCTGATCCCACCTCTCCCCTTTTCAGGACAGGTTGAAGGGCGGCTTGGCCCATCCACTGTGGTCCTGGACCACACAGGTGGCTTTGAGGGGCTTCTCCTGGTGGATGATGACCTGCTGGGGGTGAGTGAGGGTGAGGTTTGGAGACCCAGGTTCAGCCCCTTCTGACACAGCCCCAAGCTCCTCCTGATGTGGCCCTAGTCTCTCTACTCATCTTGATGGGGCTGCAGCCAAAACTTGCCCTGACATGACCCCAGACCATTGTGTTCTCAGTCCTCAAACTCTCCCACCAAAGCCCTGAAACAGTCTTGATGTGGCCTCAGCCCCCAGCCCTTCCCAGCACAGCCTTGAGTCCCTCTCTCATCCTGCCCTGGCCCAGGATCCCTCCTGATACAAGCGTACCCCCTCCCACCATCCTCAGGCACAGTGCAGTGTTGGCCACCACAGGCAAATACCACCAGGGCTGGCTCAGTTGGGGATGGGGTCTTTTTCCCCTGGGGAGATGCTCTGTGTGCCTGGGAGCAAGCCCACCACCCCTCTTCTTCACCTAGGTGATTGGACACAGCAACTTTGGCACCATCCGCTCTACCACATGCGTGTACAAAGGTGAGACCTTACCCTGCTGTGGCCTAGGTAGTTGGGAGAAAGTTTAAGGGCCCAGGCATGAGGCAAGAGGCAGTCTTTGTCCACCTCGTGGCCCTAACTCAGCTCTTTCCAGGGAAATGGGTCTACGAGGTCCTCATCTCCTCCCAGGGGCTCATGCAGATCGGCTGGTGCACCATCAGCTGCCGCTTCAACCAGGAGGTACAAGTTGGGGAGGGGACCCCTCCCTGGGCCCAGGGAGAGCTTCTCCTGCCGCAGGCCTCATCAGGTCTCTGGATCCCCTCAGAACTGCCCAGGACCCTAACCAACCTGGACTACCCTCTGGAGAAGAAACATGTCCAACCCCATCCCAGGCACCCTAGTTCAGAGAACACCCCTTACTCTTTCCCTCAGATCATCTGTTCCCTTCTCTAGAGCCATATGCGTCCAAGGCTGGTGATTGGTGGGCTCTAGCCCAGCCCCTGCCTGCCTCACCAGGGACCTCACAGGCATTTCCTCCCTAGGAGGGGGTTGGAGATACACACAACTCCTATGCCTATGATGGCAACCGTGTGCGCAAGTGGAACGTGACCACGACGAATTATGGCAAGGTGAGAGCCAAGCCCCTGTGGGTCATCCGCCCCATGACTGTCACTACAGCTTATTTGGAGCCACTGGGAAGCCATAAGGACTATAGGGCACCAGGGAAGGGTCAGGGACCCAGGTCCTTTGTTCTTGTGGCCAGTCTCCCCTGGGTGGTTCTGGAAACGCAGCTGGGGTTCAGAGCCAGCAGGCTGCTGGGCTTCTGTGCATCTGATGAGGCCTCCTCTCATGGCAGGCGTGGGCAGCGGGGGACATTGTGAGCTGCCTGATCGACCTGGATGATGGCACTCTATCCTTCTGCCTGTGAGTTTCCTGTCTCTATGCCCAGGCCTGGTCCCTGGGGCCTCCCAAGACTGCCCCCAGCTTCCTGGGCCCTGTAAGGTGCCAGGCTGAGTTTGATAGCCTGAGGGTGGGCAGCCACATCCTTAGCACTGGCTCACAGACCCACCCTTCTCCCCAGGAATGGTGTATCACTGGGCACTGCCTTTGAGAACCTGTCCAGGGGCCTGGGCATGGCTTACTTCCCAGCCATCAGCCTCTCTTTCAAGGAGTCCGTGGCCTTCAACTTTGGCAGCCGTCCTCTGCGATATCATTTTGTGAAGATGGCTGTGGGCTGCCCAGAAGCTCTTGGGGGAGCTGGGATGAGGGACTCCCTACCCCAGGGATGCCATGGGCTGGTGGCAGGCCCTGGCTGCTGCAGAGTTAGTGGGGGGCCATGTAGGGTGTCGAAGACAACTTTCCTTGCAGTAGCCTGGTTGGTTGGGTGCCCTTGTCTCCATTGAACAGATGAGGAATGTGAAGCGTCCTCCCTAGGGAGAGTAAGTGGGCAAGTTGTGATGCAAACCAGCCCTGCCTTAGAGCCCAGGCCCCTGAGGGGGTGGGCAGTGGAGAGGGAGTGGGCAGTGGAGAGGGAGTGGGCATGTCTGAGCCACAGATAAGGCGTTGCTGGCTTAACTCTGGCACCTACCCAGTGGCGGGCTACCGGCCCCTGCAGGACCCACCGAGTGCTGACCTGGTGCGGGCACAGAGGTTGCTGGGCTGCTTCCGGGCAGTGCTGAGTGTGGAGCTGGATCCTGTGGTGAGCTGGGGTCTGGGCCTGGCGGGCTGGGGGACCTCCACAGCCTCCTCCCCCTCACACTTCTCCCTCCTCCCCCCTCCACACAGGAGGGACGGCTGTTGGACAAGGAGAGCTCCAAGTGGCGGTTGCGGGGCCAGCCCACCGTCCTCCTCACACTGGCCCACATCTTCCATCGCTTCGCACCGCTCCTGGTGAGCAGCATTGGGAGGGGAGGAGACACGCCATGCTAGACACGCCCATGGTAGATGTGCCTTCACTTGGGGCTGCGGTACTGAGGTGTCCGAGGTCCCGTAGCATTACCTGGTAGGGGCCCCATGTGACCAGGGCCCTCAGACCTCAAAGTCAGTCCTCCAGGGAAACGGGGACATTGCCAACCAAGGGCATCAGGGGATGTCCTGGAAGGAAGACTGAAGGATAATAACATCACAGGCCAAGGAAACTGCATGTGCCAAGCCTTAGAGGAGCCACGGGGCAATGGCCTTCTTGTCCCTCAGTCAGACCCTGGAAGGGCTCACCTATGTTTGGTGTTGCTCAAGTGGCTCAAGGCTCTGTGCCTGAGGCTTCTGCCTCGGCCATGTGCCAGGGCAGGGGTGCCTTGACCAGAGTGGAAGGCTGCCACCTCACCAGTGCCTGGCCTTGGTGCAGCGCAAGGTGTACCTGGTGGAGGCTGTGCTCATGAGCTTCCTGCTGGGCATCGTGGAGAAGGGCACACCCGCACAGGCACAGTCCGTGGTGCACCAGGTCCTGGACCTCTTGTGGCTCTTCATGGAGGTGAGGCTCCTGACCTCAGGCCTCAGGCCTGGCAGTCAATCTTCACTGGGGTCGGGAAAATACAGGGAGAATCTTGGAAAAGGCCCCAGTCATGGCTGCCTTGGCATCTGTTCCCCCAGGACTATGAGGTACAAGATTGCCTCAAGCAGTTGATGATGTCCCTGCTTCGGCTGTACCGGTTCTCGCCCATCGTCCCAGACCTGGGCCTACAGGTGGGAGCCCCTGCCCCTGCCCTGATTCCCCTGGGACTCGCCTGTCCACTCTGAACACCCCCTCTCCACAGATCCATTACCTGCGGCTCACTATCGCCATCCTGAGGCATGAGAAGTCCCGCAAGTTTCTGCTTGGCAATGTTCTGTATCCTTTCCTTGCTACCAGGCAGGCCAGACATGGGGTGCCCTCTGGATTCAGCAGAGGCCAGGAAGGGGAGTGTCCATCAGGCCAGGGGTCCCCTGGGAGGATCAGGAGGATCAGAGCTGCCCAACATGTGGCACTTTCTCTACAGAGCAAGGACGAGAGAGCAAAGGACTGAGCCTGGCCAGCCAGCCTAGCCAGGGGGTTCCGAATGACTGCAGACTCGGGCTATGTGGAGGTGTGGGAGGGGCCACAGGGCCTGCCCTCTTCAGCCACAGCCCAGCACTTTTGTTCATGTTCCACATTGGGGATTCCTGCAAGATCTTTAAGGAGGCAACTCTTCCTGCTTCCCAAAATTGTTGAGAACTGCATGAGTGAGTGAGAGAGCATAGCTTTGAGCCCCTGACTGGGAAGCCTGAGCTCATAGCCATTTTCTTGGTCTGGGGTCTTCCAGCCTCCAGGGGGTAGATACAAAGCTGGAAGACACAGAGGTCAGAGTTGGGGCCTGAGAAAAGGCCCCCAGGCCCTCTCTCCAGCTTATCCGACAGTCATGTGTTCCTGTGACAAGCCCTTATTGTGCACCTGCTTTGTACTGGACCTGGTGGGCTTAACCACCACAGCTTTTTGTCAGGGAGCGTGTCCTGGGGGTCAGACACATAGCAGCAGCATGCACCTGTGGTGGTGGGAGAGCTGCGGTAGGCACATCCAGGGATGGGCTCCCGGGGAGGACTCTTGAGGGTGTGCAGAGTGCCCTTGGGCAAGCAGAGCCTTGCCTTGACACCTGCCAGCTTCGATGTGCTCCGCTCCGTCGTCTTCTTTTACATCAAGAGCCCCCTGCGTGTGGAGGAGGCCGGCCTGCAGGAGCTCATTCCCACTACCTGGTGGCCCCACCGCTCCAGTAGGGAGGTGGGTGCACCCCAAATGAGATGAGCAGAGGTCATGGTGAGGGTTGGCCTGGGCACCTGGCCACCAGGCACCTAGCATGAGACCTTTTCACTGGCCCTGGTCCTTGGAGCCCTGGGGATGGGGTGTGGGTGTTCTGAGTGAAGGAGGCCTGGCTAGGTCCTGCGTGACCCTGCTGTATTCCACCTGCTACCCCTGCCTAGGGCAAAGAGAGCACAGAGATGAAGGAGGAGACCGCAGAGGAGCGGCTGCGGCGGCGAGCCTACGAACGGGGCTGCCAGCGGCTCAGGAAGCGCATCGAAGGTCGGCCTGCTTTGGGCACAGGGTAGGGTGGGAGGTGTGTGTATGCACATGAAGGCGCTTGGAGGTGCCCATGTCTAGGTGGGACTCGGGGAACCCTGGTGGTGGAGCCCTGGCCCAAACCTGCTCCCCATCTACCCATGAGCCTGAGGGCCATGTTCCTCACTTTACCTCCAGTGGTGGAAGAACTACAGGTCCAAATCCTGAAGCTGCTGCTGGACAATAAAGATGACAATGGGGTGAGCGACTCCCAGAGCCCTGGGTGGGGCCCTGTGGGGAGGGATGCTGCACTGGGCCTTAAGACCCAGAGGGTGGGGACTGGCTTTGGTTCACATGGCAGGGGCTGGGGGAAGGTGCATCACTGAGCCAGCCCAGTCTGGGCCTGCATTCTCAGCTCAGCACAGCCTCACTTTTCCCTCCCTCAAAGGGCGAAGCTTCTAGGTACATCTTCCTGACCAAGTTTCGCAAGTTTCTGCAGGAGAACGCCAGTGGCCGGGGGGTAGGTGTCCTCCAGGCCAGCCCACTGTGGACCCCTGGCTGCACTACACAGGCCACGCCCTCAGCACCTGGTGCCTCTCGGACTGCCTTGTCCCTGCCTAGCCCCGAGCTTTTCTCTGCTGCTTTTCCCTCCCTGCTAAACCCTTGACCCTCGGGCAGGACCTTGGATGAGGAATGGGCGAAGCTCTGGGTTGGTACCAATGCATGTTTCATGCCTGGTGCCCACAGAACATGCCCATGCTCTGCCCCCCTGAGTATATGGTCTGCTTCTTACACCGGCTGATCTCTGCCCTGCGCTACTATTGGGATGAATACAAGGCTTCCAATCCCCATGCTTCCTTCAGTGAGGGTGAGTGGCACTGGGGCCCCAGGTCAGTGAGGCTAGACAGAGCCAGGCGTAAGGTAGCCCCTAATGTTAGTGCTGAGCTGAGGCTGGGGCCTGTGGGGAGCTGTCCCCAGCATCCTGCCTGGTTGAGTCCTACCCAGCCACAGGTGGCTTCTCCACTGGGGCAGCAAGAGCCCTGCACCCCAGGCCTGCCGATTCTGTGTTAGCTCTGACTGTCCCACGGGCTCTTACCGCTATGGGCTCTTTTCTTTGGTCCTCGCCCCCCATTTCTCTGTGTGTCCTTTATAGGGCTGCCTTGGGTGGGTGCTGGGGGGCCCTGTGTTTGAGTCCCCAAGGGTCAGTGGGAGCCTTACCTGCCCTGGATTGGGGGATATCCCACAGGGCTGAGACTGGACCTCTCTGCTTCTCCCGAGTGAACAGCTGCCATGAGTACCCCCATGACCCTAAGTTATGCAGCTGCTGGCTCTGACCTGAATTGGCAGGGGTGGGGAGGAGGTAGAGGAGGTCTGGGCTCTGATTCCTCTGTCTGTCTGGGTGGGTGGGTGGCCAAGCCCAGAATTCCCAGGCTGTGCTAGGCCAGATTGGAGGGGAGGGTCTTCCTGTTGGGCCCTGACCACTGGTCTGGCCTCCTCAACTCCTCGCAGAGGCCTACATCCCTCCCCAGGTCTTCTATAATGGCAAGGTGGACTACTTTGACCTGCAGCGTCTGGGGGGCCTCCTCTCGCACCTGCGGAAGACCCTCAAAGGTGTGTGCAGTCCTGTGGGTTGAGAACAGGTCTGGGGCCAGGTTGGGGACTGTCCCTGAGCCTGCTTAGCTGTGGATGCTGAGCCATCCTATGGCCACCAGAGGGTGCCCGAGTCTCCACCCACTCAGGCTGGGAGATACTGATCCACCTGCCCCGCATCTGGGCAGCTTCTCTTTCCCTCCGGCACCCATGCCATAGGGGTCAGGCGTGCCTGGCAAGGGACCAGGGATCTTGGTGAGGTGTGGTCGGGGTGTGCAGGTGCTGCCAGAGCTGCCTTCAGGGATGAGCACAAGCTGCTCTGGTGCAGGGCTGAGGGCACAGCGAGAGCAAGGCCCTGAGCCAGGCATGAGAGTGTGTCTGTGCTGTCAGAACCTCTCTCTGGCGCCGCAGTGTGGACACCGGAGTGTAGGGGCTGAGAGACAGGGAGGTCAGGTGTCCACACACAGGAGATAAGGGCCTGCCCCAGGGAGGTAGGAGAGGGCACAGGTGGAGGGGAGGAGTCAGGATGACCCCAGGCTTCCTGCCAGAGGTTGTGTGGATAGGGCTCCATCAGGGAGAGTGGCTGCAGGAGGTGGTGGAGATGAGAAATTCTGTGTTGGACACAGCACGTTTAGCGGGGAGCAAGGCCTGGGCTGGAGGCAGTGAAGGCGGGGTCAGTTGTTAGCATGGAAGTGGGGATGAGCCTGGGATGAGGCTTGGCTCCCACTGGGAGTGCCCAGAATGAAGCAGCCCTGGCATCTCCTTTTGTTTATTGAGTAGTCAGAGTAGAGGAGGCCCTGGAGAACAGGAGGTCCTGGGAAACAAAACCGGGGACTGGCAGGAAGGGCATGATGGGCTTACATCTATGTAGAATAAAGAAAGTCAATTTGGGCTGGGCGCTGTGACTCAGGCCTGTAATCCCAGCACTTTGGGAGGCCGAGGCGGGCGGATCACAAGGTCAGGAGATCAAGAACATCCTGGCTAACATGGTGAAACCCTGTCTCTAATTTTAAAAAAATTCAAAAAATTAGCCGGGCGTGGTGGCAGGCACCTGTAGTCCCAGCTACTCGGGAGGCTGAGGCAGGAGAATGGCATGAACCCAGGAGGCGGAGCTTGCAGTGAGCCGAGATGGCACCACTGCACCTCCAACCTGGGCGGCAGAGCGAGACTCCATCTCAAAAAAAAGAAAAAAAAGAAAGTCAATTTGAAAATAAATGAAAAAGAAGGGTATGATGGGGAAGGCCTCCTGCTATTGAGTGGCGGCTAGACGGGGCCCTTGAGATTCAGAGTGAAGGCTGGGTGGAGCAGGCAGAGGGATGAGGGGCAGATACGGTGCTAAACCGGGCTCTGCAAGGCCTCCTGCCCAGCGTGCTGGGCTCTCTCACCATCCTGGGCACTTCCACTGTGGCCTCTTGTACCACCACTGGCCTGAGAACCCTCCTGCTCTTCCTCCCAGATGACCTTGCTTCCAAAGCCAACATTGTGATCGACCCACTGGAGCTCCAGTCAACCACCATGGATGACCTAGACGAGGATGAGGAGCCAGCCCCAGCTATGGCCCAGGTGCCGCAATGGCTGCAGGTGGTGGGATTTGTGTTGGGCTTTACCTGTATCTTGTGGGCAGGAGTCTCATCCAGGGCCACCTCCCACTCCATGCAGGCAAGGGGTTTCTCACCAGGCTGGTCCCTCGCTGTGGGTGGAGGCATGGACCCTCCCTCATGATTCTCTAGCCCCGTGGGCCAAGGGAACCTTGAGCCAGCCCTGGTCCTGGCCTCCTTTCTTCACTGCAGCGCCCCATGCAGGCCCTGGCTGTTGGGGGGCCACTGCCCCTGCCCCGGCCCGGCTGGCTCGGTTCTCCAACTTTGGGCCGAGCCAACCGCTTCCTCAGCACAGCGGCTGTGAGCCTCATGACCCCACGGCGGCCTCTGAGCACCTCGGAGAAAGTGAAGGTCCGCACACTGAGCGTGGAACAGAGGACCCGTGAGGACAGTAGGTGCTGGGTGGGGTCAGGCAGGTCCCCAAAGGACCCTTCGACAGTGTACAATCCCCGCCCCAGGCAAAGCCAAAATACACCCCGTGCCCTCCCAGCCCTGTGGCCTGGCAGCATCCCAGGAGTGCAGGAATCACACTCTGAGGGCAGGAGATCAATGCCACAGAAATAGGTCCTGGTACCGCAGGCCTTGCCCTGTACCCCACCCCACCCCCATGCCCCCATGGGCTCCCTACGGGTCCCTCCTTGGGCACAGGAATGGGAGAGACAATTTCCTTTCCTGCTGTGAGGAAGGCTCAGGAGAGCCGGGATGGCCCTACCCTTGACCCTGCCCTCACTGACTCCCCAGTTGAAGGCAGCCACTGGAACGAGGGCTTGCTGCTGGGGCGGCCCCCCGAGGAGCCTGAGCAGCCCCTCACGGAGAACTCGCTGCTGGAAGTCCTAGATGGGGCAGTCATGATGTACAACCTCAGCGTACACCAGCAGCTGGGCAAGGTCGTGCACTCTTGGACCCCGCGTTGGGTGGGGGGTGTTGTGCGTGTTTGGTGGTGTGTGTGTATGCCTGTATGCACATGGGCCTGCAGGGCTGCCTATGCAAGACCGTGCATGGGAGCACATGCCTCAGTGAGGCTGATTTCTGCTCCAGCTGCCTCAGTCTGACCTGCTGACTGTTGTGGGAATGGGACCGCCCTGGGCCTCAGGTTGGGACCTTGGCAGGGCTGGGGTGGTCCACACTGGGTCTGAAGAAGCCTGGATGAAGTGCCTAAGGGGCCCTCTGGACACGTGGTCCCATGCTGTGTAGATGGTGGGTGTCTCTGATGATGTCAATGAATACGCTATGGCTCTGAGGGACACAGAGGACAAGCTCCGCCGGTGCCCCAAGCGGGTAAGGCCCACATAGTCTCGGTGGGGGGCAGCTTGCTTATCGTATGAGTAACCACAGATGAAGTCTGGTTCTGGGGGCTGCCCTGGTAGTTCTCATCCCCACCCTAACCCTGGCCATAGCACGCCAGTGAGAGTGGGGCTGGTAGCAAGGCCTGGCACCTATCACCAGTGTGGCCTGTGCCTAGGTGCCCCCCACCCCCTGGGCCCAATAAGTGCTGAAGCACACCCGGTCTCCTCATAAATTATGCATTGACCCTGAGTGCTTCCTCGGCCACTTGCAGAGTCAGCAGGAAGCGGGGCCTGGCTCCGCTGCACCCTCCGGAGCCCTCTGCTGTAGCTGCCCTGGCCTAGGAAGGTGGGGCCCAGTGTGCCCAGGCTGAGCTTCCTTGACAGCTCCCACCCACCCCCACCTGTCAGCAGATCCCTGGGCCTGGCAGCTGGGGGAGCAGTGGTTCTGATATCAGGTCCCTGGGTGCTCTGGCCAGGGGCTCACAGACCCCCAGCTGGGCCTTACTTCCATGTCATGAGGGGACCACCATGGCCCTGTTCTGAGGCTGGCTCAGGGTCACCAGAGGGTCAGTGGCAGAAGAAGGTTTTGAAAAAGGGAGCCCAATCCCTTGCCCACTCCAGGCACTAGAGGGCCCTTCCTAGGCTGCCTGCAGGGTTAGGGTGGACGTGGGCATGAGACCATGTCTTGATTGTCCTCCTTTCCCCTTGGGTGGCAGAGGAAGGACATCCTTGCAGAGTTGACGAAGAGCCAGAAGGTTTTCTCAGAAAAGCTGGACCACCTGAGCCGTCGTCTTGCCTGGGTCCACGCCACTGTCTACTCCCAGGTAAGCCAGTATTGCAGCTGCCCCTCCCTGACCTCACTGTCTGGCCAGGTTGTGCCAGGGCCCTTGATGCCCCTGCCCTCGCGGGCCTCTGGCACACACATGTCCCTTCCCACTTCAGACTCCATCACCCCATGCCATGTCCCCTGTACTCCTCATGCCCTGTGGACTGAGGAAGCGCTGTTTCTGGACTTTCAGTACGCCTCATAGACCTGTCCTTCGAGGAACAAGCTTGCTCTGTCTGCCTCCCCTGCTCCCACCCCCTCCCAGTTTCTTGGCTCCCCTCCTTCTCTCCCAGTGCATCAGGGGCTCTGCAGTCTTTCCTGGAGCCACACCCCACCCTCTGTGTCTGCCTCTGTCTGACTCATTACCACCCAAGGCCACTGGCTTGTTCTCTACTCACTCGCTCATTCACTTGCTCATTCATTCAATAACATGCACCCAAAACCTGGTGTGTGCCAGGTGCCGTCCTGGACACTAGGGACACACACACATTAATAAATCAGAAAGACGAGCTTCTGCCCTCCCAAGGCACTCAGCCTGGTCAGATACATGGATGGACAGACGGATGGATGGGGCACTCCTGCTATGACTGAAGTTTTACCCCCAGGCCTCAGACCCTCTGGACTTGTTTCCTCTCCCTGCCTCTCCTGGCATCTCTTCCCCCACCAGTGAGTGCCTTGAGGATCTCTTAAGGTGCCCAGTTCAGGGTATCTGCTGTCTTCTTGGCCGTACCCCTGCATGACTGGGTGATCGAGGCCTTTGGAGTCCCCATTTCTATCATCTCTGCTTGCTGTGTCTTCTCATGGCTCCTCTCCAAAACCCAAACCACCTCCACCTTTTTCCCACTCCTGACTCTCTTGCTACCCTGGATGACTGTGCTTACTGCCCCATGCCGAGAACTTCCTCTCCCTTCTGTCCTGAGATTTCCTGCCTGCCCACCTCCCTCAGAAGTTTGGCTGCCCTCTCCCACACTGTCTTCTCAAGACCCTCTCCCTCTCATGTCTCTGCCTTTTTTTAGTTGTGCTAAAATATGTGTGACATAACATTTACCATCTTAGCTTTTTTTTTTTTTTTTTTTTGAGACAGAGTCTCACCCTGTTGCCCAGGCTGGAGTGCAATGGCATGATCTTGGCTCACTGCAACCTCCATCTCCTGGGTTCAAGCACTTCTCCTGGATTATAGGCGTGCCACTGTGCCTAGCTAATTTTTGTATTTTTTAGTAGAGACAGGGTTTCGCTATGTTGGCATGGCTGGTCTCGAACTCCTGGCCTCGTGTGATCCTCCCACCTCGGCCTCCCAAAGTGCTGGGGTTACAGGCGTGCGTCACCGTGCCCGGCCACCCATGATAGCCATTTTTAAGTGTTAAGTCTGTTCACATTGTCGTACAGCCAACCTCCAGACTCATTTCATCTTGCAAAACTGATACTCTGTGCCCGTTAAACAGAACCTCCTGTTCTCCCCTCCCCAGCCCCTGGCAACCACCATCCTACTTTCTGTCTCTGAATTTGACTATCCTAAGCACCTCATCTAGGGAGAATCATACACTATTCGTTTTTTTGTGTCTGGCTTTAGCATAATGTCCTCAAGCTTCATTTGTGTTACAGCATGTGTCAGAATTTCTTCGTTTTCCAGGCTGAATAATATTCCACTGTATGGACACCACATTTCGTGTATCCAGTCCTTTGTTGATGGACGCTTGAGTTGCTTCTACTTTGGACTACTGTGAATAATGCTGTAATGAACATGGGTGTGCAAGGATCTCTTTAAGACCCTAATTTCAATTCTTTTGGTTATATACCCAGAAGTGGAATTGCTATATCTTATGGTAATTCTGTTTTTTATTTTATTTTATTTTATTTTATTTTATTTTATTTTATTTTATTTTTGAGATGGAGTCTCACTCTGTTGCCCAGGCTGGAGTGCAATGGCGCGAGCTCAGCTCACATCCTGGGTTCAGGTGTTCTCCTGCCTCAGCCTCCCATGTAGCTGGGACTACAGGC
>NW_012102254.1:367734-382716 GCF_000951045.1 Mandrillus leucophaeus | reverse complement strand
GCTGGGATTACAGGCTTGAGCCACCGCGCCCGGCCAATTTTTGTATTTTTTGTAGAGATGGGGTTTCACTATGTTGGTCAGGATGATCTTGAACTCCTGACCTCAGGTGATCCGCCTGCCTCAGCCTCCCAAAGTGCTGGGATTACAAGCATGAGCCACTGTGCCTAGCCAATTCTGCTTTTTAATTTTTTGGGAACTAGCATATTGTTTCTACAGTGGCTGTGCCTGTTACATTCTCACCAGTAGTGCACGAAGGTTCCAATTTTTCCATACATATCCTTACTAACACTTGTTATTTTCTGCCCTGTTTTTTTCTTGGTAGAGACAGGGTCTCACGATGTTGCCCAGTTGTCAAACTCCTGAGTTCAAGGAATCCTCCTGCATCGGCCTCCCAAAGTGCTGGGATTATAGGCATGAGCCACCACACCTGGCAGTTTCTACTTTTTTAATAGTAAATCCTAATGGGTAGGATATGGTACCTCATTGTGGTTCTGCATTTTCCTAATGATTAGTGATATTATAGCAAATAGTACCTTTATATGCACTTATTGGCCATTTGCATATCTTTTTGTTTGTTTGTTTGTTTTGTTTGAGAGTCTCGCTCTGTGGCCCAGGCTGGAGTGCAGTGGCAAGATTTTGGCTCACTGCAACCTCTGCCTCCCAGGTAGCTGGGACTATAGGCATGCGCCACCACACCCAGCTAATTTTTGTATTTTTAGTAGATACGGGGTTTCACCTTGTTGGTCAGGCTGGTCTCAAACTCCTGACCGCAGGTGATCCGCCTGCCTCAGCCTCCCAAAGTGCTGGGATTGCAGGTGTGAGCCACCACGCCCAGCCTGCTGTAAGTTTTGAAATCAGGAAGTGAGACCTCCAACTTTGTTGTTTTTCTTTTTTCTTTTTTTTTTAACTTTGTTGTTTTTCAAGATTGTTTTGGCTATTTGAGGTCCTTTGAAATTCCATATTAATTTTTAGAGGAGTATTTCTGTTTCTGCAGAAAATACCACTGGGCTTTTGATAGAGATTGCATGAATACATAGATTCCTTTGAGTGGTATTGACATCTTAACAATGTTAACAGTTCATGAACACAGGATGGCTTTCCATTTATTTAGATCTTTAATTTCTTTTAGCAGCATTTTGTAGTTTTCAAGATAGCTTCAAGTCTTTTGCTTCCTTGGTTAAGTTTATTCCAGTGTATTTTATTCTTTTTTTGATGCTATTGTAAATGGAATTGTTTTCTTGATTACTTTGCAGGTTTGTTCACTTTGCATAGTGATTTTGTATCCTACAATTTTTTTTTTTTTTTTAGACAGAGTCTCTGTCATCTGGGCTGGAGTGCAGTGGCACAATGGCACAATCTCAGCTCACTGCAGCCTCTGCCTCCTGGGTTCAAGCAAGTCTCCTGCCTCAGCTTCCTGAGTAGCTGGGATTACAGATGCCCGCCACTGCCCACGGCTAATTTTTGTATTTTTAGTAGAGATGGGGTTTTACCATGTTGGCCAGGCTGATCTTGAACTCCTGACCTCAGGTGATCTGCCTGCCTCAGCCTCCCAAAGTGCTAGGATTACAGGCTTGAGCCACTGCACCTGACCGTATCCTATAATTTTGCTGAATTTATTTATTAATCCTAGTTGGGGTTTTTTTTGTGTGTGTGTATCTTTAGGATTTTCTACTTATAAAATCATGTCTGTGAACAGAGATAATTTTACTTTATCCTTTCCCGTGTGGTTTCCTTTCTTTTTCATGCTTAGTTGCTGTGGCTGGGATTTCCAGGAGTATGCTGAGCAGAAGTAGAGAAAGTGGCACACTTGTCTTGTTCTTGGTCTGAGGGAGGGAGAGATTACAGTCTGTTGCCATTGAGTGTGATGTTAGATGGAGGCTTTTCATATGGTCTTTATTATGTTGAACTGCCTTCATTCTCCACATCTTCAGCACTAACTCACCTGTGTCTTTCTAATCCCATTATTAATGGAAAGATTCACTCTTGTAAAACAGCTCTTTGGGAGGCTGAAGCGTGAGGATCGCTTGAAGCCAGGAGTTCATGAGCAGCCTGGACAACCCATCTTTACAAAAAAAAAAAAAAAATCAATTAGCAGGGCATGGCGATGCATACCTGTAGTCTCAGCTACTCTGAGGTCAGGAGTTCAAGACCAGCCTGGCCAACATGGCAAAACCCCATCTCTACTAAAAATACAAAAATCAGCCGGGCATGGTATCACATACCTGTAGTCCCAGCTACTCTAGAGGCTGAGGCAGGAGGATCACATGAGCTCAGGAGTTCCAGGTTGCAGTGAACTGTGATTGTGCCACTGCACTCCAGCCTTGACTCTACATGTGCCCAAAAGTTATGCTGTCTCCTTCTTTCTCTGTCTTAGCTGCTTCATCTTCCCCTTCATCTCCCTCTAGCACGGGCTCTTCCCCACCTCTGAAACAGTCTCACCAGGGTCTCTGTCTGCCCCCATCTCAATCCAGCTGGCACATTTCCATCTCCCTTGCATTGATGCCTTAGCTCTCATGGGGCCATTGCCATCCCCTTGCCAGACCCAATCTTCCCTGGCCTTCTGTAGCAGCAGGATCATCGTTGCCTAGGTTTGCACCCAGGCCCGCCCCCTAAACTCTTGCTTACATCTTCTCCTAAGCTCCTTGGGTTTTAGGGCACATCAGAGAGCTGGCGTGAAGCCCAGGTGCTCCGACCGCACTCCAAGACACATAGGTGCTGTGGGTCTGGGCTGGGACCTGAGGCCGCATTCTTGCCTGGGCTCCTTTGTGAGACCCTGACATGGACTCTGTGGAAACCACATTGTGGGGAGCAGGGCCATCAGCAGGTTTTGTCTGTTTCCTGTGACCTCTGTTCCACCAGTCACACTGCCCCCTGCCTTCCCACCACCTTCTCCTTTGCACTCCAGATCAAATTTCTGCCTGCCTCCTTACCGTCGCCAGCTCTCTTGGGCCCTCCATGCATCTTGTACTCCACTTTTCAACACAGACTTCTGGTCACAGCACTCTCTTGCCTAAAACTTGCTTACGGGCTGAGGCAGGTGAATCACCTGAGGTCAGGAGTTCAAGATCAGCCTGGCCTACGTGGCAAAACCCTATCTCTACTAAAAATGCAAAAATTAGCTGGGCGTGGTATCACATACCTGTAGTCCCAGCTACTTGGGAGGCTGAGGCAAGACAATCCCTTGAACTTGGGAGGCAGAGGTTCCAGTGAGCCGAGATGGCGTCACTACACTCCAGCCTGGGCGACTCAATCTCAAAAAAAAAAAAAGAACTTGCTTACAAATATGCTGACCAGAGTTCTGGCTGGGTTGCAGTAATACGCCCTCCAGACTGAGTGCGTCCCTCTTGCCTGCTGAGGACACGATTGCCCTGCTTAAGCCACTGCTCGTGCTTCCTGAAATCCAGGTCTCAGTTGTGCTGTCATAGGCCTGGGGAGGCCTTTCCTGATCCCCAGGCCAGGACATGAGCCCAAAACCCCACTGGTGCACAACCCAGCAGCACCCCATGTGCCTCCTGCAGGAGAAGATGCTGGACATCTACTGGCTGCTGCGCGTCTGCCTGCAGACCATTGAGCACGGTGATCGCACAGGGTCTCTCTTTGCCTTCATGCCCGAGTTCTACCTGAGCGTGGCCATCAACAGCTACAGTGCTCTCAAGAATTACTTCGGTCCCGTGCACAGCATGGAGGAGCTCCCAGGTGATGGAACCATTCAGACTGGGGCAGAAACAGAAAAGGGGTCTCTAGTGTGAGCCCTAGGAGCCCTGGTCTGAGACCTCTGTGGCCCAGCAACACACATCCGTGGGGGGCAGGGAGGGGAGGAGCTTCCTCTGTGGTTCACCCTGCAGCAAACAAATGTTTGCACCCTGCCCTGGGACCTGCAGCCACAGATCCAACAGCTCCCTGGCAAAGGAAAACAGACAAGATGGAACACAGTGGGTGGAGACCCCTTGGCTTTCACTTCCTTCCTAGTGCTATGAGCAACTGCTGTGGTGCAGCAGCCAGCTGGCCCTGCACCCTGACTCCCTGGCACTGGTCACAAAGTGTGGCAGTTGGTCAGGGGCAGAATGGTTTGTCTTGGTAAATCACAGCCGGGGGTGGACCCTGCTAGGGTCCACATCCGAACCTGGGCTTCTCGCAGCCCACTGATTCCAGGCTAAGCTGTACTGTGTATGTCTGGATCAGGCAGTGAGCTGTCATAGCCCCTAGCCCACCCCCTGCCTAGCCCCAGGCCTCGGTGTAGGCTTTGTCTTCAAAGACAGAGCTGTGGGTGCCCAAGGAGCTTTGACTGCTCATCAGGTGTGTGTGCTGAGATGGGTTTGAGCCCAGGTCAGGGCTCCTGCCAGGGCCTGTCATCCCCTCACAGTGAGCCTATGCCTTAGCCCCTCCACAGCCACCAGTGAATGCCTTGCCTGATGTCCCCAGATGCCAGCCTGGGTCCAGGCTGGCCTTGGGAGCCAGCTCTAGAGCCTGCTACCCAAGCCCACCCAACCTGCTGACATGCCTGCCTCTGGAGCCCCCACTCCTAGCCAACACGTCTCAATTCCTACCCTTGCAGGCTATGAAGAGACTCTGACCCGCCTGGCTGCCATTCTCGCCAAACACTTTGCTGACACACGCATCGTGGGCACTGGTGAGGGACCCTATAGAGGGTACAGGGGGAAGGGGATGGGATGGCACCTCTGGTTGGCTTTCTTCTATGAAAAATGTGGCCAGGTGAGCATGAGACATGGGTCCAGGGCTCATGCCAAGCCCCTACTGAGGCACGGCGTCTCCCCGCAGACATCCGAGACTCGCTGATGCAGGCCCTGGCCAGCTACGTGTGCTACCCACACTCCCTGCGGGCTGTGGAGCGAATCCCTGAGGAGCAGTGAGTGGGGCCTGGGGGGCACACACCCTGGCCACGAGCACCGTGCCCAGCCTCACCCCATGTCTCTCCCCTCCTTGCCCTCACAGGCGTATCGCCATGGTGAGGAACCTCCTGGCACCCTATGAGCAGCGGCCCTGGGCCCAGACCAACTGGATCCTGGTGCGGCTCTGGAGGGTAAGCCTGACTCAAGGGGAGGTGGCTGAGACTGGCTGAAGGGAGAGGGTGCCGTGTCCCATTGACCTGAGCACCGACCCCCACCTCCACAGGGCTGTGGCTTCGGGTACCGCTATACACGGCTGCCACATCTGCTGAAAACCAAACTTGAGGATGCCAATTTGCCCAGCCTCCAGAGTGAGTATCTGGGTTGGTGGAGTCCTGAGCAAGGCAGGCGGGGGTGCTTACCCCCTACCCATGGGTTCTTTCAGACTCTCCACTTCTTCCAGCCCCTCTCTGGTTCCCCCATTGGGTCCCAGACTCCCTACCTGTCCCCTGGGGTTTCCACTTTCCTTGCTTCCTTCCAGCCCAAGAATGCTCGGGCTGGGACTCCCCCTCCCCCACCTTGCCCACAGTCCTACATGTGCCCTTTGGGCCTGGACGCTCTACATGGGTCATGGTGAGAGGTGGCACCATCTTCCTGGCCTGCCGCAGCTCATGCAGACTGAATACTCTGTCCCTTGCCCTCGAAGCTAGCTCCCTGACCTCCAGCCTTGTCCCAGCACCATGTCCTTCTGCTGCTTTTTTGCTCTCTGCTGGTGCCAGACCCTGGCCTTGGCTTAGGCCTTGGACACCTGAGTCCAGTGGGAGCACAGATTGGAGGTTGGCCAGGTGCCCAGAGGGTATTCATGGGGGTCCCTGGAGGAAGGGACATTTAGTTGGGAGCAGAGGGCAGGTATCATGAGCCCGAGGATTTTACCCTAGGCCTGGCCCTTGCAGAGTGCCTACCACACACTGTCTTCACCCTTCGTGGTGGTTCTTCTTGGCTCATGTAGTCTGTTTCTGCCCTTGTGGGCAGTGTTTTGATCTGAAGGGTGTCCCCAGAGAGGCTGAGTGTCTTGTGCTAAGTCACACAGCAAGTCCCTGCCAGTTGCTGTGGTCCTGCCTCCAGGGTGGAACTGAGCTGCAAGTGGAGAGCAGCAGTGGGGCCAGGCCCGTCCTGCTGCTGCGGGAACTATTGATTTGCATCAAGCTGGTGGGGAGGTGCGCCGGGCCAGTTGCAGCTGAGGGCTCTGGTTACTGCTGCCTGCCAGCCCAGACTTGGCGCCCACCACCTCGGCCATATGCCAAGGCCAGGCCAAGGGCAGCAGAGGACAGTAGAGGACAGCAGGTTTGCAGCAGGGCTCAGAGTAGGCTCTTGGAGGAGCTGGCCTTGGTGCTGGTGGGAAAGCATCTAAGCCGCCCTGTCTAGGTCTGACCCTATCTGAAGGGTATGTGACCCAGAACTTGCTGAGGGTCAGGCTCTGGCTGTGTGGCTGCTCCAGGCCTGGGGTGGATGGTGTGGTGTCAGAGCTGGAAACAACTGCAGCCTGGAGTTTGCCTACTAGAAGGAGGGGACAGATTCTGTCCTAACTACAAGGCAGCTGTCCCCTGTCCCCTGCTTTCATGACCTGAGCATTCCTAGGGAGCTTTCTGTCCTTATACCAAAGTCTCAATGGGCGAGGACAGAGGCAAACAGGCAGAGGCCACTGCAGTGGAGTCCCTGATGATGCTACCTCCTGTCCCCCTGCAGAGCCCTGCCCCTCCACCCTGCTGCAGCAGCACATGGCGGACCTCCTGCAGCAGGGTCCTGATGTGGCGCCCAGCTTCCTCAACAGTGTCCTCAATCAGCTCAACTGGGCCTTCTCTGAATTCATTGGCATGATCCAGGAGGTGGGCTGTGGTGGGGCCTCGTGGGTTAGGGTGGTGCAGGGGATGAGGCCTGGTCCCGGGCTAGAGCCAGGTGCTGACCGCTGCATGTCCACGTGTTGGTGGATCAGATCCAGCAGGCTGCTGAGCGCCTGGAGCGGAACTTTGTGGACAGCCGGCAGCTCAAGGTATGTGCCACCTGCTTTGACCTCTCAGTCAGCCTGCTGCGTGTCTTGGAGATGACTATCACACTGGTGCCTGAGATATTCCTTGACTGGACCCGGCCTACCTCCGAGATGCTGCTGCGGCGTCTTGCACAGGTGTGGCCATCTGGGCAGCAAGGGTGGGACCCTCGGAATGCCCCTTTCATCAGTGGTGGCGCTCCCCATCCACCAATGGACTCCTGCTCCCCTCACAGCTGCTAAACCAGGTGCTGAACCGAGTGACAGCTGAGAGGAACCTGTTTGATCGTGTGGTCACCCTACGGCTGCCTGGTGAGGACCTAGATGCCCTGCACCCCAACACACTACAGGCCTTGGTTCCTCTGCTAGGAACAGTGATGCCCAATTCCACATTCTGCCCCCGGACAGCCAGGCTTGGCGCTCTGCAGCCTTGGCTCACCCTTCTGTAGGGAGGGCAGTGGGCAGGGTGGACCGTGTCAGGCCCAGAGTCCTTGCAGCAGGAGCGTGTGGGTGGCTCATGTCCTTCTTCCCCTTCCCCTCAGGCCTAGAGAGCGTGGACCACTACCCCATTCTGGTGGCAGTGACGGGCATCCTGGTGCAGCTCCTGGTGCGTGGCCCAGCCTCAGAGTGAGTGTTTGGGACCGTGGGCCCCTGTGGGAGCTGGGTGCGTCTGGTGAGAAGGGGCTGGACAGGGCCTCCTGGTACCTCAGTTTCCTCATCTGGAAAATGGACCTCAGTATCAGGTTTTGAGGCAGAGGGAAGGTAGTGAGGTGTGAACGGCCTAAATAGGGGTCAGAGGGAGCTTCTGTAAGTAGGAGAATCTGGGACCCCAGCAGGACAGGTGGCCCTGGCCCACAGAGCCACTGGTTTGTGGCCATGCCTCAGGCCGGGCATGGGAGGCAGGACTCCGGAAGGTGTGTCATCCTGTGGTGGACAGGGCCAGGCCGCCGGGAGAGCTGAACACACACAGGACCGCCATTGTCTGCAAAGGCTCCAGCAATAAGCACGTGCTGCCTTTATTAAGAAACTCTGGAGTAGTGGGGTCCAGGATGGCCATGGGGGCCCCCAGCTCGGCCCTACACATGAAGGGCTCCCAGACACCCATTCCCTGCCCTCCCGCAGTGGGAGCAGTGAGATGCATGTGAAGCCAGGGCACCGCCTCAGCCATTAGGCTGAGACCAGTGCCAGCCCTTAAGAGGCCCCTGCTCTCGAGGGACATGGAGTTCCGGCTCGGCCCTCCCAACTTGGCCATGCTCTCCAGGCTTTTTGGGCTTTTTACTGCTGAAAAGCAGGGGCGCAGGCCATGATCCCCTTCACTGTGTCTTGTGAGCCCACGGAATGGGCTGTGCCTTCAGAACAACAGCTGGATGCCCCGGGCCAGAGAGAGCAGGGCCTCTGACTGGGGCTTAGGCCAGCCCCCCCAGGAGTCTCTTGAGGAGCCTTTCCTGCCTAGTGCCTGCCCACCGGACTCTGCGTGAATCTGTGAAACTTTCAGGCGGTTGGGAGGGAGTCCCATTTCACCAGAGGGCAGGCTTGTTTCCTCTTTCTGTCCTGGGGTGTGGGCGACATCTTCCTTCAGAGCCGTCGTCTTTTCCCTGTGGGCCCACTCCCTCCCACCCCCTTGGGAAGGGGAGATGACCCTGCGTCAGCTCTTCAGCACCACTCCTGGAGAGCTGCCTCGGCCCTTGAGGGTGGACAGGGGGCTCTGCTCCAGGGGTTCTTCCACAGGCTGTAGAAGAACACAGCTACTTCCACGGCTGTGCTGTGTTGACAGCCACAGGGGCCTGGGTCTCTCAGGCTCACAGGGCATTTGGGCACTAGGAAGTCCCCGGGAAAGCAGGCACTAGCACAGCTTGCAGGGCCTGGGGCCTTTGGGTCCTGTGCAGGGGCAGAGCAGAAGGCAGGCTGGGGACTAGGACGCCTGTCTCTACCAGTGAGTGAGAAAGCCCATTGTGTTTCAAGGCCCATACAGGAAGCTGGGGGGCCAGGCACAGTGCTTCCCACCAGCATCTGCCAGTTCTCTGGACCGAAGCAGACAGCAGGGCGAGCAGCAAGAGGGTGGGGGCCTGGGTGGGGGCCCTGGGCAGTCTAGGTCGTCATGGGACCCTCGGAGCCTATGGAGCTAGCGGACTCAGAGCCAGCCTTCAGCTGCAAGTCTCCAGGGTTGCAGAGATCAAATTCCTCAGCTACTGCCAGCTGCACGCGGCCATTGAGGCCCCTCCGGCCTGGCTCCAGAAAGACTACGTGCTTGTGGACACTGGCCTTGCGGCTGGGTGCGTCTGGCGGTGTGGTGCTGAGTACTGAGGACTGTGCGCTCAGCTCGTGGAGAGGGCTGGGTGTTCGGGGCCAGCGGCGGCAGCGGCAGGCACGGCGGCAGCAGCAGCAGGGTGGGGCGAACAGGTAGAGCAGCACGAGCACCAGGCCCACAGCGCAGCCCAGCAGTGTGGTGAAGCCTGTGTTGAAAGCCTCGGGCTCTGGGCGCGGGAAGTGCACGCTCACGTTGTACTCGTGCGTCTGGTTGTGGTGCAGGCGGGGCCCAGTGGCCAGGCACACGAAGAGTCCGGCATGCTGCTCCTGCACGTTGCCTATGGCCAAGCTGCCGTCGGCCAGCACAGCGATGCTGCCATCGCGGGATCCTGGCGCCCTGAGAAGCTCCTGCTGTGGCGAAACCCAGGCAATGTGCATGGCCGGGACGCTGGTGTTGCAGTAAAGCCTTAAGGACCGACCCACCAGCGCGTACAGGTGCTCTTCCGGCCGCTCTAGGCCAAGAGCTGGGGCCGATGAGCAGTTCTCAAAGACGCGGCTGTGCTGGAAGAAGCGCACACGGGACGCGGGTACCTTGAAGGCCAAGCATATGTACTCACGCGCAAAATCGCGCACGGCGCTCAGGCCCCGCTGGTGCCAGCGCTGTAGCAGGTGGTAGAGGCGGCAGTCGCAGGGTAATGGGTTGTTGTGCAAGTAGAGGCCGTTCTTGAGGAAGGCCGGCAGCGCGGCCAGCTCAGGTACAGAGATGTGTCCCAGCCGGTTGGAGGAGAGGTCCAGAGTAAGCAGGTGGGTGGCGCTCAGACCGTGCAGGTGATCGAAAGAGAACGAGGCAAGTTCGTTGCAGCCCAGGTAGAGATGGCTGAGCGCGCTCAGGCCGTGGAAGGCATGCTCGTCCAAGTGCAGCAAGCGGTTATTGAACAGAAGCAGCTTCTCCAGCGCCCCCAGCCCGTCGAGGTCGTGGCGGCCAAGCGCCCGCAACGCGTTAGATGATAGATCGAGCAGCCTCAGGCCGCTGGCGTTGGCGAAGACGCCGAGACCCAGCGCTTCTAGTTCGTTGTGGCCTAGATGCAGGGCGCGCAGCTGGAAGAGGGGCGCCAACCAGCCGGGGCGCAGGCGCTGGAGCGCGTTGTGGCTCAGGTCGAGGTCCGCAGTAGCGGCAGGTAACTCGGCCGGCACATCCTGCAGCCCTAGGCCAGTGCAGCTTAGCAGGTCGGCAGCGCAGATACATTTGTGGGGGCAGTTGTGGGGCGTACGGGGCGGGAAACCCTCGGAGTCCGGGGCGCCTAACCCAACGCACAGCATGCAGAGCAGTGCCCCCAGCAGCATCAGCCAGGTCATGGCGACCACCAGGGACAGGACAGAGCAGCTCTGTGCAGGTCGCAGTTCCAGGACTCACCCACTTCTGCTCTAGTGCGACATGGGTGGCACCGGATGGCCCTTGCCGAGGAGGCACGGCGGGTTCTGGCCGGCCGACGGCCCCTACTCTGCGGTTCCCAGGTTGTGAGGCGGGGTGCACTTCTCTCCGTGCTCCCTTCGGCTTCCCGAGCCCTCTCCAAGCGAGTTCCTGATCGGCTCCTAAATACTCCCCCCAGGGGCGGGGCTCGGGCTCCTATTGGCTCCCGTTTGAGGAGGCGGGGCGGCTGCATCCCCTAGTGCCCAATGGCCCCACATGACCGCCAGATGAGGAGTGAGCCCAACCCCAAAGCCCCAGTCTGCCTTTGGCTGGCAGCTCTCCGCCGCTCCTTTTTCCTAGAGGAGTAAAAGGGGGAGTCTGGAAGAATGTCTCCAAGCTGCTGTTAGTGTTTATTTGAAATGACTTATTTGAGTGATATATTATGGGGCAGATGGACTCTATCTTAAGGTGGCTCCCCTGAGCCCTCTTAAAGTGGTACCCCAGGCCGGGTGCAGTGGCTCACGCCTGTAATCCCAGCACTTTTGGAAGCCGAGGCGGGTGAATCACCTGAGGTCAGGAATTCGAGACCACCCTGGCCAACCTGGTGAAACCTCGTCTGTACTAAAAATACAACAATTAGCCGGGCGTAGTGGTGGACGCCTGTAATACCAGCTACTCCGGGGGCTGAGGCAGGAGAATCACTTGAACCCGGGAGGTAGAAGTTGCAGTGAGCCTAGATCGCGCCATCGCACTCCAGCCTGGGCAACAGGGCCACACTCCGTCTCAGACCCCAGGCTGTGTGGCACCTTACTAGAATACAGGACTTGGGGCTTGGGAAGCAGGGAGACGGAAAGGATGCAGGGGGGCGGTGATTATGTACAAGCCGTGGCACTCCTCATTGGCAATCCCAATAGAGACTAGTTTTAGCCAGGCCCCAATCCTTCTGACTGCCCTTGCACCATCCCCTACCTAGGAGAGAGCGAGCCACATCAGTACTCCTGGCAGATCCCTGCTTCCAGCTACGCTCAATATGCTATCTCCTGGGACAGCCAGAGCCCCCAGCACCTGGCACTGCCCTGCCAGCCCCTGACCGGAAGCGCTTCTCCCTGCAGAGCTGTGAGTGGGCTGGTGGGGTGGGTCAGGGAGATCTGGGGCTGGATCGGGTCAGGAACCTTAAGAACAGCAAAGTCCTAGGCTGGGAATATTTAAAAGGCATGACATCCTCATCTACCTCTGACTTGACACTACCTACCACTCCCCAGATGCGGATTATATCAGTGCCGATGAGCTGGCCCAAGTGGAACAGATGCTGGCACACCTGACCTCTGCATCTGCCCAGGCAGCAGCTGCCTCTCTGGTGAGTGGGACCATGGTGCACAGGTCCATGCCACTTGAATATGTGTGCACTCCTACATAGGCACAGCGGACATCCACACAGCCAGGCATCCAACTCCAGCCCACCCTTCACTCTCCTCCCTGCAGCCCACCAGTGAGGAGGACCTCTGCCCCATCTGCTATGCCCACCCCATCTCTGCTGTGTTCCAGCCCTGTGGCCACAAGTCGTGCAAGTAAGTGGTCCCCACAGCTTGGTAGTGGGGAGAGCAGTAGATACATGCAGGGCAGTCCTCATCCCCTCCCCTGTTGTAGAGCCTGCATCAACCAGCACCTGATGAACAACAAGGACTGCTTCTTCTGCAAAGCCACCATCGTGTCTGTAGAGGACTGGGAGAAGGGAGCCAATACGAGTACTACCTCCTCAGCTGCCTAGCCCTCACAGCCTGTGCCATCCTGGAACCTCCACCCTTGAACCCAGAGCCAGGCTGGGCCCTATTTATGAGCTCCCTTTGCCCTTCTCCTGTATCTGCCCCCCTCCAACCGCCACCACCACCACATCCAACCTCCTTGCCTGCCTGTATCCTCATTGGTGGGAGCCCAGCCGTGGCCCTAATTGTGCCTGAGCTTGACTCTCAGTCAGGGCCACAGTCAGCATTAAATTATTATTCCATACAGCCCTGGCCCTGGCCCTTCTTGAGGGAGTAGGGTTTGTGGGGTGTGCCCAGCAGGGATCCTGCCAGATGATGTCCACATGAGAAGGCAGGTGTCCAACAGCTTCAGCTTCACCCAGTGCCCCCTAGACAGATAACAAGTCCAGGGTCTTCTGATGTGTCAGGCCAGCACTCTCCCCTTGCTGATGGGAAAACCGGGGCTTGGCCAGCCCCACTGCATCCCCTTACATGATGATACGAGGCTCTGGCACTGACTCGCCAATAGACTTGTGGGGCAGCACGCTGGCTCCGTTGAGGTAGAGCTCATCGTTAACTATGACGTCCTCACCCAGCACTGTCACGTTCTCCATGCGAACCTCCAGGAGAGGATAGGCCTTGTCAGGGAGACAGGCACACTCCCCGTCCCTCTCCCCACCTGGCCCAGCCCACAGGCTTACCCACTGGCCCACACGGCAGCGCCAGCCCACAATGCAGGACTCAAGCCATGAATGGGAGCGGATCCGGGCATCCCGCAGCACCGTGCACCGCCGGATACACACACCATCTTCGACCACCACGCCAGGTCCCAGGCTCACATTGGGGCCAATGCTGCAGTTCTGGCCGATGCGGGCACTTGGGTCCTGAGAGTGGTGGGAAAAATACAAGTGGGCCACTTGTCTCCCAAGACTGAGGGGGTTAATGATGGGCTGGGCAAGGGCCTCACCACCAGCACGTTGCCCACAATGCCAGGGCCTGAGTACAACCGCTCAGGCTGCTTCTGCCTCAGTGACTGCAGGAAGAGGCACATGCCAGTGAGGAAGTCCTTGGGCTGCCCAATGTCCATCCAGAAGCCTGTAGGGAGGGATGTATCAGGGCCCTCAGCCCAGCCACAGACCACCCCCACCCTGTGGCCTCCCTGCCTCACCCTGCAACTCCATGGCATATAGCTGCCCCTCCTTGGCCATAATGGGGAAGACCTCCTTCTCAATGGACGTAGGCTGCAGCTGTGGGAGTGGGCAGCTTGTGAGCAGGGTCATGGCGGTGATGGCCTGCCCCACCACAGCCCACCGACAGCTGTCTCCTACTACACACCTGGATGCGCCGCAGCACCGCAGGGCTCAGGATGTACATGCCTGCGTTGATCTTATTGGACACAAACACCTGCGGCTTCTCCACAAACCGGTGAATTCGGCCTGTGTCAGCCTCACACACCACCACACCGTACTTGGAGGGTTCCTCCACCTTGGTTACCTGAATGCAAGGAAGGGGACCTCGGACCTAGTCCAGTGTTCCTGAGCCTTGATATACGTGCCGTTCCAGATCTCAGAGACTCTGCCCCAAGTGCTTAAAGATACATACTGCACAGCTCTGTACCCATAACATCCGAAGGCAGATGAAGGCTAGGGGGCAGGGGAGGCTGGGCATGGAGGGTGGAAGTGTCAAGAGAGACAAGACCTGGCGCCTTACCAGGATGGAGCCCTCCTGGCCATGGTGCCGGTGGAACTGCACCATGGCTTGGAAGGGGAAATCGCAGATCACGTCACTGTTGAGGACGAAGAAAGGGTCTGCAGTCTCAGAGAGCAGGTCACGGGCCAGCGCCAGGGGCCCAGCTGGGGGAAAGGGACAGGTCACAACCTTGCTGGAGGTCTGAGTCCCTGGATTCAGGCTCAGCAGGCCCAGTGCAGGCTGGGTCTTACCCTTTTCCTGGCCTTAAACCCTCCCCAAGGGACCTTTCTCTACTGACCTGTCCCCAAAGGCTCCTCTTCATGGGACATGGAGATTCGGATTCCCAGCTGGAAGGAAGAGGACCCCCAGTCAGGTTCTACCAGGATGGGAAGTTGGGTGGGGACCGAGGATAAGGGCCAAAAGTCCGTGCCTCACCCTCTGCTCCTGTGCCTTCATTTCCTTCTCCAGCACCTGCGACATGTAGCTCACGGCCAGGATCACGTGGTCCACGCCTGCCTGTCAGAACGCAGGCCAACGGGGGGGCTCAGTCAGAAGGTACGGGAGCCCCTGACCCCCTAGTCACTGGCCATCCCTAGTCCTGCCAGATCCGAAAGCGACTCCGATCCCGACCCAGGGTCTTACCGCAGCTAGCGCCTCCACTTGGTGCAGCAAGATGGGCTTATTGCAGAAGTCCACCAGTGGCTTCGGGGTGCTCAGTGTCAGCGGCCGTAGCCGCGTCCCATAGCCCCCCACTAAGATCAGTGCCTTCATCGCGCCTGCGGACGTTGAGGGGGTGTCCCGGGCTCTGAGGTGTCTGCAGCCCGTCTAGTCGGTCCCTGCAGCGCACTCCCAACGCCGTGCCCGGCCCCGCGCCCTTCACCAACCCGTCTGACCGACTCTGGCTCCACCTCGTCCTCCCGGTCGCCCTGACGCCGGATCCAGGGCCGCAACAACCCAGAACGCGACGCCGGGTGGACGGCTGCTGGCCACGAACTCAGGGCG
>NW_012102254.1:362256-367059 GCF_000951045.1 Mandrillus leucophaeus | reverse complement strand
TTTTTTTTCTCATTAAAATATTTTTTAAGTCAGCACAAACATAACCAGATTGTACAGCTTTAAAGTTCAAAGCAATCTGCATCTAGGGAACGTGCATGTGGTCAGGAGTGAGCGCGTGTACAGCAGCTACCGAACTAGCACAGGCGCCAGGCCCCATGATGGGAATCCCCACGCCCATTGCACAGGCCCAGAGAGGGAAGGGTGGGGGTCCCTAGCAATTTGCTACACTGGTCCCCTTCCTCTTTTAAGCACCACCCGTCCCACCCCACCCTCAGGGGCTGGTGTCAGCTTGGCCCAGGGAAGCACTATAGAGAGGGGTCACCCGAGCACCCCAACCCATGATCCCATGTTGCACTTTGGTCCCAAGTTGGGGCTAAGGCAGGGCCTGGCAGGGAGAGGGCTCTGGCATGGGACAGGGAGAAAGCAGTGGCAGACAGTATGCACACACACTTGCCCACTACCATTAAATAACAGGGCTGGGTCTCCAGGTGTCCAAAGTGCTGAAAAGAGGGGCCCTGCTCTAGGGGAGCAGCAGCAAATCCCAGGCCTTCCCACTCTTTGTAGTGCCAGGAAAATACTGAATGTAAGTGGATGAAGCCTTTGCTCGCTGTGAGGAGCAGCAGAATGTGGCAGCCTCTCCTCCCAGAATCTAGGAACCTGGGAGGCACAGGACATCCCCAAAAGGTCCCAAACAGCTCCAGACCCCTATGTCTTACCCTCCACCCTACCAGGGAATGACTAAGTCTACACTAATGAAGGGCTACTGCCCCCATGGCTGAAGCCACAGAATGGTACAGGAGAGAAAACCGTAATTTCTGACCAGAAACAGCCAAGCTGTCCCTCCCAGCCCCAAAGAATGGGAACCTGCCCACCAGTGGCACCAGAGCCGGGGGCTAGGAGAGATGGCATCCATCAAGGAGCCCTTAAGAAGCTGCATCTCTAAGGACCAGGAAATGAGTCCATCAGTTACCAAGGCCTCTCACAGCTGGCAGGCTTACCTTTAATGCCAAACAGGCACTTGCCTAAAGTGACAATGAACAGTGACCCTAGGCTCAAAGGAGAGGGTGCTAACCCTGGCAATGGCTGAAATCTGTGTCATGTCCTGGCCATCTGTTTTAGAAGCAGCAGGTCTGTGCCATTAAGGGCTGGCAGCCAAAATGACTAAAACCATGAGAAAGGAAGGGTCACTCCTCAAGCCCTCACTGTCCCACTGTCAGTGTTGAGGGCCATATTCTAGGCCCACAGAAAGGGTGCTGGGTCAACAGGGAAACACCACCAGTTTATTCTGCTATCAGGTCTTTATAAAAAGGCAACACCTGTGGAGGAAGGGCATGAGGCAAAAGCTCACCTCAGAAGTGGGAGTGTTCTGCTGAGGAAAGCATGAAGGAATGAGTATATACTAATGAACAAGGCTACACCCCAGAGGAAGGATCCCGAGGGACAGGGGCTGGCAGCTGGACACATGGACAAACTGATGGACCCAGGACTGATCAGACAAAGCTCTCATTAGCAGAATGTGGGCACCTGCACCCAGAGCCCATACCATGTCCCTGTGAGCAAAAAAGCTTAAAGTTCTCCCTCTAGGCCCAGGGCCAAGAGCGCCTCACAAAGAGCTGCCACCTTGAACTTGGCCTGGGGAAATGAGACCCTGAGCGGACCACAGCCCTTGAGCCCTGGGAGGAGCAGCCCATCCAGCAGCAGCACAGCTGCCGAAACTTAAAGAAGACCACTCCCACCCATAGCACAAGAACTGCAAATACTGTCTAGGCCAGAGCCACCAGAGGCCCTGAGGCCTGCTAGGACACCGACTATCCCCCACTTCAGTGGGGTAGGAGGGAGTGGTCTTCTTAGGCAAGGGAACTTGGCGAGAGAGGCTGGCTGTTTCAGGAATAGGACAGGTGCCAACCTGTCACATGCCAACAGGTACCTGGGGAACCCAGGGCCTGCCCTCTGCCATAAGTTGGCCTCAGCCCAGCTTCATTAATCTAGCCCCACACTAAGATCAGACCCAAGGATGGGTCCAGCTTTGTGCAGTAAGCCCTGTGGTGCCCTGAGGGCACCTATTAAAGAGCTAGCTGACACCCACAGCATAAGACCAGAAAGCCCCCAAGAAATGGGCACCCAAAGCCCTCTACTTCTGGGGAACAAGGGAAGAGTGGGCATGGAGGGGCCCTGCACCAGCCCAGGGCTTTACCCTACAATCAGCAGAGCCCTGCAGCCACAGACCTCAAAGATCTAGACAAGAGAAACCAATGTCCAAGGGCACCCTGTCCCTGCTGCCAAGCCCACCAGGGGCACCTCTTCCTTCCTAAGGCAGCCTGGACACACCAATCAGAGCCACAAAGCTGAGGAGCCTGGCTGAGAGGGCGTGTGGTCTACCCTCCTTCACTTTATATATATGAATTCCAGGCTACCGCTAAAAACATTTCTTTTAGTTTACACCAAAGAGAAATATAACCCTTTAAAATCAAGTCTGTGTGTCCTCACGGCAAGTTCAGAACAATGGTCCCTGCCTGCGGGTGGAGAGGAAGGGGTTCTGGGGGCCCAGAACAGGGCCTACTGGTTCTCGTCCCGCATCTGTTCCATGATGCTGATGAGGTTCTCCAGGCCAAACACGTAGCCTCTGTCCGGCCCATCATGCACGGTGGGGTCATCCCGGAAGCCCTTGAACGTGCTGTGTGCAAAGTCAATCATGCGGACATCCACTTTGGGCTGAGAGGAGGGACCCCCCTCAGGGCTGGTGTTGCTGGGGCTGGTGCTGGGGCCACAGGATGACGCCACCTCAGGGAGCACCATGTCCAGGTGCTTGAGACGCATCTCAGACCGGCGGTCCAGGCAGGACTCAGCCCGGCACTCCTTGCCATCATAGATGACAAGCAGGGAACTGGAGTAGAAGCGGTAGGAGGCCTGCCGCTCCAGCACAGCTTTCAGGCCTCGTAGTTTGCTCAGGATAGGCTCAAACAGGTCACGTCGCAGGTCCAGGCCATTGTGCAGATATTGATACAGGGCACTGCGGAAGCCTTCAATGGAGAGCCCACGGCCATAGTACTTGTTCCTGCAGAGGTAATGCCCTGTGTCCAGCTGGTACACCTGAAACCCCAGGAGACAGACAGGGTGAATGCCAGGGAAGTCTGAAGAGCTCACAGTGCCCTGGGCAAGCACTGTCTGAAAGCACTTTGACCAACTTGAGTTTTTCTGCTCACCTATCTAAGTGGAACTGGGCAGGCCACATTCACCCTGGGTTTTCCCATTGCAGAACCAAGAGAAAGCAATACCAGGTCTATGGGTTCCCTGCCACCAGCTTTGGAGCCCTCCTCCAACATCAGAACATCTTGTTGACAGGCAAGAGTCTTACATGTCCCAATGTCAAGGCAGCAGGCTCTCACAGTGGTCCTGCACCTGAGTCCCATAGCAAGGTCAACAGGTAAGGACAGAAGGGCTCAGGAGGACACACTTGGCATAGATCGCACGCAGGTATGAGCACAACCCAAATCATGCAAGTGGCAGCACCTAGGCTCTGAGCAGAGGTAACTCACCTGCATGCCGCAGACCCTGACGCCCAGCGTGGCTGATGTGCTCTGCTCACATTTCCGCATCTGCCGGGCTGCCTTCTCAGCTGATGCGTCATCGCCATGCTGCCGCGTGCCCATCTTCAGGTCCAACACACAGGGGTACTTGAAGTGGTGCACCACATTCTCAAGCAGGAGGAACTCTGGGCCACGGTCAAGAAGAATGACAACCACACTCACCATCAGCCCCAGCCAGGAAAGCACAACCCAGTTTTTCTATAAAAGGGCGCTTTTACCTAATGCAGTATGTACTTGTCTCAGAAACTCTCAAATGTGGGTTTCACACCACTGGCTTATTACTTCTTAACCAAAACAAACTGTGGTAAAATATACATAAAATTTACTTCAGCCATTTTTAAGTGTACAATTCAGTGGCATGAAGTATATTTACTCTGTTGTACAACCATCACAACCATCTATCTCTAGAGCTTTTTCTTTTTTCTTTTTTTTTTTTTTTTTTGAGATGGAGTCTCACTCTGTTGCCCAGGCTGGAATGCAGTGGCACGATCTCGGCTCACTACAACCTCTGCCTCCTGGGTTCAAGCCATTCTCCTGCCTCAGCCTCCAAGTAGCTGAGACTACAGGTACCCGCCACCACCCTGAGCTAATTTTTTGTATTTTGAGTAGAGACAGGGTTTTACCACGTTGGCCAGACTGGTCTGGAACTCTTGACTCCAGGTGATCTGCCTACCTTGGCCTCCCAAAGTGCTGGGATTATAGGCATGAGCCACCATGCCCAGCCGCCTACCTAATTTTTAATGTTTTTTTTTAGAGACAGGGTCTCACTATGTTGTCTAGGCTGGTCTCGAACTCCTAGCCTCAAGTGATCCTCCCACCCTGACCTCCAAAAGAACTGAGATAACAGATGTGGGCCACCACACCCAGCCTATGTTATCTTTAGATCTATCTTGCAGGCAATATGCAAACTAAAGATTTGGATACATCCCTCACCATCAGTGAACCAAGGCCCTACTCAAGCCAGCACCTTGCCCAGGCCTAAGAAATAAGGAAGACATCTTGGTAGCACTACAACAAAAACAAGGAAACCAGATTCTAACATTTCCAAATAGGAATCTTTAGAAAAAACTGGATTTATTTTTTTTCTTTTTCTTTCTTTAGGATGCCATCTTGCTCTGTTGCCCAGGCTGGAGTGCAGTAGCACAATTTCAGCTCACTGCAACTTCTGCCTCCCAGGTTCAAGTGATCCTCCTGCCTTAGCCTCCCAAGTAGCTGG
>NW_012102254.1:356108-357151 GCF_000951045.1 Mandrillus leucophaeus | reverse complement strand
GGGGTTTCACCATGTTAGCCAGGATGGTCTCGATCTCCTGACCTTGTGATCCGCCCGTCTTGGCCTCCCAAAGTGCTGGGATTATAGGCTTGAGCCACTGCGCCCGGCAGAACTTCTTCATCTTCCCAAAATGAAAAGAGATCCTCCCACCCTCAGCCTCTGGAACAACTAGGACTACAGGCATGCCTAATTTTTTTTTTTTTTAGATGGAGTCTCGTTCTGTTGCCCAGGCTGGAGTGCAGTGGCGCCATCTCGGTTCACTGCAACCTCTGCCTCAGGGGATTCAAGCCATTCTCCTGCCTGTATCCATTAAATAGAACTAAACAGTGACTCCTCATTTTCCCTCCTCCCAGCCCCTGGGAACCTCTAGTCTACTTTCTGTCTCTATAAATTTATCTTTCCTAGGTATCTCATAAGTGGAATCATACAGTATTTGTCATTTTATATCTGGCTTATTTCACTTAGCAAAATGTATTCAAGATTCATTTATGTTATAATATGTATCAAAATTTCATTCCTTTTTCTGGCTAATTTTCCATTGTATGTATATACCACATCCTTTTTGTTGTTGTTGTTTTTTGGTTGTTTTCTGGTTTTTTAACCTAAGCTCTACAGTACTTTTATGTTTATTTTTGCTATTTTTTATTTATTTTTTTTGAGACGGAGTTTCGCTCTTGTTGCCCAGGCTGAAGTGCAATGGCGCTATCTTGGCTCACCACAACCTCCGCCTCTTGGGTTCAAGTGATTCTCCTGCCTCAGCCTCCCGGTAGCTGGGATTACAGGCATGCGCCACCACGTCCGGCCAATTTTGTATTTTTAGTAGAGACGGGGTTTCTCCATGTCGGTCAGGTTGGTCTTGACCTCAAGTGATCTGCCTGCCTTGGCATCCCAAAGTGCTGGGATTACAGGCGTGAGTCCCTGCGCCTGGCCTTTTTTTTTTTTTTTTTTTAAAGAGATGTGCTCTCACTCTGTTGCCCAGGCTGGAGTGCAGTGGCTGGATCCAGAGCTCACTGTAGCACTGACCACTAGGCTCAAGAGATCCT
>NW_012102254.1:349091-355223 GCF_000951045.1 Mandrillus leucophaeus | reverse complement strand
CGGAGTTTCACTCTTGTTGCCTAGGCTGGAGTGCAATGGCACAATCTTGGCTCAATGCAACCTCTGCCTCTTGGGTTCAGATGATTCTCCTGCCTCAGCCTTCCGAGTAGCTGGCATGCAGCACTATGCCTGGCTAATTTTGTGTAGAGATGGGGTTTTTCTCCATGTTGATCAGGCTAGTCTCAAACTCCCAACCTCAGGTGATCTGCCGGCCTCGGCCTCCCAAAGTGCTGGGATTACAGGCGTGGGCTACCATGCCGTCAATTTTTTGTATTTTTAGTAGAGACGGGGTTTCACCAGGCTGGTCTCAAACTCCTGACCTAAGTGATCCACCCACTTCAGCCTCCCAAAGTAAAGTGCTGGGATTACAGGCATGAGCCACTACACACCCAGCCTGGATTTATATTTCTGTCTTGCCATTTCTCACTAAATTTGAACAAGTGAATGAGAGACAGAGAGAGAGAGATCTCGTTCATTGGTTTCAAATATATATACACACACACACACATATATATTTTTTTTTTGAGACAGAATTTTGCTCTTGTTGCCCAGGCTGGAGTGCAATGGCATGATCTCAGCTCACTGCAGCCTCCATCTCCCAGGTTCAAGCAATTCTCCTGCCTCAGCCTCCCGAGTAGCTGGGATTACAGGCGCACACCACTACACCCGGATAATCTGTGTATGTTTAATAGAGATGGGGTTCTGCCGTGTTGGCCAGGCTGATCTTGAACTCCTAACCTCAGGTGATGCGCCTGCCTTGGCCTCCCAAAGTGCTGGGATTACAGGCGTGAGCCACCACGCCTGGCCATATAAATATATATAAAATACAAATATATATAAATTTATCCCTTAATAGTTCTATAACCTTCTGCTCAAAGCGATCTATGGTCCTAATTCATTTACATACATGTCTTTATTCCAATATATCCCATTTGCAACAATCTTATCTTTCTACTTTTGTGTAAAGGTACAGACTTATCATATGTCTGCCAAAAGTCACTGGGTCTCATAGCCCAGGCCTCAAATCCATCCACAGAGTAATCACATCTTAGAGGACAGACACTCACCATCACTGTGATGATGAACATTTCATTCTTTTGAAAGTAACTTTTAAATTTGGCCTGAATCAATTCTGTTGCCTGCTATTACCTATAAACACATGATGGTAAAATATGAAGGAGGGTGTAGAAATATCTCAACACCCTGGAAGCACAGGCTCTGGAATCCTGCCTTGACCACTCACTACCTCTAGGCACAACACTTAATCCCCCTGTGCTTCTATTTCTTCATCTATAACACGGGAATGATGACAGTTCCTTCCTCAAAAGATTGCTGTGAAAATTAACTATGTACAAAAGGTTCAGCACACTTTCCCTCAGTTTCTTAGAATAATCAGTTGTTATTTGTCTACTACTTCAAAACACTAACAATTGTAAGAATTCCCATTCTAGGCCGGATGTGGTGGCTCACACCTGTAATCCCAGCACTTTGGGAGGCCAAAGCAGGCGGATCACTTGAGGTCAGGAGTTCGATACTAGCATGGCCAACATAGTGAAACCCTGTCTCTACTCAAAATACAAAAATTGGCTGGGCGTGGTGGCGTGCGCCTGTAATCCCAGCTACTGGGGTGGCTAAGGCACAAGAATCTCTTGAACCCGGGAGGCGGATGTTGCAGTGAGCCGAGATTGCGCCACTGCACTTTGACCTGGGCAACAGAATGAGACTCTGTCTCAAAAAAAAAGGAATTCCCATGCCATAATACTTTTTTATCTTTTCTGGAGATGAGAGAGGGTCTTGCTGTGTCGCCAAGGCTAGAAGCTAGAATGTAGTGGATGCCATCATGGCTCACTGCAGTCTCGACTTCCTGGGCTCAAGCAATCTTCCCACCTCAGAGCTGGGACTACGACAAGCACACACCACCACATCCAGCTAATTTTTTTAGTTTTTGTAGAGATTAGGTCTCACTATGTTGCCCAGGCTGATCTCAAACACCTGGTCTCAAGTGATCTTCCTGCCTCAGCCTCCCAAAGTGCTGGAATTACAGGTGTGAGCCACCATGCCCAGCTATCTTTAACATTTTAAATCTATTTTATGGTGTTTATCATCAGATAAAAATCTCACCAAAGTCATATATATCACCCTTAAACTATTAATCCCTTGGGAGGGGAAAACTACACATGTGCAAACAAGCGCACACGGGCACATACACAGATCTCTGACTGTGGACATGATCAATATAGTACCACTAGCCACACTAGCCAAATGATTTAAATTTTAATTAATAAAATTTAAATTAACTGCCTTAGTCATAGTAGCCACATTTTAGCCACTCAGTATGGCCAGTGGCCACCATATTGAAAAGCACAGACACAGAATTACAGACAGTTCTATCAGACAACACTGTTCTAGACTGCCAAGTTTTAAGCTTCAGTCTTACCAAATCCAAAAGGCAGGAAAAAACATGTTGATGGAAGTAAACGAAGGAAGAGGAGTCTACGAAAAAGGGAGATGAAACCAAAGAGGGACCCTAGACAAAGACCTCAGCCATAGGCAGAATGGTGCCCCAACACATGACCCATGGACCCAGTAGACACTCCTGAAGGAGGGGCAACGAGGATACTGTAGAGCTTTCGGTCCTTGGACTCAGAGCGCATGCGGCTCAGCTGCTGCTTGTGACAGCGCAGGCTCCAGGGGTTATGGCTGATCTTCTCAGAACTCAAGCCACTGTTGCCATCTAGCATCTGGAAAGGGACCTCTGAGTGGCTGTGCAGCTCCACCTTCGGACTCTTTGCCTCCTGTGAGCTAAGAAGGAAGAACATACACATCACTAAGAAACTCAGGCAAGTCATCCTCTGGGGTCTCAATGCACAGGGCACAGGTCTGTCTACGACAACAGACCCACAGACCCTGCTAATGGGTTGCATGAAGGTCCCATGAGCCAATAAAAATGAGTAAATGTTACAAGTAGTGTTCTTCCTATGTCTCTTAAAACTATCTGTAAAATAACGTTTTTGTCAAATTATGTGATGAAAATACCACTTCGCATCCATTAGGATGGCTACTATCAAAGAAGAAAGTGGAACAAGTGTCCAGTATGTGAAGAAACTAGAACTCTCATACACTGCTGGTAGGAATGTAAAATGATGCAGCCACCAAAAAGTTTGGTGGTTTCTCAAAAAGTTAAACACAGATTATAACTCAGCAATTCCATTCCTAGGTATACACCCAAAAGAAATGACAAGGATCCAAACAGACACTTTACATCAACATTCACAGCAGCACTACTCACAATAAACAAAAGGTAGAAACAACCAAGCATCCATCAACAGATGGATAAGCAGAATGTGGGATATACATACAATGGAATATTATTCAGCAATAAAAAGGAATTAAATTCCTATACATGCTACAACATATATGAACTTGAAAACATTTTGCTAAGTGAAATAAGCCAGACACAAAAGGATAAATATTGTGTGATTCTACTCATGTGAAGTAACTGCAAATCCATTAAGACAGAAACTAGAAAAGTGGTTGCCACAGGCTGAGGGAAGGAGGAATGGGGAGTTAGTTGCACAACAATGTGAATGTACGTAATGCTACCGAACTGCACCCAGCCGAGGAAGGAAATTTTATTTCCAAAATAAGTCAAGGCCAGGCACCATGGGTCACAACTGTAATCCCAACACTTTGGGAGGCCAAGGTGGGAGGATCACTTGAGCCTAGGTGTTCAAGACCAGCCTGGGCAACATGTCAAAACTCCATCTCTACAAAAAATTTAAAAATTAGCTGGGCATGGTGGCTTGTGCCTGTAGTTCCAGCCAGCTAGCCACTTGGGAGGCTAAGGTGGGAGGATCACCTGAGCCCAGGGGGCTGAGGATGCACTGAGCCGTGATCATGCTACTACACTCCAGCCTGGGCAACAGAGACAGACTATGTCTCAAAAATAAATAAATAAAATAAATCAAACCACAAAGGAGTTTTTGTGAGAAAGCAACTTCAACTGAAAATACTGGAACTTTGCCAACAATTTCATTATGCCCCAACGTAAAAATCTTTGCTTGAAGTAACCAACAACACTGTTTATCATACTGAAAGGCCAAGAAAACCACACTACTGGTGAAGCCATGTGCCCTGCAAATTACAGAGCAAGCCTGCAGCTTACAGCAGAGGTGGAACATTACAGTAATTTTTTTTTCTTTTTGAGACAGCATCTCGCTGTGACGCCCATCAACTTCAAATGCCACTCTCCTCTCCAGAACTGCAGGCCTCTCCTCTAACTGTGTGGCATGAGTTGCACAGATTCAAGCTAACACCAGGGCTGGTGTGTGCTGGAAATGATGACCCTCCCTGGCAAGGGTCAGCTGTGCAACACTGGTGAAGAGGTAGTGGCAGAGACCCCACTTCCACCTAACTGAAAGTAGAGGAGGCCGGGCGCGGTGGCTCAAGCCTGTAATCCCAGCACTTTGGGAGGCTGAGACGGGCGGATCACGAGGTCAGGAGATCGAGACCATCCTGGCTAACACGGTGAAACCCCATCTCTACTAAAAACTACAAAAAACTAGCCGGGCGAGGTGGCGGGCGCCTGTAGTCCCAGCTACTCGGGAGGCTGAGGCAGGAGAATGGCGTGAACTCGGGAGGCGGAGCTTGCAGTGAGCTGAGATCCGGCCACTGCACTCCAGCCTGGGCGACAGAGCGAGACTCCGTCTCAAAAAAAAAAAAAAAAAAAAAAAAAAAGTAGAGGAGCCCACCAATGCCTCTCAGAATGATAAAACCCTTACTTTCTTCTGGTGAGAGCACTGTTGAGGCCATTCAAACATGTCTTTTCTGTGAAACCCTTTAGGAAACAGAAAGGTGGACTTATTTGCCATGTAAACCCAAGGAAGTTCTCTGCGTCTGGATGAAGCCCCCACGATACTTGGTATCACCCTCAGTGTTGCAGCCCTGGTTCTGTGAAGAAAAAAGCCCCACCCCTGGAATGACAGTCTCTCTGCTAACAGGCCAGACAGTGGTTTGGTCAGTACAGGTAGAGCTGTCACCTTCAGAGCAGGACCTTGAACCTGGACATAGGCAGACAGTGATGTTATTCTAGGTGATGTTATTCTATAGCTTTTCACCAAATGACTCATGAAGCAACCTCTGTACCTTTGGAGGACAATAAAAAAAGCCCACTCTAGGCTGGGCGCAGTGGCTCACACCTATAATCCTCACACTTTGGGAGGCCAAGGTGGGAGGATTGCTTGAAGCCAGGAGTTTGACACCATCCCGGGCAACAAAGTGAGACCCTATCTCTACAAAAAATTAAAAAATTAGCTGAGTGCAGTGGTGTGCACCTGTAGTCCCAGCTACTTGGGAGGCTGAGGTGAAAGGATAGGATGGCTTGAGCCCAGTATTCAAGGCTGCAGTGAGTCACTGATGGTGCCACTGCACTCTAGTCTGGGTGACAGAGCAAGACCTTGTCTCTTTTAGAGTAGGGGGAAAAGTCACTCTGAGCGCTGCTCAGAGAGAACCATCAATTGTCAGCTACAGACTTGGGGGAAAATTCTTTGTCACTTGAATGACCAAGTTAGGTCCCAAAGACATTAGTCAAGAAGCAGCCTCTTGGGGAGTGAAGGGGGAGCACTAGAAGAAGTGCTTCTGTGGGCTGGAAGCCATCTGACCAAAGAATGTTTGACATTTGAAGACCCTGCTTACTAAGAAGTGGATATGAAGCTCTCTACTTGCATGAAACATGCAGACCTGGCCAAAGAGGATCTGCTGACTGAGGACACGGGAAATGACATATAACCCACTCAGCCAGTGTCTCATGGGGTTCTGTACTCCTTGACATGGGCGTATCCTTGTTCAACAAACTGAGTGAGAAGAACTGGAGTGTCCTGGGCCTTTACAAAGCTTCAGGGGCACAGGTATGTAGCATGTATTGGTGAACTGATCTGATATCACAGATGAACTATGTACTGTCACATCTAAGGAAATTCCCAATTTCAGCTTCTAAGTCAAGTCACAAAGCATCTTACTAAAACCTTTTTTTCTTGAGACAGAGTTTTTGCTCTTGTTGCCCAGGCTGGAGTGCAATGGTGTAATCTCAGCTCACTGCAACCTGGGTTCAACCCTCCTGGGTTCAAGTGGTTC
>NW_012102254.1:336338-347740 GCF_000951045.1 Mandrillus leucophaeus | reverse complement strand
CGAAAGTGCTGGGATTACAGGCGTGAGCCAGTGCGCCCAGCCTTTTTTTTTTTTTTTTTTCTAAAGAGATGGGGTCTCACTATGTTGCCCAGGCTGGTCCGGAACTCCTGGCCTCAAAGGATCCTACCGTCTCAGACTCCTGAAGCATTAGGATTACAAGTGTGAGCCATAGCACTCAGCCTGGTTTAACTTTCTGAAGAACTGCTAAATTGTTTCCCAAGTGGCTGTACCACCTTACCTTCCTACCAGCAGTGTAGGAGGGTTCCAATTTCTTCACATCCTGTCAACACTTTTATTGTCTGTCCTTTTGATTATACCCATCCTAGTGGGAGTTCATATTAATTCTTGCATGAAATTATCAAGACACATAATTTGAGGCTGGGTACAGTGGTTCACGCCTATAATCCCAGCACTTTGGGAAGCCAAGGCAGGTGAATCACCTGAGGTCAGGAGTTTGAGACCAGCCCAGCCAACATGGTGAAACAACGTCTCCACTAAAAATACAAAAATTAGCTGGGCGTGGTGGTGCACGCCTATAATCCCAGCTACTCGGGAGGCTGAGGCAGGAGAATTACTTGAACCCAGGAGTGAGGCAAGATGATGCCACTGTATTCCACTGCATTCCAGCCTAACAGAGCACGACTCCATCTCAAAACAAACAAAAAAAACATAATTTGAACTTACAAGAAAAATCAATTTCCAACACAATGGAAACTAAATTTTAGTTGCAGGGAAAGGGTTAATGACTGATATGATTCTCAGAGGTCTGACACAAAACCACTAGGGAACTCCTGTTTAGTTGGACTCATAGCCCTTGGGCTTGGACATCCTGCAGGTCAGAAAGCATTTGGAGCCTCATTACGAACTAATGTATTTCAACCTTCTGTCCTGTGGCTGGCAAGGCACAACAAAAAGCCAGAGAACCTTTTGTCACCAGCACAGGTGTCCCTGATTCCAAAGGGCTGAGAGAGCTTCACTTCCTCTCTCAACCAGCTATAGCTAGACCCAGAAAGAGGCATCACTGGGGTGATATGACACAGAGGAGAGGCCACACCTGTGTGGGTATCCCAAGAACACCAGTCATCTTATCCAACCTTGACCGTGAGCCCTGCTTCCCCATGATGTGTCAGGACTCTGGAGATGTCTTGAGTGCTTGTATCAGCAGGATGAGACATGTACCTCTTACCTCTCAGAGGTCTCAAGGGACAGGCTGGCTTTTTCCTCCTTGTGGTCACTGCCACTGCCTGACCGGTGCAGGCTCCGGCGGGAGTGTTTGCGCCGAGGTTGCTCCCGTTCTGGTGTGTCATCCTGTTCCACAGTCTCACTTTCCACATAAGGATAGGCCACTAAGTTGATGTAACCATCACTGTCCCCCTCAAAACAGACAGATACCACGCCTGTTAAAAAAAAAAAAAAAGGGGACTGGTAAACAAATGTCAACACAGGCTGAGTCTATGCAGCACAGACTGTCGGCACTCACTTACCCACACAGCAAGAAGACATCAGCTGCCCTCAACCAACTACAGATCAACGTCAGAACAATGGCCAGCAGACAGCAACTTCCAGAAAATAGATGACTGTCCATGCCCAAGCTAAATCTGATGCTTACTTTTGTTCCCGGATAAGTCTATGTTTATTTCCCCCTCTCTTATCTGGCCCTCTCCCTTTCGATTACTGACTTTTTGTACCATTCAAAAGAACTGTGTTCTCTAGGTGACACCCACACCTGGCATGACTTAACCCTCTAGTTAACTTAAGTGCTTTATGCTGCCATTTACTGTGTGTGTCCTCCTTTAGATCTAGTTTCCTTCTGCCTGACAGTGTCAGCCAAAGGGACGTCAACACTTCTCCCTCCTAGAGGGTCCAAAAAAATCTGTGTTTTGCCCACACTGAGCATCAGGCTACCCTAGCCTCACTACACAGAACTTCCAGCCCTGGCATCTCGAAGATAAAACATCTTTCTCTTTGCCATGCTGTATCTGTAATAGTTTTTTGTGCCCATTTTAATCAAACAGGTTGTTTGTAGTGTCTTCTGGACCATAGTGAGTTAAAACACAAGTAAGACTCTTCTCAAGTGTTCTTAATACAATTAAAAAATACATATATCCAGAAACTTGAGGAAGAGGTTTTGAAGGGAAAAAAAAGTAACTTGGTCTCACTTCCACATCCCACCTTTTGTCTGTCAGCTACATTTCTACTTTTACACTCCCAGATGTACACAGTTGGCTCTATAATCTGAAAATCAGTGAGAAGCATTTATGGTTTATTTTTTGTAGAGACAGTATCTCCCTATGTTTTGTCAACTTCTTTTACATTGTAGAACAATTATTGGCTTAAAGTTCTTTATAATATTCTTCTTCTTTTTTTAAGAGACAGGGTCCCATTGAAGTGCAGTGGTGCCATCATAGCTCACTACAACCTCAAACTCCTGAACTCAAGTGATCTTCCTGCCTCAGCCTCCCACGTAGCTGGGACTATAGGCACATGCCACCACACCTGGCTAATTTTTCAATTTTTTTATAGACATGGGGTCTCGCTTTGTTGCCCAGGTTGGTCTTGAACTACTGGCCTCATGCAATCCTCCTGCCTCAGCCCTTCAAAGTGTTGAGATTATAGGCATGAGCCACCATGCTGGCCCATAATATTCTTCTACCTTTTAAATATCTGTAGAATCTACAGTAATGATACCTCTATCATTCCTGACACTAGAAATTTGTGCCTTCTCTTTTTCCTCATCAGTCTGGCAAGAGCTTTATCAATACTACTGTTTTCCTCAAAGAATCAGTCTTTAGTTTTTACTGATTTTCTTTATTCTTGCCCATTTTTCTATTTAGTTATTTGTCTCTTATTGACTTGTACAAGTTTTCATATATATATATATGTTTTTTTTTTTTTTTTTTTTTTGAGATGGAGTCTCGCTGTGTCACCCAGGCTGGAAATCAGTGGTGCAATCGTGGCTCACTGCAAGCTCCGCCTCCCAGGGTCACGCCATTCTCCTGCCTCAGCCTCCCGAGTAGCTGGGACTATAGGCGCCCGACACCACGCCCGGCTAATTTTTTGTATTTTTAGTAGAGATGGGGTTTCACCGTGTTAGCCAGGATGGTCTTGATCTCCTGACCTCATGATCCACCCACCTCAGCCTCCCAAAGCGTTGGGATTATAGGCGTGAGCCACTACACCTGGCCTTCATATATATATTCTTATATTATAGAAATGAAATCTTTGTCAGTACAGAAAAGCAAATATCTCTATCCATTTTCTTTAAAGGTATATCTTGATGAATATAAGCTTTTTATTTTACATATGTATCACTCTCTCCTTTTATAATTTGCTCTTTCCTTTTCGTCTTGCAGGGCCACATAATGCTGTACTAAAAACCTCTAATGTGTTTGTTAGACAAGCAAATAACACTGAGCACCCTAACATACCCCTGGCTGACACAGATCATCATACCTGGTCGGGGGAGAAATGGCAGTTGGATAGAGCAGAAGATGCCTTTACCAAGAGTAAGTAAGATTTGGTAATTAAATAAGTCATGCAATCTATTAGTAAAAAAAATTTTTTTTTTTTTTTTTTTTTTTGAGATGGAGTCTGGCTCTGCACTCCAGGCGGGAGTGCAGTGGCCGGATCTCAGCTCACTGCAAGCTCCACCTCCTGGGTTTACGCCATTCTCCTGCCTCAGCCTCCGGAGTAGCTGGGACTACAGGCGCCCGCCACCTCGCCCGGCTAGTTTTTTTGTATTTTTTAGTAGAGACGGGGTTTCACCGTGTTAGCCAGGATGGTCTCGATCTCCTGACCTCGTGATCCGCCCATCTCGGCCTCCCAAAGTGCTGGGATTACAGGCTTGAGCCACCGCGCCCGGCCAGTAAAAAAAATTTTTTTTGGTCCTGACCTTTTTTCACCTTGTCACTCATACCTAGTTTGAATGAAGTTAGGAAAATGAAAAGCAATGGTCTTTTAATTCATCTGACATAAACCCTAATTTCCTTGGCATTTGTAAGACTGATTGAAATAGAGACAGGTTACATTTGGGTAGAGGTTTTATTATTGTTTTGAGTTATACTTTTTATTTACTTTTAAAATTGTGGGCAGGGCGTGATGGCTCACGCCTGTAATCCCAGCACTTTGAGAGGCCGAGACGAGTGGATCACCTGAGGTCAGGAGTTCGACACCAGCCTGGCCGACATGTCAAAACCCTGTCTCTACTAAAAATACAACAATTATCCAGGCATGGCGGTGTGCGCCTGTAATCCCAGCTACTCAGGAGGCTGAGGCAGGAGAATAGCTTGAAGCTGGGAGGCAGAGGTTGCAGTGAGTCAAGATCATGCCACTGCACTCCAGCCTGGGCAACAGAGCAACACTCCATCTCAAAAAAAATAAAATAAAAATAAAATAAAATTGTGGTGTTTGGGCCAGGCACAGTGGCTCGCGCTATAATTCCAGCACTTTGGGAGGTCAAGGCAGGAGGACTGCTTGAGCACAGGAGCTCATTTGCCATTTAATTCTTTTTTTTAGTTTGGTAGAGACAAGACTTGCTATGCTGACCAGTCCCAGTCTGGTCTCAAACTCCTGGCCTCAAACAATCCTCTTGCCTTAGCTTCCCAAAGTGCTAGGATTACTGGTGTGAGCCACCATGCCCAGCCACTCAATCATTTTTAAATGTACAATTCGGTGGGCATTAAGTACATTGACAATATTGAATAACCACCACCATTATCTATTTCCAAAAAGTTTTTCATGACCTCAAACAAAAATGCTGTACCCATTAAGCAGTAACTCCCCATTTTCCCTTCCTCCTAGCCCTAGTAACCAAATCTACTTTCTATCTCTACAGATTTGCCTATTATGCATATTTCATATAAGTGAAATCATACAATTTTTGTTCTTTTGTGTCTGGCCTAGTTCACTTAGCATAGTGTTGGCAAGGTTCATCTGTGTCACAGCATGTATCAGAACTTCCATTCTTTTTTATGGCTGAATAGTATTCCATTGTAAGTATATATCACATCTGTTATGTGTTATCTATATTGATGGACACTTGGGTTGTTTTCACCTTTTAACTATTATGAATGATGCTGCTGTGAACACTGGCTTACAACAATCCATTTGAATCCCTGTTGTTTTTCTTTTCTTTTTTTGAGACAGAATCTTGCTCTGTCACCCAGGCTGGAATGCAGTGGTGCGACCTTAGCTCACTGCAATCTCTGCCTCCCAAGGTGATTCTCCTGCCTCAGCCTCCTGAGGAGCTGGGCTTACAGGCGCCTGCCACCACGCCCGGCTAATTTTTGTATTTTTTAGTAGAGATAGGGTTTTGCCATGTTGGCCAGGCTGGACTTGAACTCCTGACCTCAGGTGATCTGCCCCCCTCCCAAAGTACTAGGATTACAGGCGTGAGACACTGTGCCTGGCCACAGTCCCTGTTTTCAATTCTTTTGGATATATATGTAGAAGTGGAATTGCTAGATCATATGGTTTCTGTGTTCACCTTTGGGAGGAACTGCCAAACTGTTTTCCACAGTGGCTACAACACTTTACATTTTCGTCAGCAATGTTCCCATTTCTCCACATCCTTGCCAACAGTTATTTCCCTTTTTTCTTTAAACTATTATAGCCATACTAGGTAAAATAAGATACCTAGTGTGAAGTGGTATCTGATTTTGGTTTTGATTTGCATTTCTTAATGACTAATCATGTTGATGTGCTACTGGCCATCTGTATGTCTTCTGTGGAAAAATCTCTATTCAAGTCCTTTGTGCAGTTTTGAAACTGTGTGATTTTTATTGCTTTCAAAACATAATCAGAAGAATACTAAATTTAGAAAAATAAATATTCTAAAGTTGCTAAATAAGAACAAAGCCAGAAATAAACACACTGCTTTCTCCAAGTGGCTAGGAAACTTTAACGGTCCCAAACACTTTATAAATGTAGATTCAGCCACCTATCCATCCACACTCAGAACACCAAAGGCCAAACATTCTGCCACAAATATGCCAAAGCCAGAAATAAAACTAGGCCCTGTCAGTTCATGGAGTCCTTCTGATGCTAAGGAAAAAATCCCTTAAAAGGTAAATGAGCCCTGCTTCCAGATAAATGTTCTCTAAATTACACCATCAGAATTGGGATATGACAAGTTAGAACTTCAAGGTGCCTCCCAGGGAAGGGGTGGCAGTCTCTAGCACTGGTTCAGTATTTCCTCACACCTTCCTCCTCTCAAACTGAGTAACAGGTATCTTTAAAGGCCATAACATGGGAGGATGCTTGAGGCCAGGAGTTTGAGGCTGCAGTAAGCCATGACTGCACCACTGTACTCCAGCCTGGGCGACACTTAGCAAGACCCTGCCTCAAAATAAAAATAAAAAAAAAATGAAAGCCACAGTAAATTCTTAGGATCTACTTTATTTTCTTTGCTTAGGCTACATTTTCACTAGGAAAGAATTAATATGCTAGCTCAAAAGTACAATTCAATTAAACTAAAATTAATCCCTTCTTTCTAAGTCAAATGAAGCCCAATTTAGTCAAAGAAAATAGAAGCATAGGCCGGGCGAGGTGGCTCATGCCTGTAATCCCAGCACTTTGGGAGGCCGAGATGGGCGGATCACGAGGTCAGATCGAGACCATCCTGGCTAACATGGTGAAACCCCGTCTCTACTAAAAATACAAAAAATTAGCCAGGCGTGGTGGCGGCACCTGTAGTCCCAGCTACTCAGAAGCCTGAGGCAGGAGAATGGCATGAACCCAGGACGTAGACCTTGCAGTGAGCCAAGACTGCACCACAGAACTCCAGCCTGGGCGACAGAGCAAGACTCCATCTCAAAAAAAAAAAAAAAAAAGAAAGAAAACAGAAGCATAGTGGAAGATATTATTAGTCAAATTAATCTATTTCAGGGACGGGCATGGTGGCTCACATCTGTAATTCCAGCACTTTGGGAGGCCAAGGCAGGCAGATCACTTGAGCCTAGGAGTTTGAGACCAGCCTGGGCAACATGGTGAGACTCTGTCTCTACAATATACAAAAAAAAAAAAAAAAAAGGCCAGAGCACACCTGTGGTCCCAGCTACTCCAGAGGCTGAGGGCTAAGGTGGGAGAATCACTTCAGCCCAGGAGGTCAAGGCTGTGGTGAGTTAAGATCATGCCACTGCATTTCAGTCTCAGCGACAGAGTGAGACTCTGTCTCAAAATAGTATATAAATAAATAAATTGGACTAAAATTTTATATGAAAAAAAATACAGTCCAGCCACGGTGGCTCAAGCCTGTAATCCAGGCACTTTGGGAGGACAAGGCAAGTGGGTCACTTGAGGTCAGGAGTTCGAGACCAACCTGACCAACATGGTGAAACCCCATCTCTTCTAAAAATACAAAAATTAGCCAGGAATGGTGGCAGGCGCCTGTAAGCCCCAGCTACTCGGAAGGCTGAGGTAGGAGAACCACTTGAACCTGGGAGGCAGAGGTTGCAGTGAGCCGAGATCATACCACTACACTCTAGCCTAGGCAATGAAGCAAAACCCTGTCTCAAAACAAAACAAAACAAAAAACAAAAAACAAACAAAAACAAAATACACACAAACACACACACACACACACATACATCTTGCAGCTGGGAGCTCACACCTGTGATCCCAGCTACTCGGTAGGCCGAGGTATCATGCCTGAGGCTACATGGGAGGATCACTTGAGACCAGGAGTTCAAGACCAGCCCAGGAAACATAGTGAGATCCGATCTCTTAAATCTCAGCACTGTGAAAGGTCAAGGTGGGAGGATTTCTTGAGGCTAGAAGTTCAAAACCGGCCTGGATAACAAAGCAAGACCCTGTCACTACAAAAAAGTTTAAAAATTACCCAGGTAGGCCGGGCGCGGTGGCTCAAGCCTGTAATCCCAGCACTTTGGGAGGCCGAGACGGGCGGATCACGAGGTCAGGAGATCGAGACCATCCTGGTTAATATGGTGAAACCCCGTCTCTACTAAAAAGTACAAAAAAACTAGCTGGGCAAGGTGGCGGGCGCCTGTGGTCCCAGCTACTTGGGAGGCTGAGGCAGGAGAATGGCGTGAACCCGGGAGGCGGAGCTTGTAGTGAGCTGAGATCTTGCCACTGCACTCCAGCCTGGGCTACAGAGCGAGACTCCGTCTCAAAAAAAAAAAAAAAAAAATCACCCAGGTGTGGTGGCTGTCTCTTATACACATCTAGATGTGTATAAGAGACAGGCACAGTGGCTCATGTCTGTAATCCCAGCACTTTGGGAGGCCGAGATGGGCGGATCAGGTCAGGAGATCGAGACCATCCTGGCTAACATGGTGAAACCCCATTGCTACTAAAAATTCAAAAAATTAGCCGGGCGTGGCAGTGTGCGCCTGTAGTCCCAGCTACTCGGGAGGCTGAGGCAGGAGAATGGCGTAAACCCGGGAGGCGGAGCTTGCAGTGAGCTGAGATTCGGCCACTGCACTCCAGCCTGGGCTACAGAGCGAGACTCCGTCTCAAAAAAAAAAAAAAAAAAATCACCCAGGTATAGTGGCGTGCCTGTAGTCCCATCTACTCGGGGCTGAGGTGGGAGGATCACTTGAGTCATAGTTTCTTTTTTTTTGAGACAAGAGTTTTACTCTTGTTGCCCAGGATGGATGGAGTGCAATGGTGTGGTCTCGACTCACTGCAACCTCTGCCTCCCGGGTTCAAGTGATTCTTCTGCCTCAGCCTCTCAAGTAACTGGGATTACAGGCACCTGCCAGCACACCCAGCTAAGTTTTGGATTTTTAGTAGAGACGGGGTTTCACCATGTTGGCCAGGCTGGTCTCGAACTCCTGACCTCAGGTGATCCGCTTGCCTCGGCCTCCCAAAGTGCTAGGATCACAGGCATGAGCCACCATGCCCGGCCAAGCCATGGTTTCGAGGCTGCAGTGAGGTATGATTGCACCGCTGCACACTGCCACAATTATTACTGTGTTGTAATGTCTAAGGATGCGTGTAATACCTAATGGTGTGTGCTGAATGGTATTACTGTGTTGTCTGCCTAATGGTGACTTCTATTCCCATCATTCCTTCTATATTTATTAATTAAATTAGAATTCTGGCCAGGCGCGGTGGCTCACGCCTGTAATCCGAGCACTTTGGGAGGCCAAGGCTGGTGGATCACGAGGTCAGGAGATCAAGACCATCCTGGCTAACACAGTGAAACCCTGCCTCTACTAAAAATACAAAAAATTAGCCAGGCATGGTGGTGGGAGTCTGTAGTCCCAGCTACAGGCAGGAGAATGGCGTGAACCCGGGAGGCAGAGCTTGCAGTGAGCTGAGATCGCACCACTGTACTCCAACCTGGACAACAGAGCGAGATTCTGTCTCCAAAAAAAAAAAAGAAATTAGAATTCTATAAGGAAGAATTGTTCCTTTGTATCCATGTATCTATCAGTATAGACTTGTGGATATTTTGTTGTTTAAATTCTTCTAGATTGGGCCCCTCAACTCCTTTAAAGTTAGCTCTTTGTACTTCTGACATCATTTTTGACCACTTCTTTACTGTCTGTCACCGTAAGATGTTCTAGGCTTGTCTTATAATTTTCCTGCCCCAACTCAGGAACCAACCATTTCACCAAGGAGCTCTGTTTCTTTTTATTGTAAGAATGGTATTTAGAAAACTCAGGATTTGGTTGCTAGATGTACTGATTGCTACTGAAGTACCACTGCTTTTAGGCCTTTTCAGCACACGGAGCTAGGAAATACATGTATGATAAGAGCCCACACACATACACACATCTAATTACTGCTATCAGCACAGGTGTTTAAGCTCAATTAAGTTAAGAAAAAGTGTCAATAATATTTCATATCTTGGCAGGTTTAAAAACAAATTTTCATTTATTTGGTAAGACCAGCTGTAATCATCAACTATTAGTGCTTGCAGTACTAAATGTGAAGTTCAAGGCTTCTGGACATTTATGCAAATAAGCTTTGCCTCATTCTTTTATCAAGTATTTACTGACCATCTACTAGATGCCAGGGCCCGAGCTCATTAGTATAAAAGGATTTCTAAATCCTGAGTTTTTCCATGCCTTCAAGGAGCTTCCATACTAATGTGAAAAACAAACATATAGACAAAAATACAGATTGTGATAAGTCCTATGAAGAAACTAAGTAAGGCTCTATAATCGAAAATATGGTTTCCAGAGCAGAATATAATAAATATAGGATATCAGGGAAGAAGTGTCTGGGGAGATCTGATAAACTAAAGATTGGAGGAGCAGGTGTGGATAAGGGTACTGGAAAGGACATTCCAAGCATAAGTAAAAGCCCTGAGGTTAATTAAAATAAAAATAAAATTTAAAAAGCTTGGGATATTCTAAAAACTGGTTCACTTCTTTCTGCCCATTAAGAAACAACCCAGGCCAGGCATGGTGGCTCACGCCTATAATCCCAACACTTTAGGAGGCCGAGGCAGGTAGGTCACCTGAGTTGAATTCGAGACCAGCCTGGCCAACATGGCGAAACCCCATCTCTACTAAAAATACAAAAATTAGCCAGACATGGTGGCGCATGACTGTAATCCCAGCATTTTGGGAGGCCAAAGCAGGCAAATCACCTAAGGTCAGGAGTTCGTGACCAGCCTGCCCAACATGGTAAAACGCTGTCTCTACTAAAAATACAAAATTTAGCTAGGCGTGGTGGCGCATGTCTGTAATCCCAGCTACTTAGGAGGCTGAGGCAGAAGAATCGCTTGAACCCGGAAGTGGAGATTGCAGTGAGCTGAGATCGCACTACTGCACTCCAGCCTGGGTGACAGAGCAAGACTTTTTCTCAAAAAAAAAAAAAAAGAAAGAAACAGCCCAATACAACATGGTCAAAAGACTTGAATAGACATTTCTTTAAGAAGGTATGCCAACAGTCAATAACAAAAAAATGCTCTGCATCATTCATTAGACATTAGGGAAAAGTAAATCAAAGCCACAGATACCACACACCCACTAGGATGGCTACAAAAAGAAAAGAAAAGCAGTGTTGGTAAGGATGTGGAGAAATAGGGACCCTTGTACGCTGCTGGTAAGATGGCAAAGTGGTGCAGCCACTGTGGGAAACAGTTTGGCAGTTCCTCCGAAAGGTAAACAAAGAACTTCCACACAATCTGACAATTCCACTCCTAGGTATATACCCAAAAGAATTAAAAGCAGTGACTCAAATGGACACTTGTAAGACAATGTTCACAGCAGCATTATTCATAATAGCCAAAAGGTGGAACAATCTAGGTGTCCATCAACAGATGAATGAATAAACAAAGTGTGGTATACACTTACAATGAAATATTATTCAGCTATAAAAAAGAATGAAGTGGGCCAGGCACGGTGGCTCACGCCTGTAATCCCAGCACTTTGGGAGGCCAAGGTGGGCGGATCACAAGGTCAGGAGATGGAGACCATCCTGGCTAA
>NW_012102254.1:327334-335423 GCF_000951045.1 Mandrillus leucophaeus | reverse complement strand
GCGCCCAGCTAATTTTTTGTATTTTTAGTAGAGACGGGGTTTCACCATGGTCTTGATCTCCTGACCTTGTGATCCGCCCGCCTCGGCCTCCCAAAGTGCTGGGATTACAGGCGTGAGCCACCGCGCCCGGCACGATTTCACTTTTATGAAATATCTACAATAGGCAAATCTGTAGAGACAAAGTAAACAAGAGGTTACCAGGGGATCAGACGATGGAAGAATGCGGAGTTATTATTTAATACATACAGAGTTTACTTCAAATGATGAAAAATTCAGGAAATGGAGAATGGCTATACAACATTGTGAATGTGCTTAATGCCACTAAATTATACACTTTAAAATGGCAAATGTTATGTTAGATACATTTTACCAAAAATTTTTTTAAAAAGTTAAGGAAACAAAAAGTTAATTCTATGGCACTGGTTTTTCTAAATTGAAACTCTCCTAAGTAAAGGACGGTGTTAACCTAACTGAAATCATACAACTTTAAGTTACAAAGCAGAACGTAAAAAAAAAAAACTTACACACAATGAGCAATCATAAAAATTTATAAACACTGACAAAGATCAGATTTTAAAATACAGTTAGTTAATTCTGGTATAGTTAATATTCATGAGGTTCTTTTCTATAAAGTTTACTTATATTTTAAAATAAATTATTTTTCCTTCAAATATCAGGATTTCCAGGCCCCAAAAAGTCCCTGCATTTCTTACCAACAATTCTTTGCCCCAGCACATACAGACACAGGCTCCACACAGCCCCACTGCCAGCCATCCAACCACTTTAACCTGGGAAGTACCCATTCCTTCTCTGAGATGAGAGAAATGTTCCCTCTTCTCTCCTAGACTAGTGTTGCAGCAATTGGGAAAACTCATTGACAACAGCATGCTCTTTTCCACCAATGGAACTTAATGCTATGACTTTTTCTCAGCTTCACCTATTAATAAATTCAATTTTCAAGATCTGAAGACCTTGCTGATGCTTTCAGCCTAATTTTACCTAATAAAGTGACTTAGTGCTTTGAGAAAAAAGACCTACAATGATATAATATGGCAAACAAACCAAGAAAAACTGTGGCAAGGGGTCTATAAGCCCAAGGCTGCTGCTTTCATTAAACTGGCCAGTGACTGACCTTTGTATTCAGGGGTGAACTCCTTCATTTCGGGAGGGAGGGACTCGTAGAAGCGCTGTTCCCGAGAGATGAGGGGCTTGCACACAGTGTGATCGTCGTAGCGCATCATGCTGCTGTGTCCGCCTACTTGGTGGATGAAGGGCTCCAGGAGGACTCCCCGGTCTCCAGCCCGACTTGCATTCTTGCCATACTGCCCCACTTCCATGGTTTGACAAACACACATTGCGTTGGGGGCCAGTTGCACACTGAGGGCAGAGGATGCAGCACATGGGCCACAAAAGGAAAGCTAGGTAGAAGGTCCTGGCCAGCTGAAAGCCAATGGTCAGATTCTATTCGGCTTATGATTCTGTCCTACAGAAAAGAAGAGAGGAAGAAGGAATCAAAACACTGAGCGAGTCACAATTCCCCTGGAGCCCCATGAGTGAGAGCAGGGACTCTGTTTTGTTCTCTGCTATGTGTATCCCCAGCACGTACAACACTACGTGGCACATTAAAGGTAGCTGGTTAAATTTTTGCTGAATGATGCAACCTTGGCCTCTTCCATCTATCTTGTGCACAGAAGCCCACATTCTCTGCCTTTCCTAGATCTCACCTCCCTTCTGAGTTATCTAAAGGATTTTATTTTAGAGCTACAGCACATTACAACCATCAGGAAAGCAACTATCCCGGTTTATTTCACACCCAAAGATGAGATCAGAAAAAAAAACAGAAGGCAAAGGGAATTTGTTCTGTTCAGACTCCTTAGGATACCCAGTACTGGTGACGGTCTCTCCTTCACTCAGAGGAAGGGTTTCTGTCTGAGGAATTAGGTCACATGAGATTCCCAAATTCTCCACTGAAGGTGCCAAGGACCAGGCAGGAAGCCATTCCTTGCTGAGCTGTAGGACAGTGGTCCCCAACTTTTTTGGCAGCAGGAACCAGTTTCATGGAAGACAATTTTTCCATGGACCAGCTGTGGGGGTGATGGTTTCAGGATGATTAAGGCACATTACATTTATTGTACACTGTATTTCTATTATTATTACATTGTAATATATAATGAAATAATTATACAACTCACCATAATGTAGAATCCTTGGGAGCTCTAAGATTGTTTTCCTGCAACTGAACGGTCCCATCTTGAGGTGATGGAAGACAATGACAGATCATCAGGCATTAGATTCTCATAAGGAGCACTCAACCTAGATCCCTCACATGTGCAGTCCACAATAGGGTTCATGCTCCTATGAGAATCTAATGCCACTGCTGATCTGACAGGAGGCAGAGCTCCGGCGGTAATGCAAGCAAGGGGAGCAGCTGTAAATACAGATGAAGCTTTGCTTGCTTGCTCACCCACCACTCACCTCCTACTGTGAGGCCCAGTTCCTAACAGGCCATGGACCAGTACCCAGGGACCCCTGCTATAGGATCATTAAGGTTTTGCTTTTCCCAAAGGAATTCAGGCTTCAGATTTCTTCTACTTTAAATCTATGATTGTCAATTTATGACCATTCCCTTTCTGTCTGACTCCATACCAACCAGTGGGACAAGGAAGAAGCTCCCTGTACTCAAACTCTCTCTTTATAATGTCAATTTTCTCTCAAAAAATTTAAAGTAGTTGGCAAATTTCTTAACACTGAGTGTATTTTTAAATTAGGAATGTAGTCAGCAAGACTACATCAGAAAGATTAAGACAGAAAAAAAAAAAGCATTAGTAGAGCAGGAATATGGTCCCATATGTAAGAGACAAACCATCGGGTTTTTTTGTTGTTGTTGTTTTTTCTGGACCTTGTAATTATGGACAAAATGGGGTACAAAAATACCACTGCTGAGCTGTGATCGCACTACTGCACTCCAGCCTGCATGACAGAGCAAGACCCTTTCTCAAAAAAAGAAAGAAAAAACTACTGCAAAACTGCAAAATCTTAACCCAAAGCTGTCCAGGCAGCTAGCTATGTTTTATTTCACTGCTATCACCAAAATAAATTATTCTGTACTCCCAGTCCCCAGACTGCACTATTTTAATGCACATACACTTTTTTTTTTTTTGCCTAGTTATCCTTAATAAAGTCTAGGAATACTACCTGGGACAAGGCAATACTGCCTTCAGGACAAGGCAACTCTGCCCCAGGTAGTATTCCTAGACTCCATTCTCTCCAAACCTGAGTATAGGGTATACATCTATGGCTCCTAAGGTACCCTATGCCAGCTCTACCACATCACTATGCCACTGTGCTGTCATCTATTAACTCACTGTCATCACCACCAAACCATTCTCTCTTATTTCCACAGCAAAGGTCCAAGGCAGTTTCCACCATGTAGTAAATACTTTTAAAAAAAAAAAGAGTTGTTGGATTGTGGAGGGCAGGTCAGGGTCTCTGGAGGTGGTCATTGCAGCCGTACTGCATTGTTCAGTGCTGTAGACTGGCTCCTGTCCTGGCCCCGGTCAGGCTGAAGGAGACCTATCTCTGGCTGTGCTTCTCCCTGGGAATGCTTCTGACTACAGACACAAGGAAAGTGCTAAACTTTCTAGCCTGAGTCATTGGGTGGCTGGGAAAAGAGAGGGGTCACAGTGCCAGGTGCCCCAGAAGAGTGGTGCAGGAGGAGAGCCAAGGAAATAGGCCGGGTGCAGTGGTTCACACCTGTAATCCCAGCACTTTGGGAGACCAAGGCAGGTGGATCACCTGAGGTCAGGAGTTCAAGACCAGCCTGGCCAACATGGTGAAACTCTCTCTTCTAAAAATACACATACACAAAAAAAATTAGCTGAGCATGGTGCGTGCCTGTAATCTCAGCTACTTAGGAGGCTGAGGCACAAGTCGCTTGAACCCAGAAGGCGGAGGTATCAGTGAGCCAAGATTGCGCCACTACACCCCAGCCTGGGCAACAGAGCAGGACTCCTTCTTAAAAAAGGAAAAAAAGGCCCGGCGCAGTGCCTCAAGCCTGTAATCCTAGCACTTGGGGAGACCAAGACGGGCGGATCACGAGGTCAGGAGATTGAGACTATCCTGGCTAACACGGTGAAACCCCGTCTCTACTAAAAAAACACAAAAAACTAGCTGGGCGTGGTGGCGGGCGCCTGTAGTCCCAGCTACTTGGGAGGCTGAGGCAGGAGAATGGCATGAACCCGGGAGGCGGAGCTTGCAGTGAGCTGAGATCTGGCCACTGCACTCCACCCTGGGAGACAGAGCGAGACTCCGTCTCAAAAAAAAAAAAAATTGAAATAGCCCTTCCCCTGATTCTGAGAGATCTGTGGCAACTTCTGCAGCTTCCACAGGACTGAGGGCAGAGTCCACTCTTCAGTCTATCTAGACATTTGGTATTTTGTTTCCATATGATGTCAACATAAAGTCATGACATTGTTTCTGTGTTTGAAATAGTCTCCCTAAGAGTAAATATACCACGTATCTATAACTTTGTTTTGATGTTACTTTTTTAATAACCCTGGAATCTGAAATAGTGGAAGTACCCAGAATCCTCTCAAGCTCTGTGAAGCCTTGCTTTACAAGGTGTGGGTGGAGCCTCGTAAGTCACTTAACTTTTCCAAGTCTCCTCACACTCCTAACCCTGTGGGATTTGCAGATGCAGGTAAAGGGCTTGGGCTTGCCCCACCTAGTGTCCAGCCCTGGAAATAGCAACAGCTCTGACTATTTTTTTGAGATGGAGTCTCGCTCCGTCCCTAGGCTGGAGTGCAGTGGCCCGATCTCAGCTCCCAGCAACCTCTACCTCCCGGGTTCAAGCGATTCTCCTGCCTCAGCCTCCTGAGTAGCTAGGATTACAGGTGCACGCCACCACGCCCAGCTAATTTTTGTATTTTTAGTAGAGACGGGGTTTCACCATGTTGGCCAGGATGGTATCGATCTCTTGACCTCATGATTCACCCGCCTCAGCCTCCCACAATGCTGGGATTACAGGCATAAACCACCACGCCCAACCCTGATTCTTTTTTATCAACCAGAGGTTACTTCTGAAGTCTGGTGTCCACAGAGGCTACTGTGAAAACTACTGTTGGAGAAGGCCATAGATGATGATTATGTTGGTTGCCTGCATAACGTCTTTCTCTGCTACTTCATTGCTAATAGAGCCCCCATCTTATTCAGGTAGCCAACTGCAAAGTGTCTGCTCCCTGAGAGGTTATGGGGTTCGACTGCTCTGCTATGGCTTTATGCACCTCTCAGGTACAATAGAGACTCTGTCCTTGGTTTGCTTTGTAATATTTTAGTTACACAGTTTAAGATAATTATTGTATAAAATGCAAAGAATGTTATTTATGAAAAGAACTTGCTGAGATTCTGATTTTTTTCTCACTAGTGAATTGCAACAAATGGAAACAAATTTTTACTGCAAAAATATTAGTTACAATAGTTAGGTTGACTTTCTGGTTACAATAACAAACTCCTTGAACATATCATTGAACTCCAAAATGAATTATGTCTCCATTGAAGTAAAAAGAAGTTTCTCATGTTAATGAGATGTAATTTTTTGTTGTTGTTTTGCTTTTTAGAGTTGGGGTCTGTCGCCCAGGCTGGAGTATAGCGGTATGATCATGGCTCACTGCAGCCTCTAACTCCTGGGATCAAGGGATCCTTTCACCTCAGCCTCTAAAGTAGCTGGGACTACAAGTATATTCACCAAGCCTGGCTAACTTAAAAAAATTTTTTTTGCCAGGTGCGGTGGCTCACGCCTGCAATCCCAGCACTTTGGGAGGCCGAGGCGGGCGGATCACGAGGTCAGGAGATCGAGACCATCCTGGCAAACACGGTGAAACCTCGTCTCTATTAAAAATACAAAAAATTAGCCAGGCGTGGTGGCAGGTGCCTGTAGTCCCAGCTACTCGGGAGGCTGAGGCAGGAGAATGGCGTGAACCCGGGAGGCGGAGCTTGCAGTGAGCCGAGATCATGCCACTACACTCCAGCCTAGGCGACAGAGCAAGACTCTGTCTCAAAAAAAAAAAAAAAAAAAAATTATGTGACAAATAATGAAACTACTGAAGGATCTAAAAGAAGACATATTCTTGATTCAAGCACCAAAGACAGAAAAAAAAAATTTAATAATAAAAGACATTTATGTGAGGGAGGATTCAATATTGAAACACATTGCAATTTCAATCAAAATCCCAAGATAATTTTCTAATGAATTTGACAAGCTGACACTATTGGGTGGAACAGTAAAAGCCAAGTGTAGCTAAATAGCAATGTCAAAGAGTAATGAGAGACAACTTACCTTCTCAGACAGGAAGGCTTTTTATGAAATTATAGCAATTAAAACAGTGTGATATTTTGCAGAGAGATCAACAAAACAGAATAGAGATCTTAGACAAATTGACATGGGAGTGGAGGGTGTGACTGAGGTAGTATTAAAATCCCCATTTAATCAAAGGGGAAAAGATTATTTATGTCATAGATGGAGCAAGAATAACTGGATCTATATACGGATAAAACTACATCGCTACCTCCAACAGTATTCCAAAGTAAATTCCCAACATATTAAAGACCTAAATGTGCAAAATAAAACCTTAAACTAGGCCAGGCGTGGTGACTCAGGCCTGTAATCCCAGCAGGAGAAGCCGAGGCCGGCTGATCACCTGAGGTCAGGAGTTCAAGACCAGTAAACCCCATCTCTACTAAAAATAAAAAAATTAGCCAAGTGTTATGGCGTGCACCTGTAGTCCCAGCTACTCATGAGGCTGAGGCAGGAGAATCTCTTGAACCCGGAAGGCAGAGGTTGCAGTGAGCCGAGACCGTGTCACTGTACTCCAGCCTGAGTGACAGAGCAAGACGCTGTCTCAAAAAGAAAATAAACTTTAACTAGAAAAAGTTTTTTAATTCCTTTTGACCACAGATTAGGGAAAATTCCATAAACAAAACAGAAAACACACAAACCACAATAGAAAGTTGGAAATATGGAAATTAGGCCATATTAAAATTATATACATTAAAAATTTTTTAATTTTAATTCCTTCCTAGTTAAGCAGATTCCAAATATTACTTAAACTTTAACAGCTTTTATTGAACTATAATTTACATACCATAAAATCACTAAGTATACAGTACAATGACTTTTAGTAAATTTTACAGGATTGTACAACCATCTCTCAAATCCAATTTTAAAACATTTCTGTTACCCCAAAAAGAACTCTCATGCCCATTTGCAATCCCTGTTCCCACTCTCAGCCAAACTAAATTTATTTTTTCGCATAGGAGAACCATAAGTGAAGATAAGAGTCAGATTAGGAGATAGTTTTGTTTGTTTGTTTGAAAACAGTCTTGCTCTGTCACCAGGCTGGAGTTCAGTGGTGTGATCTCGGCTTACTGCAGACTTGACCTCCCAGGTTCAAGCCATCCTCCTACCTCAGCACCCCCAAGTAGCTGAGACTATAGGCATGCATCACCACGTCCAGTTAATTTTTGTATTTTTTGTAGAGATGGGGGTTTCACCATGTTCCCCAGGCTGGTCTCGAACTCCTGAGCTCAAGTGATCTGCTCGCCTAGGCCTCCCAAAGTACTAGGATTACAAGCGTAAGCCACAGCACCCGGCCTGCAATTTTTACAGCTAGCAAAATAATAAACAGAGCACATGAAGAATTCCTACAAAGTAGAAAAAAAAGGAAAAAAAGCAATTCACAAAAGAGTAGCCTCAGATGGTCAATGAGCATGTGAAAAGACATCCTCCCTTCACAGTTAATCAAGGAAATTCAAATTAAAACAAGAAACCATTTTACTTTTTTGTGTGTGTGTGAGACGGAGTTTCGCTCTTCTTGCCCAGGCTGGAGTGGCAATGGCGCGATCTCGGCTCACCTCAACCTCCACCTCCCGGGTTCAAGTGATTCTCCTACCGCAGAGACGGAGTTTCTCATGTTGGCCAGGCTGGTCTTTAACTCCCGACCTCAGGGGGATCTGCCCGCCTCAACCTCCCAAAGTGCTGGGATTACAGGCATGAGTCACTGTGCCTGGTCTTTTTTTTCTTTTTTTTTTTTTT
>NW_012102254.1:321855-327284 GCF_000951045.1 Mandrillus leucophaeus | reverse complement strand
TGCCTCAGCCTCCCAAGTAGCTGGGACTACAGGCGCACCCCACCATGCCCAGCTAATTTTATTTTTGTATTTTTAGTAGAGACGGGGTTTTGTCATGTTGGCCAGGCTGGTCTGAAACTTCTGACCTCAAGATGACCTGCCTGCCTCAGCCTCCCAAAGTGCTGCGATTACAGGCATGAGCCACCGTGCCTGGCCATTTTACTTTTTGCCATGAGACTGTCAAAAAATAAAAAGTCCATAAGCTCTGCATTCCTTCCCACTCCCATTTTCTTTCTGCCTTCACTTCCCACCCCTCTCCCCGTTGCTTATTATCCCACTCCAGCCATACTGGCCTTCATGATGTTCCTCAAACACATCAGGCATATATACACTCCCCAGGTTCTCTGCACTAGTCATTCCCTCTGCCTAAACATTCTTCCCCCAGATATCCACATGGCCAACTCCCTCACCTCCTTCAAAAAGTCTTTGATCAAAACATCTATTTCTCAATGAAAGGTCTACCCTACCCTCCCTAGTTTAAATCGCAACACCACCTGCACCCTCCACCCCCCTTTAATTGGCTCTACTTTTTCTTTTCTTCATTAAGGCATTTATCCCCTTCTGGCATATTACATGCTTTACTTACTGATGATGTTTACTGTTTATTATTTATTATGATGATGTCAGTTATATGAGTATCCTAAGTGCCCAGAGTAGTACCTGGCACATAGTAAATACACAATAAATCTGACAGAATAAATATATGTATGTTTATGATATACATAACAGATGTATATAGTAGCATAAATATATAACATATGAAAAAATGTTTATGAAGGGACAAGTTCTTTTTGTTTTAAAATATTAGGGTTGTAAACCAAAAAAGTTTATATTTCTAATCTAGACCTAGCAAAAACCAGAACAAACGGGTCATGTGACTTTATGAAAAACAAAATATGTTGGCCACATGACAGAATTCCAAGTCAGCAAATAAAGAGAACATAAAATTCTGTGTTTTAACTTTAAAAAGGTTTGATATACGAAGGAAAAATAGGTTTAAATGTACCCAAATAACAATTGCCACAACAACAAGGACAAAATCAAAGCAAAATACAGAAGGAAAAAGACAACCTATGAAGAGGAAGACTAGACTGTTTTTATCAATGATACAAAAGAGATTAAAAAGGGGGAAAAATCAGGCAAACGCATAAATAATCTCAACTATAAAAGATGAATCAGGCCAGCCATGGTAGTCATGTAATAGCACTCTGGGTGGCCAAGGCTGGAGGATCACTTGAGCCCAGGAGTTTGAGACCAGCATGGGCAACATGGCAAAACTTCATTTTTACCAAAAAAAAAAAAAAAAAAAATACAAAAATTAGCCAGGCATGGTGGTGTACACCTATAGTCCCAGCTACTCAGGAGACTGAGATGGGAGGATGGCTTAAGCCCAGGAGGTGGAGGCTGCAATGAGCTGAAATCATGCCACAGCACTCCAGCCTGGGTGACAGATTCAGATCCTGTCTCAAAAAAGAAAAAAAAAAAAAGATGAATCAGGCCAGGCATGGTGGCTCACACCTATAATCCTAACACTTTGGAAGGCCAAGGTAGAAGTACTGCTTGAGGCCAGGAGTTCAAGACCAGTCTGGGCAACATAGCAAGACGCTGTCTCAATGACAATAATAATGATAGTAAGGAGAAGAACCAGACTAAAGAACTTGTTAAACCAAATTTAGGAGAAATCATATGACTATTTTTTTTTTTTTGGTCTATTTTAATGCAACAACACAGCAAGCCTAGAAAGTGACAATGAATAAAAAACCTTGGCAGAGACAGAGACTGCAATCAGATATGGTGGTGAACAAGGTCAGGACTATTTTAAGAGCTAGGAAGGCACTGTCTCCACAGCAACTGCAAGACAATACCTGGTAACCAGATTCTTTAGTTAGGCAGGCACAGACACACACTAAAAATGCAGATCAGCAGGTATAGACTCTAAGAAGTTCAGTTAGAATTCCAAATTATTTGGCTAACATATTTTTACAACCTCAGATTAACCACTTGGGTGTGATATGCAATCTTTTTTTTTTTTTTTTTTTTTTTTGAGACAGGGTCTCACACTGTTGTCCAGGCTAGAGTGCAGTGGTGCAACACGGTTCACTACAGCCTCGACCTCCTGGGCTCAAGTGATCCTTCAATATCATCAACCTTCCAAGTAGCTGAAAACAAAGGTGTGTGCCACCAAGCCTGGCTTTTTTTTTTTTCTCTTTTGTAGAGACAGGGTTTCACCATGTTGCCCAGGCTAGTCTCAAACTCCTGAGCTCAAGAGATCCACCTGTCTCGGCCTCCCAAAGTGCTGGGATTACAAGCATGAGCCACCATGCCCAGCTACATTTGCAATGTTTTTATAGAATAAAGTGAAGCATCTTTTGTGCCTTCACATTTCACAGGTATATTTGCAGATTTCCTCAACATTTCATTAAAACTTAGTTTATAAATCCAGTATTTCTATTACCTTTTCTAAAATTAAATATATCCACTTAAGCACTATAAGTATCATGACAAAGTATCATACCCTTTTTAAAATTCATAAAATTTGTGTAATTAAAGTTAAACTTGGTAAGTCAAGAATGCTAATTAAATTCTGGCAACAGTATTTTTGGTTTTGGCAAATGTGTCTTTATTTTTTACTGTCTCATACAATTCAAAGGAAAAATAATAAAATTACTTGAACTGAAAAGAACACAATAAACTGGTAAGTCACTCTAACAGAAAAGAACAACACATAAAACTTGGGCTATACAGCTCTGGATTTTATGAGAACTAATTTCCAGGCCGGGCATGGTGGCTCAAGCCTGTAATCCCAGCACTTTGGAAGGCTGAGACGGGCGGATCACGAGGTCAGAAGATCGAGACCATCCTGGTTAACACAGTGAAACCCCGTCTCTACTAAAAAATACAAAAAAACTAGCCGGGCAAGGTGGCGGGCGCCTGCAGTCCCAGCTACTCGGGAGGCTGAGGCAGGAGAATGGCGTAAACCCACGAGGCGGAGCTTGCAGTGAGCTGAGATCCGGCCACTGCACTCCAGCCCGGGCGGCAGAGCGAGACTCTGTCTCAAAAAAAAAAAAAAAAAAAGAAAACTAATTTCCAATTAATTTCAGAAATAAAAAAGCATTGACATGGACTTTGACAGGAAAAGATACCAAAACACCTTCAAAAATCATGGACAAAAACACTACAGCAGAAAACTAACATGAAAACACGTTTGTTCTCTAAATCTTATAACCAAGGGAATCTAATGATTTCTTAAATTCAAGCCCATTCTTCCCTTTGTATATGAACTGTAGGCACTGATATAGATTAGGCATAGTTATGAGGGTGAGAGAGAACAATCCTCCTGTACTTCGAGGAGGGGAAACATAGGAAGTATTCTTCATGTAAGTAGGGCTGTTAACCCTACTTGGAACCAGTCCTTCCAAGCTACTAGGGACTGGCACATCCCTCAGAAACCAGAAATGTGTATAGACATCTAGAGTAATCTGGGAGAAGAAAGAGAGGGAATCTATGTTGTCATTTGCCTCTAAAGAAGAGATGAAAGATTGTTTAGATCCCTGGGTCCTATCCCATGAGCTAGGAAACCATGGCATCCTGAGGCCACCTGGCTAAGAACAAACAGGGAACAAGGAAAAAAGGAAACTTAGCAAGGGACCTGAGATGTGCCAGCCCATCAACGAACAGCAAGAACAGAATTAATTTAGGTCAAGGAGAGAATCTAGAGTCCACTGAACCTCTTTCCTGTTTTTACTGGATTCCCAAAGATTAGAAATCTGTGCTTCCCTAAATACATTTTTAGTAAAGACCCTTTTGAAATCAGCTGTGTCAACTGTGCTAAGAAGTGGGGGAAAGGAGGTATGTGAAGAATTTTCAGAACTGATGTCCAAAGTGATACAGGGGAAATCAAAATGAAATGCACAAAAACAAAGGAGAAGGGCTGGGCGCAGTGGCTCACGCCTGTAATCCCAGCACTCTGGGAGGCCAAGATGGGTGGATCACCTGAGGTCAGGGTTTCGAGACCAGCCTGGCCAACATGGAGAAACCCCGTCTCTACTAATAATACAAAAAATTAGCCAGGCATGGTGGCGGGTGCCTGTAATCCCACTACTGGGGAGACTGAGGCAGGAGAATCGCTTGAACCCCGGAGGCAGAGGTTTAGGTGAGCCGAGATCACACCACTACACTCCAGTCTGGGCAACAAGAGCAAAACTCCATCTCAAAAAAAAGAAAAAAAGAAAGAAAGGAGAAACAAAGGTGCTCATCCTTCTCACCTGACACATTCTCTGCTCATGATTATGCTTTAATAAGAAGCCACCAGATTACCTGTGCTGTGACTAAATAGTACATGCGAGCCATCCCTGAATCAGCTAAGTCTCACCTAACACATTTACAACTGAACAAAAATATGGTCAAACCTAGAAAGCACACATGTAGAAGGATGGGAAAAATGGTTCCAAAAGGAACAAAAAACCACAGAGCACTTAAAATTAGATGGTCTAGGCTGCTCACATATGAAATGACGAGCTTCCTGGACTTACTTCCTACCACCAATCCCACTGAAGACCAAAGCTCAAGAGAGAAGCTTCCATACAACTGAAAGAAAGATGCAAAAGCCTGGTCTCACAGATTAGATTTCTGGCATGAATGGTAAACTCTGACTCCTTTTCTTCACCACTATCCTACTGTAGCTTAACTGAGTTAAGCACAGTGGGGACAAGTTGACAGGACTAAGGCACAGGTAAACAAGCTCTAAGGTTACTGCGGGACTGCTGTACACACCTCCCTACTGGGGAATTTTTCCTCACCATGTTATCTTTTGAAAAACCTTTGCTATCTCTGCTAGGCAGGGCGGCTCACATCTGTAATCTTAGCACTTTGGGAGGCTGAGATGTGTGGATCGCCTGAGCTCAGGAGTTTGAGACCAGCCTGGGCAACATGGTAAAACACTGTCTCTACAAAAAAAAAAAAAAAATTAGCCAGGCTTGGTGGCTCATGCCTATAGTCCCAGCTACTTGAGGGGCTGAGACAGGAGGATTGCTTGAGCCTGGAAGGCGGAGGTTGCAGTGGGCCAAGACTGCCCCACTACACTCCAGCCTGGGTAACAAAGTGAGCCCCCGTCTCAAAAATAAAAATAAAAAATAAAAAATAAAACTGCTCTCTCTCCATTTCAGAACACAAACAAAAGAATAGTAACTCTTGTCACTCATGCTAATTTCAATTATCTATAACACTGGTTTGTTTTTTTTGTTTTTTTTTGAGACAGAGTCTCGCTCAGGTTGCCCAGGCTGGAGTGCAGCAGCGTGATCTCAGCTCACTGCAAGCTCCGCCTCCCGGGTTCCCGCCATTCTCCTGCCTCAGCCTCCCAAGTAGCTGGGAATACAGGTGGCTGCCACGAC
>NW_012102254.1:316239-321225 GCF_000951045.1 Mandrillus leucophaeus | reverse complement strand
AAAAAAAAAAAAAAAAAAAGGTTACTAGCTTAAAACAAGAAAACTCTCCAGACTCTCCAGAGTAAGGAATTACGCAACTATGAAACAGCTGCTGGCCATCCATTTCTCCATCAGCCAGGAAGGACACTGGTAATGAAGCTGACATACCAAGCACAGTAACTACCATGGCACGTCTGCAGTTTCGTATTGTTGGAGCATTCGTTGTACCCCGGGGAGCTGTAGTTCTCTGTAAATTTGCTGTGGCTGAAACAAGAAAGAAGGCATACCCAGATTTCTACAGAAATTATAACTTCATGAAAGAATTTTAGATGAGAAAAGCTGGTATCTTTCAGAGTGCAAAGTGATTTTGGAATATAAGAAGTTTCTTGTCCAGGCGCGGTGGCTCACACCTGTAATCCCAGCACTTTGGGAGGCCGAGGCGGGAGGATCATGAGCTCAGGAGATCGAGACCATCCTGCTAACACGGTGAAACCCTGTCTCTACTAAAAATACAAAAATTAGCCGGGCGTGGTGGCGGGCGCCTGTAGTCCCAGCTACTCCGAGGCTGAGGCAGGAGAATGGCGGGAACCTGGGAGGCAGAGCTTGCAGTGAGCCGAGATCGCGCCACTGCACTCCACCCTGGGCGACAAAGCGAGACTCTGTCCCAAAAAAAAAAAAAAAAAAAAAAGAAGTTTCTTTGGCCAGGTGTAATGGCTCATGCCTATAATCCCAACCCTTTGGGAGGCTGAGGCAGGCGGATCACCTGAGGTCAGGAGTTTGATATCAGTCTGGCCAACATGGTGAGACCTCGTCTCTCCTAAAAATACAAATACAGCCGATGTGGTGGCGCATGCCTGTAATCCCAGCTACTCCGGGAGGCTGAGGCAGGAGAACCGCTTGAACCCAGGAGGTGGAGGTTACAGTGAGCTAAGATCCAGCCTGGGTGACAAAGCAAGACTCCGTCAAAAAAAAAAAAAAAACAGTTTCTTTGAGTTGAATTACCTATTAGTTTTGTCACTAACCTGTGTTCCTGAACTATGAAACATGAATATGTGGGCTAGCAAATAGTTTCTCTTGATAAATAAACAATTAAAAAAAAAAAAAGAAATACCTTCTGTCTTTCTATGGTATCTCAGTGACATCACAAAACTGTTAGGACTCCAAAGGGGTTTTAAATCACCGAATTCTGAGAGGCACCAAGAGGCAATATACATCTAAAAATCAGACATGGCTAAAATCTGGAAGACTCTTCCTTTGGGGGTGAAATCATTTAAATGCCTTGATGCTTATACTACTCTGAAGATTATCTGAAAATATAGTCAAAGATGAAATTCTTCAGACACAGACACTGAGATGTATTCAGCTGCAGTTAGAGACTAAGGCAAAACAAAATACAGCTCCAATGAGTTTTATTCTTTTGAGATAATGTGCTGTTACTCCCACTTACGGCCAGGGACCAGCTCCAGTTCTCTCCTCCAAGGACCAAGTTCCTGGCATCCTGTGTTCCTACTGGACCTCCATCTCAAGGGCCACACAACATATTTCTTACATAGTTAGACATTTAGAAAACAGTGTAAGGAGATTTCAGGGCACAAACTCTACAAGAACTCCCTCTTTCAGACACCACACATCCTGGAGGCAACATAATGACCATCTATTTGAACATCCATCATGTAGAGACTATGTGAAGTAAACATGTGAAGAAAACCTGTAACAGAAGAGGTGAACAACCAGCATGATGCCTCACAAAATGCGATCAGGTTTGACTGCTTCAAGCAGATTAGATTCCAGCTGTCTTCCAACCCTCTAGTGAAATACCAGAATTAATGTTTTTTTCTTTCTTTCTTTTGAGACAGGGCTCACTCTGTCACCCAGGATGAAATGCAGTGGCACAATCACGGGTTACTACAACTTGAATTCTTGGGCTCCGGCGATCCTTCCCACCTCAGCCTCCTGAGTGGCTGGGACTGCAGGCATGTGCTACCACACCCAGCTATTTTCCTTTTCTTTTTTTGTAGAGATGAGGTCTCACTTTATTGCCCACGCTGGTCTCCATCTCCCAGCTTCAAGCGATCCTCCTACCTTGGCCTCTCAAAGTGCTGCAATTATAGGCCTGAGTCACCATGGCCAGCCTAATTATTACTTTTAAGTACTTTAAATATTAGAAAAGCACTTGTCTACCTCATAGACAACCCATAATTCCAGAGATGGGGACTAACCTTCACCTACACAAACCCATCAACAACTTCCCAACTTAGAAAAGCAGACAGGTGGAAGCTGGACACAGTGGCTCAAGCCTGTAATCCCAACCCTTTGGGAGGCCGAGGCGGGCAGATCACTTGAGGTCAGGAGTTCAAGACCAGTCTGGTCAACATGGTGAAACCCCATCTTTACTAAAAATACAAAAATCAGTCAGGCATGGTGGCAGGCGCCTGTAATGCCAGCTACTCAGGAGGCTGAGGCAGGAGAATCACTTGAACCCGGAAGGCAGAGGTTGCAGTGAGCTGCCTGGGCAACAAAGTGAGACTCCGTTTCAAAAAAAAAAAAAAAAGTGAAAAGCAAAAAGCGGAGAGGTGGTTCCAAAGATACTTCCTTAAGAGAAGTTTCCAAACTTCTCCAAACTTCTCCACTCCCTCAACTTTCTTTCCTGACTCTCATGTGACATCAGGAATTAAACAGCCTGAACATGCAGAGCTCTCAGAATTCTGGGAGTCAGAAACCATGTGAAAAAATCAATGGCGCAATTAACAAATTATGTACCCTTCAACATGCCTCACCTATTTTCCCTGTCAACAGATTTGAGATTATTTATCTACTTCTCAGACTGAGGTAATATATGAAAAAACATTTTTCAAATATATGCTATACTGACGCAGCTAAAGCAATGCTAACGTTTTAAAGTCTGAAGAGTATTACAAAAAACCTATAAAATTGGCCAGACGAGGTGGCTCACACCTAAAATCCCAGCACTTTGAGAGGCCAAGGCGACTGGATCACGAGGTCAAGAGATCGAGACCATCCTGGCCAACATCGTGAAACCCCATCTCTACTAAAAATATAAAAAATTAGCCAGGCATGGTGGTGGGCACCTGCAGTCCCAGCTACTCGGGAGGCTGAGGCAGGAGAATCACTTGAACCCAGGACGCAGAGGTTGCAGTGAGCGGAGATTGCGCCACTGCACTCCAGCCTGGCAACAGAGCGAGACTCTGTCTCCAAAAAAAAAAACAACTATAAAATTAGTGACCTGGCGGGGCGCGGTGGCTCACTCCTGTAATCCAAGCACTTTGGGAGGCCAAGGCAGGCGGATCACGAGGACAGGAGATCAAGACCATGGTGAAACCCCGTCTCTACTAAAAATACAAAACATTAGCCAGGCACAGTGGCAGGCGCCTATAGTCCCAGCTACTTGGGAGGCTGAGGCAGGAGAATGGCGTGAACCCGGGAGGCGGAGCTTGCAGTGAGCCGATATCGTGTCACTGCACTCCAGCCTGGGCGACAGAGCAAGACTCCGTCTCAAAAAACAAAACAAAACAAAACAAAAAATTAATGACCTAGGTTCTCATTAACCAGTTCGAAAAAGGCCAGGTATGGTGGCTCGCACCTGTAAACCCACCATTTCGGGAGATCAAGGCAGGAGGATGACTTGAGGCCAGGAGTTCAAGAGCAGCCTGGTCAACAAAGCAAGACCCTGTCTCCACAGAAAATATGAAAATTAGGCAGGCATGGTGGTACATGCAGTCCAAGTTTGGAGGCTGAGGCACCAAGATTACTTAAGACCAGGAGTTTGAGGTTACAGTAAGCCATGACTGCACCACTGCACTCCAGCCTGGGCGACAGAGTGAAACCCTGTCTCTCTCTCTTTTATTTATTTTTTTGGTGAGATGGGGTCTCGCTGTTGCCCAGGCTGGAGTGCCCTGGCACAATCTTGGCTCACTGTAATCTCTGCTTCCTGGGCTCAAACGATCCTCCCAGCTCAGCCCTGAGAGTAACTAAAACTACAGGCATGCACCACCATGCCCAGCTAATTTTTGTATTTTTTGTAGAGACAGGATTTCATCAAGTGGCCCAGACTGGTCTCAAACTCCTGTACTCAAGTGATCCACCCGCCTCAGCCTCCCAAAGTGCTGGGATTACAGGCAAGGCCACAAGCATCTTTAAGAAAGAAAAGGCCGGGTGTGGTGGCTCACGCCTGTAGTCCCAGCACTTTGGGAGGCTGAGGCACGCGGCCCATGAGGTCAGGAGATTGAGACCATCCTTGCCAACATGGTGAAACCCCATCTCTACTAAAAATACAAAAATTAGCCGGCATGGTGGTGGGCGCCTGTAATCACAGCTACTTGCCCTACTTGGGAGGCTGAGGCAGAAGAATCACTTGAACCCAGGAGATGGAGGTTACAGTGGGCCAAGACCGCAACACTGCACTCCAGCCGGGGCAAAAGAGCGAGACGCTATCTCAAAAAAGAAAAAAAATAATAATAATCTGAATAGTTCTGTATCTATTAAGAAAACTGAATTTGCTATCAAAAATTTTTCCACGAAGAAAACTCCAGACTAGGTTTCACTAGTGAATTCTATCAAACTTTTAAGAAAGAAATACCAATCTTACTTTTTTTCAGAAAACAGAAAGAGAGTAGTTCCCAACTTGTTTTACAAGGTCATTTATTGGGTTTTTTTTTTTTTTTTTTGAGACATAATCTTACTCTGTGACCCAGGCTGGAGTGCAGTGGCACAATCTCAGCTCACCGCAGCCTCTGTCTCCCAGGTTCAAGTGATTCTCCTGCCTCAGCCTCCTGAGTAGCTGGGATTACAGGAGCATGCAACCACGCCCAGCTAATTTGTGTATTTTTAGTAAAGACGGGGTTTCACCATGTTGGCCAGACTGGTCTCGAACTCCTGACCTCAAGTGATCCACTTGCCTCAGCCTCCCAAAGTGCTGGGATTATAGGCGTGAGCCACCATGCCTGGCCAAGGTCAATTATTTCTAATAACAAAACCTTAAAAAGAACC
>NW_012102254.1:313282-315314 GCF_000951045.1 Mandrillus leucophaeus | reverse complement strand
AAAAAAAAAAAAAAAAACCTCTCAAAAAACTAAAGATAGAGGGAAACTTCCTCACTTAATAAAGGGTATTTATGAAAATCCTATAGCTACTGGGTGCGGTGGCTCACACCTGTAATTGCAACACTTTGGGAGGTGAATGTGAGAGGATCACTTGAGCCCAGGAGTTTGAAACCAGCGTGGGCAACATAGTGAGACCCCATCTCTACGAAAGAAAAAAAAAAAATAGCCAGTGGTGGTGACAAACACCTATAATCTCAGCTACTCAGGAGGCTGAGGTGGGAGGATTGCTTGATTTCAGGAGTTCAATGCTGCAGTGAGTTATGATTGTACCACTGCACTCCAGCCCGGGCAATGAAGCAAGACCCTGTCTCTAAAAGGAAAAAATTTTAAAAATATATACAACACACAAATTATATACTGATTGTGTACGTTATCAGTGAGGCTTCCAGTCAACAGCAGGCTACTAGTAATTAAGTTCTGAGGGAGTCAGAAGTTATATGCAGATTTTTGACTCTGTGGGGAGTTGACACCCCAACGCCCACACCGTACAAGAGTCAACTATATACATTCAAGAACCCCAATGAAGTCCAGGCGTGGTGACTCACGCCTGTAATGCCAGCACTTTGGGAGGCCAAGGCAAGCAGATCACTTGAGGTTGGGAGTTTGAGACCAGCCTGGCCAACATGGCACAGCCTCATGTCTACTACAAATACAAAAATTAGCCTGGCGTGGTAGTGCGCACCTGTAATCGCAGCCACTAGGAAGGCTGAGACTTAAGAATCACTTGAGCCTGGGAGGTGGAGGTTTCAGTGAGCCGAGATTGCACCACTGCACTCTAGCCTGGGCGACAGAGTGAAACTCTGTCTTGAAAAAAAAAAAAGAATCCCAATGAACCCAAATAGGATAAACTCAAAGAGACCCATATGAGACACATTACAAAACAAAAACATGTTATGAAACTATTGAAACCAAAAGACAAGAACAAATATTTAAAGCAGCAAGAGAAAACTGGTGCCTCAAATACAAAAGATCCTAAATGAGATTAACAGCACATTTCTCCTCAGAAACCTCCAAAAGGCAGTAGGATAACATATGAAAGTCCTAAAGGAAAATATTGTCAACCAAGAATTCTACATCTGAAAATACCATCCTACCAAAAATGAAAGAGAAATTAAGACATTTCCAGATAAACAAAAACTAAGGGAGTTGCTAACTACTAGACCAGAGCTACAAGAAACGCTAAAGGGAGTCCTTCAGGCTAAAATGAAAGGACACTAGACAGTAGCTAAAAAGAAAAAATATAGAACACTGGTAAGGGTAACTACATAAGTAAACTTAAAAGCCACTGTAGGCAGGACGTGGTGGCTCACGCCTGTAATCCCAGCACTTTGGGAGGCCGAGGCGGGCGGATCATGAGGTCAGAAGATGGGAGACCGTCCTGGCCAACATGGTGAAACCCTGTCTCTACTAAAAAAAAAAAAAAAATTAGCTGGGCGTGGTGGCACGTGCCTGTAATCCCAGCTACTCGGGAGGCTGAGGCAGGAGAATCACTTGAACATGGGAATCAGAGGTTGCAGTGAGCCGAGATGGCGCCACTGCACTCCAGCCTGGCAACAGAGCGAGACTCATCTTAAAAAAAAAAAACACAAAAGGCCACTGTCACTGTACCTTTGGTTTATCATTTATCTCTTTTTCACATACCACTTAATAGTCAACTGATACATACAACTACGTGAAAATCTACATTGGCCAGGCACTGTGGCTCACGCCTGTAATCCCAGCACTATGGAAGGCTGGGGCAGGTCAGTCACTTGAGGCCAGGAGTTCAAGACCAGACTGGGCAACACAGCGAAACCCCATATCTAAAGGCCAGGTGCAATGGCTCACGCCTATAATCCCAACACTTTGGGAGGCCAAAGTGGGCAGATCATGAGCTCAGGAGATCAAGACCATCCTGGCTAACATGGTGAAACCCCATCTCTACTAAAAATACAAAAAATTAGCCGGGCGTAGTGGCGGGCACCTGTAGTCC
>NW_012102254.1:304364-311816 GCF_000951045.1 Mandrillus leucophaeus | reverse complement strand
AAAAAAAAAAAAAAAGAAAAGAAAAAAGAAATCAATCCAAGGGCCTGAAATCCTACAATTTTGGGAAACCATGGCAAGAGGATTGCTTAAGCTCAGTTTGAGACCAGCCTGGGTAACATAACAAGATTCCATCTCTGCAAAAAAACTTTTTCATTTTTAAACAAATCAGCTGAGTTGCACTGGCTCATACCAGTAGTCTCGGCTACTTGGAAGGTTGAGGCAGGTAGGCAGTCACTTGAGCCCAGGAGTTTGAGGCTGCAGTGAGCTACATTCATACCACTCATTCCAGCCTGGGTGACAGGGTGAGACCCTGTCTCAAAAAATAATAATAATTGGTCAGGCGCGGTGGCTCATGCCTGTAATCCCAACACTTTGGGAGGCTGAGTGGGCAGATCACCTGAGGTCAGGAGTTCAAGACCAGCCTGGCTAACATGGTGAAACCCCATCTCTACTAAAAATACAAAAAAGTAGCTGGTTGTGGTGGCATGTGCCTGTAATCCCAGGTACTCGGGGGGCTGAAACAGGAGAATTGCTTGAACCGGGAGGCGGAATTTGTGGTGAGCAGAGATCGTGCCACTGCACTCCAGGTTGGGCAACACAGTGAGACTCCATCTCAAAAATAATAATAATAATAATAGTAATAATAATTAAAAAAAATAAAATTAGTCTGGGTGCAGTGGCTCATACCTGTAATCTCAACACTTTGGGAGGCTGATGCAGGTGGATCACTTAAGCCCAAGAGTTTGAGACCACCCTGAGCAATATCGTGAGATCCCATCTCTATTCTAAAAAATTGATCAATTAATTTAAAAAGAGTGAAAACACCACCCATGGAATGGCAGAAAATATTTGCAGATCATACATCTGATAAAGGATTAACATATAGAACATATGAAGTACTTGTATAACTCAACAACAACAAAAATAACCCAATTCATAAATGGGCAAAGGTCTTAGACAATTCTCTAAAGATTTACAAATGGCCAAAAAATATGCAAAAAGATGCTCAACATCATTAGTCATTAGGGAAATGCAAATCAAAGCCACAATGAGAAACTACTTCACACCCAAGTTATAAAAAAATAAAAAATTAAAAATTAAAAAAATAGAAAATAAGTGTTGGCAAGGATATGAAGAAATTGTAACACTTGTGCACTGCTGGTGAAAATGTAAAGAAGACAGTATGGCAATTCCTCAAAAAGTTAAACATAGAATTACCATATGATTCAACAATTCCACTTTTAGGTCTATACCCAAAAGAACTGAAAGGAGGAATCCAAAACAGATATTCATACACCAATGTTCAGAGCATTATTCACAATAACCAAATGGTATCTATGACCCATGTCCATCAACAGATAAATGGATAAAGATATGTCATATATACATACAGTGAAATATTATTCAGCCTTAAAAAGAAATGAAATTCTGATGCATGTCACAACATGGATGAATCTTGAAAACATTTTGCTAAGTGAAATAAGCCAGGCACAAAAGGGAAACAATTGTATAATTATAATTCTACTTACATAAAATAAAACAGGGCGGGGCACGGTGGCTTAAGCTTGTAATTCCAGCACTTTGGGAGGGTGAGACAGGCGGATCACTTGAGGTCAGGAGTTCAAGATCAACCTGGCCAACATGGTGAAACCCTGTCTTCACTAAAAATACAAAAATTAGTCAGGTGTGGTGGCGGGCACCTGTAATCCCAGCTACTTGGGAGGCTGAGGCAGGAGAATCACTTAAACCCGGGAGGCGGGCCGGGCGCGGTGGCTCAAGCCTGTAATCCCAGCACTTTGGGAGGCTGAGACGGGCGGATCAGGAGGTGAGGAGATCGAGACCATCCTGGCTAGAGCGGTGAAATCCCGTCTCTACTAAAAAATACAAAAAACTAGCCGGGCGAGGTGGCAGGTGCCTGTAGTCCCAGCTACTCGGGAGGCTGAGGCAGGAGAATGGCGTAAACCCGGGAGGCGGAGCTTGCAGTGAGCTCAGATCCGGCCACTGCACTCCAGCCCAGGCGACAGAGCAAGACTCCGTCTCAAAAAAAAAAAAACCCGGGAGGCGGAGGTTGCAGTGAGCTAAGACTGGGCCACTGCACTCCAGCCTTGGTGACAGAGTGAGATTGAGTCTCGAAAACAAAATAGGCAAATTCATCGAGACAAAAAGAAAATTATTAAGAGCGTACAAGGGGCTGGGGGAGGTGAGAATCGGGTGTTACCGTATAACGGGTAGAGTTTCTATTTGGCATGATGAAAGAAGTTCTCAAAACAGCATTGTGAATATATTTAATGTCACTGCAACATACCCTTCAAAATAGTTAAAATTCTACATTTTCTTATGTATATTTACTACAATTTTAAAATTTCATTTACAATAGCATCAAAAAAACCAAATGTCTTGGGTCAAATTTAACAAAATGTGAAAGAACTCTACACTAAAAACAATCAAATAATGTAGCAAAATATTAAAGAATGCATAAATCAAGAAATATGCCACATACAGCACATGGATTAGAAGACTCAATACAGTTAAGATGTCAATTCTCCCCAAGTGAATCTATAAATTCAATGGAATCGCAACCATAATGCCAGCAGACTTTTTTACAGAAATTGACAAGCTAATTCTAAAATTTATATGGTAGTAAAAAGAAATTATAATATTCAAATAAATCTTGATAAACAATAAAGTTGGATTATTTACACTGACTGATGTCAAGACTTACTATAAAGCTGCAGTAGTGGGGTACTGGCATACGGATAAACAAATAGATCAATGGAACAGAACACAGATTTCAGAAACAGGCCCATATCTACAGAGTCAATTATTCGTGGGTTTTTTGCCAGCAACAAATCAGGATATAACAGTCAATTGTTTTTCGACAAAAGTACCAAAGCAAACCAATGGGACGAGACAATTTTGGTGGTTTTAAACTATATCAATTTTTTTTACATTCTTCCCTCTAAAAAGTGAAATCCTCCTCTCTCCTTGAGTACAGGCTAGACTCCTTGAGTACAGGCTAGACTTAGTGACTCATTCTAATGAAAAGAACATGGCAGAAGTGATAGTGTATGACTAGGTCTTAAGAAGCATCATGGTTTCTTCCTTAGTTTGTCTTAGATCATTTCTGGAGGAGATAACTGCATGCCATGAGGAAACTCAAAGAGCCCTGGGTATAACTTGTTAGCTTGAAAGTAGGATAAAATTAAAAAAAAAAAAAAAAGAGCCCTGGGTAGAGATAAACCACATGGAACTGAGACCTCCTGCAAAGAGCTTTACGAATAAGTCATCTTGAACACAGATCCTCTAAGCCAAGCACGGTGGCTCAGGCCTATAATCCCAACACTTTGGGAGGCCAACAGGGAAAGATCACTTGAGCCCTGGAGTTCAAAACCAGCCTGGGCAACAAAGTGAGACCCCATATCTACAAAAACATAGGAAAAATTAGCCCCGCACGGTGGTGCATGCCTATAGTTCCACCTACTTGGGAGGCTGAGCTGGGAGGATCACTCAAGCCCAGGAGGCCAGGACTGCAGTAAGCCGTGATCACACCACTGCACTCCAGCCTGGGCCACTTCTGAATTCCTAGCCCTCAGAAACTGAGGTAATAACTTTTTGCTGTTTTAAATTGCTAATTTTTGAAAAATTTGTTACAGAACAATAGATAATACACAAGTCTTTTCAACAAATGTTGCTAGTAATGGAACAATCAGTTATCTATGTGGGGGAAAAATAAATACCAGCTCCAATCTCACATAATAACAAAAATTAACTTAAGATGACTCAGAGACCAAAATATAAAAGCTAAAACTATAATGCTTTTAGGTGAAAACATAAAAAATAAAGTTAGGCTGGGCATGGTGGCTCACACCTATAATCCCAGCACTTTGGGAGGCCAACGTGGGCAGAGCTCACCTGGGAGAACGGCTTGAGCCCAAGAAGTGGAGGCTGTAGTGAGCGGAGATCGTGCCACTGCACTCCAGCCTGGGTGACAAGAACCAGACCCTGTCTCAAAAAAAATAAAGTTATATGATTTACACTACCTGACTTCAAGTCTTGCTAGAAATGTCCAACACTTAGAGGTAGGCAAGGTATCCCCAGACACTTAGACAGGACATAGAAAGCAATAATCATAACAGAAATGATTGATAGATCAAACTTCATCAAAACTGAAAACCTCTCATTATTTATTTATTTATTTATGAGATGAAGTCTCACTCTGTCGCCCAGACTAGAGTGCAGTGGCATGATCTCGGCTCACTGCAATCTCCGTCGCCTGGGTTCAAGAGATTCTCCTGCCTCGGTTTCCCAAGTAGCTGAGACGACAGGCGCCCACCACCACGTCTGGCTTTTTTTTTTTTTTCACTCTGTCGCCCAGCGCCCAGGCTGAAGTGCGGTGGCGCAATCTGGTTCAAGCCGTTCTCCTGCCTCAGCCTCCCAAGTAGCTGGGACTACAGGCATTTGCCAGCACGACCAGCTATTTTTTTTTTCTTTTTTTTTTTTGTATTTTTAGTAGAGATGGAGTTTCACCGTGTTAGCCAGGATGGTCTTGATCTCCTGACCTCGTGATCCACCTGCCTCGGCCTCCGAAAGTGCTCGGATTACAGGCGTGAGCCACCACGGCTGGCCCACACCTGGCTAATTTTTGTATTTTTAGTAGAGATGGGGTTTCCCCAAGTTAGCCAGGCTGGTCACGAACTACTGACCTCAAGTGATCCCAAAGTGCTGGGATTACAGGCGTGAGCCACTGCGCCCAGCCCTGATCTTTAAAATATACCATTAAGAAAATAGGCCAGGCATGGTGGCTCACACCTGTATTCCTAGCATTTTGTGAGGCCCAGGCAAGAGGACTGCTTGAGGTCAGGAGTTCAAGACGAGCCTGGGCAAATATGCTGAGACCTCTATTGCTACAAAAAATTTTTAAAAAGAAAATAAGCTGGGCATGGTGGTATGCACATGTAGTCCTGGCTACTAGGGAGGCTGAAGCAGGAGGGTCGTTTAAGCTCAGGTGTTAGAGGGTACAGGGAGTTATCACGCTATTACACTCCAACCAGGGCAAAAGAGCAAGACCCTCTCTCTAAAAAAACAAAACAAAAAACAAAAAGTATGGTATCCAGAATACACAAAAAATCCTAAAACTCAGTGACCAAAAAAAAAAAAAAAAACCCTGCCAGGCACAGTGGTGCACACCTATAGTCCCAGCTATTTGAGAGGATGAGGCAGAAGGATCCTTTGAGTCCAGAAGTTCAAGTCCAGCTTGGGCAACATAGGGAGACCCTATCTCTAAAAGATAAATTTCTTTAAAAAATAAAAAAGCCAATTTTTTTAAAAAATGGGCAAAAGATTTGAATAAATACTTCACAAAGGAAGATACACAAAGACCATTAAGTACAGGAAAAGGTGCTCAATATCATTAGCATTCAAGTAAATGAAAATTAAAACCACAATGAGTTACCACTATACCTTCACCCAAATGGTGAAAATTAAAAACACACTACAACACACTAAATGTTGCTAAATGTGGAACAACCACAACTCTCATACATTATTGGTGAGAGTGTAAAAATGGTACAACCATTTTGGAAAAGGTGTTACAGTTTCCTATAAAGCTAAACATACATCTATCCTATGACCCAGCAATTCTATTCTCTTCAAGAGAAATGAATGTATATGTCCACACAAAAAAACCTGTGCAAAAAAGATCATAAAAGCTTTACTCATAAAGCAAACACTGGAAACAGCCCAAATATCTATCAACAGGAGAATAAACAAACTGTAGTGTTAATGCAATGAAATACTATATAGCAATAAAAATAAACTACTGATACAGACAACAGCATGTATAAATTAAAACATTACACTGTGTGAAAGAAACCTTACTCAAGAGTGGCCAGGCACGGTGGCTCACACCTGTAATCCCAACACTTTGCGAGGCCAAAGAGGGAGGATCGCTTGAGCCCAGGAGTTTGAGACCAACCTGGGCAACATGGCAAGACCTCTACAAAAAAAATTTTTTTTTTTTTTTTTTTTTCCCAGACGGAGTCTCACTCTGTCGCCCAGGCTGGAGTGCACTGGCCAGATCTCAGTTCACTGCAAGCTCCGCCTCCCGGGTTTACGCCATTCTCCTGCCTCAGCCTCCTGAGTAGCTGGGACTACAGGCGCCCGCCACCACACCCGGCTAATTTTTTGTATTTTTTAGTAGAGACGGGGTTTCATCATGTTAGCCAGGATGGTCTCGATCTCCTGACCTCGTGATCCGCCCCTCTCAGCCTCCCAAAGTGCAGGGATTACAGGAGTTGAGCCACCACGCCCGGCCAAAAAAAATTTTTAATTAGCCGGGTGCAGCAGTGCACTCCTGTAGTCCCAGCTACTTGGGAAGCTGAGGTGGGAAGATCCTTTGAGCCCAGGGTGGGTTCGAGGGGGCAGTGAGCTATAATTGCACCACTGCACTCCAGCCTGGGTGATAAAACAAGACCCTCTCCCTTAAAAAAAAATAAAATAAAATAATACATATATGAAATACATGTAATACATGTATATGTAACACATGTATGTATTACATATATATAGTCTTCCTTTTTAACTTAATATATTTTATGCATATAATACATACAAAAACAATATACAAAATATGTATACATAGGAAGACTATATATACATATACACATATATTGTCTTCTTATATTCTAGAGTGTTCTCTTTTTTGAGACAGGGTTTTGCTGTTACCCAGGCTAAAGTGTAGTGGCACGATCATGATTCACTGCAGCCTCCATCTCCTGGGCTCCAGCAATCCTCCCACCTCAGCCTCCCGAGTAGCTGGGACTATGGGCACATGCCACCACACCCAGCTAATTTTTTTATTTTTTGTAGAGACAAGGTTTCACCATGCTGCCCAGGCTGGTCTCAAACTCCTGGACTCAAACGATCCTTCTATCTCAACCTCCCAAAGTGCTGGGATTACAGGCATGAGCCATCACACCCAGCCTCTCTCTACTTCTGACTAGCCAATTTCTCATTACTCCAGTCTCTGTTACAGTTAATAATTCTAATTTTCTTTTACATAGAGACAGGGTCTCACTACGTTGCCTAGGCTGGTCTTGAACTCTTGAGCTTTTTTTTTTTTTTAAGACAGAGTCTCACGCTCACCCAGGCAGGAGGGCAGTGGTGTGATCACTGCTCACTGCAGCATCCAACTCCTATGCTCAAGTGATCCTCCAACCTCAGCCTCCTGAGTTGCTGGAATTTTAGGCATGTCCCACCATGCCCAGCTAACTGTTTATTTTTTGGTAGATAAGCGGGCCTTGCTGGGTTGCCCCAGTTGGTTTTGAACTTTTTTTTTTTTAATTTTGTTTTTTGAGATGGAGTCTGTCTCCCAGGCTGGAGTGCAGTGGCACGATTTCTGCTCACTGCAAGCTCCGCCTCCCAGGTTCATGCCATTCTCCTGCCTCAGCCTCC
>NW_012102254.1:298783-303384 GCF_000951045.1 Mandrillus leucophaeus | reverse complement strand
CCGGACACGGTGGCTCACGCCTGTAATCCCAGCACTTTGGGAGGCCGAGGCGGGCAGATCACGAGGTCAGGAGATCGAGACCATCCTGGCAAACACGGTGAAATCCCGTCTCTACTAAAAATACAAAAAAAAATTAGCCAGGCGTGGTGGCGGGCGCCTGTAGTCCCAGCTTCTCAGGAGGCTGAGGCAGGAGAATGGTGTGAACCCAGGAGGTGGCAGAGCTTGCAGTGAGCCGAGATCGCGCCACTGCACTCCACCCTGGGTGACAGAGCGAGACTCTGTCTCAAAAAAAAAAACAAACAAAACAAAAAAAAAAATTAGCCGGGCATGGTGGCAGGCGCCTATAGTCCCAGCTACTTGGAAGGCTGAGGCAGGAGAATGGCATGAACCCGGGAGGCAGAGCCTGCAGTGAGCCAGTAAGCAGAGATAGCGCCATTGCACTCCAGCCTGGGCAACAGAGCGAGACTCTGTCTCAAAGAAAGAAAAAAAAAGATAGCCACATATTTCATAATACATCTTCCCAAACAGAGAAGCAGCTTTTTAATATTCATTATATTTTCTATGCTAATGAACCCACTTTAATTTTTGCTGCACTGTCTTCAGGTAAAGTACCAAAAAAAGGAAACCAAAATAGCCTAGGTATATCCTGCCTAGTATGCTGCTTGGCCCTGGTCCATACAACATCTTCTAGTTGAGCATAAGTCTTTATAAATAAGTTTCAGAATATTCACTAGCTAGGCATCGTGGTACACATGGGAGGCTGAAGCAGCAGGATCCCTTGAGCCCAGGAATTCAAGACCAGCATGGGTAACATAGCAAGACTCTAACACACACACACACACACACACACACACACACACACAAAACCGGAATACTCACCACCAAACCAATTTTTTGTCCGAATTGCAACTATAAAGTCTCCAAATCAGTCAGGGACCATTAAATTTAAATGTGCAAAAAAAAAAAAATTTTTTTAAGTACTTACATGATCAAATACATATTGAGTACCTACAGAGTAAGACCATGTAGTACATTATTACTAAGAAAACAAAAATTTGTTCTCTTGCCTTCAGAGAACTGAAAGTCAGCATAGCCCAAGAAGTTAATGGTGAAACAATGAAATATTACAAACTGAGCTACGCATAATAGGTGAGCTGTGGAAATGACTTTTAATGGGAGAGGGAATTTAAGGGATGAATACTTATCAACAAAAGCACTGCCTGTGGCTCCCAGACATTAAAGCCTAGAACACTTAGCTAGGGCTCTGACACAAGCGACTATACAGTCAGTTCTCATTACTGATGGTAATTATGTTTTATAAAGTCACTGTGTACAATGAGTTACTGAACACTGAGTCACTGCACCTAGATAAAATAAATGTTTAAATTCCTGTAAGCCTCTGGTCACATTTCCTTTTTTTTTAAATAAACTGTTAACCAGGGGAAGATGATCTAGTCATATTTTCATCAACCAATCAATATATAACCTTCCAGATCTACACACATACAATATAAAACCTTTTAGGTATGTTTCTGTTTAAAGACACCTTATTTAATATAAATTACTGATGCATTAACACTGAACTCATAGTCAACAGCATTACAACTCAAGCCTGAACAAAACTTACCTAACACATTCGTTGTAAGGTAATCAAAGCCTTCTTGTGCTTAGAAACACCAGGCAGCACTTCAATACGACATTTGGGGGCCATTGTAAGCATCAAAATCACCAACAAGGCCAGGTGCAGTGGCTAATACCTGTAAGCTGTCTCAAAAAAATAAAAAAATAGGCTTCCGGTGGCCAGCTTCATTGGGAACTATGGCTAAACATCATCCTGATTTGATCTTTTGCCGCAAGCAGGCTGGTGTTGTCATTGGAAGATTGTGTGAAAAATTTGACAGCAAATGTGTGATTTGTGTCCCTGCACTCTGGTACGCGTATGTGATGACTGTAACTACGTATCTTACTGGGGTGCTGTGTGATCTGTGGGGGCCCTGGGGTATCCGGCGCCTATTATTGTAAGGAGCGCACCATCCAGGAGAAGGATAGAGATGGCTGCCCAAAGATTGTCAATTTGGGGAGCTCTAAGACAGACCTCTTCTATGAACACAAAAAATACAGCTTCAAGAAGAGGTGATTAGTGGGTGGACCTTTCCTCCCCGCAATATCAAGCTGCTGCAGAGGCTAGAAAAGATGCCTACTACTACCAGCAGAAAGGGAGCAGAGCCCAGAGCATCACCAGGAGTGCCTGCTAGTGTACTGGCAGCTTGCCACCCCTCCTTTCCCTTCACCCAGACACGTGGTAGGGATGAAAAACGATTCTTCAAAGAGCACTCTGGCACACTGTATTGGAGAAAACCTGATAGATTAGTCAGGCCAGGCACGGTGGCTCACGCCTGTAATTCCAGCACTTTGGGAGGCCGAGGCGGGTGGATCACGAGGTCAGGAGATCGAGACAATCCTGGCCAACACGGTGAAACCCCGTCTCTATTAAAAAAAATACAAAAAAAATTAGCTGGGCGTGGCGGCGGGCACCTGTAGTTCCAGCTACTTGGGAGGCTGAGGCAGGAGAACGGTGTGAACCCAGGAGGCGGAGCTTGCAGTGAGCCAAGACCGCGCCACTGCACTCCGGCCTGGGCGACAGAGTGAGACTCTGTCTCAAAAAAAAAAAAAAAAATTGATAGATTAGTTAATGGTTTTTCTTGAATTTGAGAAGCAAAGATCTGTTCTCCATATTGATATGTTCTCCCTCAACCAAGATCTTCCAAGAAATAATATTTTAGTCTTCTGCTTGAGGAGTTGACTGTGAAGCTACACTCAGTGAAAAACATGTTCTTGCAGCAGCCCCAGTGGCAGCTGTCCTTGAAGAATCTTTGGTGTGTGGTGGGAAGCTATCAGAACAAGAAATGTAGCCATTTACTCTTTTAACACTTGCGCTATTGTCATGTTATTTTCCTTCTGAGAAACTGGAAATCCTTTCTGTTGCTATTACATTAATAAACTTGGTGTTTATTTTCTGGTAAGATAAACAAAAATGAAAATAACCATTAAAAATCACCAACAAAAAGCAAATCAGGCCAGCTGCAGTGGCTTACGAATGTAATCCCAGCACTTTGGGAGGCCGAGATGGGCGGATCACTTGAGGCCAGGAGCTCGAGACCAGCCTGGACAACATGGTGAAACTTCATCTCTACTAAAAATACAAAAATTAGCCAGGCATGGTGATGCATGTCTGTAATCCCAACCACAAGCAAGGTTAAGGCAGGAAAATTACTTGAACCTGGTAGGCAGAGGTTGCAGTGAGCCGAGATAGCAACACTGTACTCCAGCCTGGGTGACAGGGCAAGACTCAGTCTCAGAAAAAAAAAGCAAATAAATGCCAAAAAAAACCATAGTACTAAATAGACCAAGAAAAGGACACTTATTTACAATATGGTAATTGAAAAGAAGACAGCAGCATGTTGCCTTGTCTAACCTCAGCTGGGAACACACAACTCAACATTTTTGTCACTCTGTGCATATCTATAAATGATAGCAAAAGCACCAAAAGTATTGATTTTGGGGTTACAAGTAAATTTTAGCAGGTTTGCAAACTTGAAAATACAAACTCCGTGAATAATGAGGATCAACTGTATAATTACGATTCCATTTTGGAAACTTCTAAGAATCGCAAATTTAATCTACAGTGATAGAAATATCAGCACCTGTCTGTGTCCAAGGAAGCAGGCTGGGGTTGACTGGAAAGGGAAATAGGAGTACCTTCTACAACTAACTGACATCTTTTCACTGGGCCAGGCACAGTGGCTCATGCCTGTAATTCCAGCACTTGGGGAGGCCAAGGTGGGTGGATCACTTGAGGTCAGGAGTTCAAGACAAGCCTGGTCAACATGGCAAAACCCCATCTCTACTAAAAAAATACAAAAATCAGTCCATTGTGGTGGCACATGCCTGTAATCCCTGCTACTCTGGAGGCTGAGGCACAAAAATCACTTGAACGCAGGAGGCGGAGGTTGCAGTGAGCCAAGATGGCACCACTACACCCCAGCCAGGGCGACAGAGCAAGACTCTATCTCCAAAAAAAGAAATCTTTTCACTGAAGTGAAATAAACATCTGTTGGGCCAGGCGCAGTGGTTCACACCTGTAATCCCAACACTTTGGGAGGCCGAGGTGGGTGGATCGCCTGAGGTCAGGAGTTCGAAATCATCCTGGACAACATGGTGAAACCCCAACTCTACTAAAAATACAAAAATTAGCTGCGCATGGTGGCATGTGCCTGTAGTCTCAGCTACTTGGGAGGCTGAGGCAGCAGAATTGCTTGAATCTGGAAGGTAGACGTTGCAGTGAGCAGTGAGCTGAGATCCAGCCACTGCACTCCAGCCTGGCGACAGAGCGAGATTCCATCTCAAAAAAAAAAAAAGAAAAAAAATGCCGAGTTTGGTGGCTCAGGCCTGTTATCCCATCACTTTGGGAGGCCAAGGTGGGTGGATCACGAGGTCAGGAGATTGAAACCATCCTGGCTAACACAGTGAAACCCCCTCTCTACTAAAAATACAAAAAATTAGCCGGGCGTGGTAGCACACACCTGTAGTCCCAGCTACTC
>NW_012102254.1:293875-297613 GCF_000951045.1 Mandrillus leucophaeus | reverse complement strand
AGGGTCCTACTCCGTCACCCAGGCTGAAGTGCAATGGCCCAACCATAGCTCACTGCAGCTTTAAACTCCCAGACTCAAGCGATCCTCCCATCTTAAGACTCCTCAGTAGCTGGGGTTACAGCCACGCACCACCATGCCCGGCTAATTCTTTTATTTTTTGTATCAATGGGGTCTCACTATGTTTCCAGAGCTGGTCTCGAACCCCTGGGCTCAAGTGATCCTACTGCCTCAGCCTCCCAAAGTGCAAGGATTACGGGGATGAGCCACCATGTCCAGCCAATACGTTTTTAATTAACAGCTTTATTATTATTCACACAACATACAATTCACCCATTAAGGTGTACAATTCGATGATTTTAAGTATAAGATATTCAGAGACAGGAGCAACCATCACCGCAATTTTAGAATGTTTTAATCATCTCAAAAAGAAATCCCATACCCTTAAGCTATCATTTTCTCTATCCCCCACAACTACCTCCAAGCCCTAAGCAATCACTAATCTACTTTGTTTCTATAGAATCGTCTATTCTGGATATTTCACATAAATGAAATCATATAAATGTGAACTTCTCCATATGACTTCTTTCACTTAACATGCTTTCAAGATTCATCCATGTTGTAACATGTATCAGCACTTTGCTCCTTTTTATTGCAGAATAATGTTCCCTTGAATGTATATACCACATTTTATCTGTCAGTTGATGGACACTTGGGTTGCTTCTCCTCTTGGTTATTATGAATAACGCTGCCATAAACATTTGTGCACAAGTTTTTGTGTGAACATTTGTTTTCACCTCTCTTGGGTAGACAGCCAGGAGGGAGATTGCTGGGTCATATGGTAACTCTATGTTTAACCATATAAAGACTGTTTTCCCAAGTGGCCCACTTGACATTCCCACCAACAGTGTATGAGGTCTCTAATTTCCCCATATTTCCATCAACATATGACATCATCTGATTTTTTTATTACAGAGTAAGTTGTTTAATAATTTTTCATTCAATCATAATACACCCAAATTTTTCTTTTCTTTTCTCTTTAGAGACAGGGTCTTGTTTCTGTCATCCAGGTAGGAATGCAGTGGCACAATGATGGCTCACTGCAGCTTCAACCCCTGGGCTCAAGCAATTCTCCCACCTCCGCCTCCCAAGTAGCCGAGAATACAGGGGCATGCCACTATGCTCGTTTAATTTTACATTTGTGTGTGTGTGTGTGTGTGTGTGTGTGTAGACGGGGTCTCACTATGTTGCCCAGGCTGGCCTCAAACTCCTGGGCTCAAGCAATTTGCCTGCTCCAACCTCCAAAAGTTCTGGAATTACGGGCATGAGCCACGGTACCTGGCCTACACCTAGATTTTTATGTATTTATAAGGTGTTCTTATTCATTAACATCGAATTTTAGACTTGAAAAGAGTCCAGTCCTAGACCTGCTCCCCTACCCTGCCCTCTTTTTATATAATGAGACAGGAATAAATAAGCTAAACCCACAAATAAAATTTTACAAAAGAGATCAGCAGATTTTCTAGGCACTCAACAAAACAATGTTCCTAACAGAGATCCAGCACTGAAGTGAACACATGTTCCCATGAAAGCTCATTTGTTATGTCTTCTAAATAAATGCAACTTCAAACCACAGTAGCAGACCTGAGAGTCTTTATCATCTTTCATACACACACACACACAGAGTCTTAGGCTTTCCTACCCAGAATCTATTGCTTAAATTCTGCTATAGTAGGAGAAATGAAAACCTATATTTAAAAATCAGTGCAAAAGCACAGATCCACAGCCACAAAGACACAAAATGCCGGACTGCTTCCTTGTTCCAAGTCAGAAATGGAGTGTACTGTGCAGTCGTTCCCCAACTCTGCCCATCGCTGTTCCTTACAGTGTCAGGGCTGCACCAGAAGGAGGTCAGGCAGCAAACACTGCCATTTACAGCAGCCCAAGGAGGCAGTGAGATCAAGACCCAGCAAAGAAAAGGGCCTAAGAATGTCTGCATCCAGTGCCATATTCACAGAAATGTTTTCCTAGAAAACTCGCATTTTAACAAGGAAGGGCTCTTTTTAGGCCTTAGTTCTGCCCTTTGAGCAAGTTCTGTCTCTGTTCTGCAGCACTAAGGGACAGCCCTGCCTCTATAAAACACACTTCAAGGCAAGGCAGGGTGGAGGTAGAAATTCACAGCCACCAAATCCCCATTTCTACTTGCCCACTCCCTTCTATTTCCCTGTTTAATTACAGAAGGTGTTTCCAACTCACACAAATCTAGTACATATTTATAAATATTTGGTCCTCATCTACAGGTGCAAAAAGACACAAGAAGTGTAAAATACAGTCCCTGTCAGAAAAGGATTAGGCCCTACCAGAGGAAACAAACAAACAAAATATATATATATGTATATATATATATATATTTTTTTTAGACGGACTTTCGCTCTTGTTGCCCAGGCTGGAGTGCAATGGCGCAATCTCGGCTCACTGCAACCTCCGCCTCCCGGGTTCAAGTGATTCTACTGCTTCAATCTCCCAAGTAGCTGGGATTACAGGCGCCCGCCACCACACCCGGCTAATTTTTTGTATTTTCAGTAGAGACAGGGTTTCACCATGTTGGCCAGGCTGGTCTCTAACTCCTGGCCTCAGATGATCCACCTGCCTTGGCTTCCCAAAGTGCTGGGATTACAGGCATGAACCACTGTGCTGGCCTAAAAAATTATTCTTAAAAGAGCAAATACTATTTTGATATTTGTTTCAGGGCAATAATGCCACTGCAGTTCGAAGAGTATGGAATATATCCCCAGGAGCTGAAATGTTTTGGGGACATTTCATAAAGAGGTAGGTAGAAATGGAGCTGGACTATGGACAAGAGAGAAGCTGAAGGAAAAGGTCACCTCCACAGGCCATAGGTCACTGGATTCAGCCATGAGAGGATTTGTGTAAAGAAAGAGTACATATGGAATGTTTAGCAAACCATTTGGTTAGTGGGGATTAGGATAAACCCTGAGGAGGTAGGCTGGAGTCAGCTGGACTATATCTCCTTAAATGCCACATTAGGACATCAGATCTCATCCCATAAGCCTGTAGTAGTTCCTGATTTCAGTGCAGGATCTCCACAGTCTGCGCAGTGTGAAAAAGTCCTGAAATTGGCCAGGCAAGGTGACTCACATCCGTAATCCAGCATTTTGGGAGGCCGAGGTGGGAGGATCACTCCAACCAAGGAGCTAGAGGCCAGCCTGGGCAACAAGCAAGACTCCGTGTCCATTAAAAAAAAAAAAATTAAAATTAAGAATTAGCTGAGCACAGTAGTGCCCACCTGTAGTTCTAGCTATTCTGGAGGCTGAGGCAGGAGAATCACCTAAGCCCAGGAGTTCGAGGCTGCAGTGAGCTATGATCGAGCCACTGCACTCCAGCTGGGCAACAGAGTAAGACCTGTCTCAAAAAAAAATTAAGTAATTAAAAGTACTAAAGTTTGCCGGGCGCGGTGGCTCAAGCCTGTAATCCCAGCACTTTGGGAGGCCGAGACAGGCGGATCACGAAGTCAGGAGATCAAGACCATCCTGGCTAACATGGTGACACCCCGTCTCTACTAAAAAAATACAAAAAACTAGCCGGGCACGGTGGCGGGCGCCTGTAGTCCCAGCTACTTGGGAGGCTGAGGCAGGAGAATGGCGTAAACCCGGGAGGCGGAGCTTGCAGTGACCTGAGATCAGGCCACTGCACTCCAGCCTGGGTGACAGAGCGAGACTC
>NW_012102254.1:286809-293825 GCF_000951045.1 Mandrillus leucophaeus | reverse complement strand
GCTTGAACCCAGGAGGCGGCGGTTGTGGTGAGCCAAGATTATGCCATTGCACTCCAGCCTGGGTGACAAGAGTGAAACTCCATCTCAAAAAAAAAAAAAATACTAAAGTTTACAGATAAATTATGCAAAGATAAAGAACAGTGGATGGAAAGTCTACTTTTTTTTTTTTTTTTTTTGAGACGGAGTCTAGCTCGTCGCCCAGGCTGGAGTGCAATGGCACAATCTTGGCTCACTGCAACCTCCACCTCCCAAGTTCAAGCGATTCTCCTGCCCTAGCCTCCTGAGTAGCTGGGATTACAGGCACGCGCCACCAGGCCCGGCTAATCTTTGTATTTTTAGTAGAGACGATGCTTCACCATGTTGGTCAGGTTGGTCTCGACCTCCTGACCTCGTGATCCACCCACCTCGGCCTCCCACAGTGCTGGGACTACAGGCATGAGCCACCACGCCTGGCCTGGAGGGTCTACTATTATAACAACAGTCTGACACATTTGCACTTAAAAATGCCCATCACAAACCAGGCACAGTGGCTCATGCCTGTACTTTAGGTACCCGAGGCAGGAGGATCGTTTACACCCAGGAGTTTGAGACTAGCCTAAGCAACATAGTGAGACCCCCATCTCTACAAAAAATTAAGACAAAGAAAATTAGCCAGGCATAGTGGCACACATGTGTAGTCTTAGCTACTTGGGAAGCTGAGGCAAGAGAATCACTTGAGCCCAGGAGTTGGAAGCTGCAGTGAGCTACAACTGGGCCACTACACTCCAGCCTAGGAGTTTTTGAAGAGACCGTCTCTTAAAAAAGCCAGGCGTGGCCAGGCGTGGTGGCTCACACCTGTAATCCCAGCACTTTGGGAGGCTAAGGTGGGCGGATCACCTGAGGTCAGGAGTTTGACACCAGCCTGGCCAACACAGCAAAACCCCAGCTCTACCAAAAAAAAAAAAAAAAAAAAAAAAAATTAGCCAGGCGTGCTGGTGCACGCCTGTAGTCCCAGCTACTCAGGAGGCTGAGGCAGGAGAATCACTTGAACCCAGGAGGCAGAAGTTGCAGTGAGGCAAGATCATGCCACTGCATTCCAGCCTGGGCGACAGAGTGAGACTCCGTCTCAAAAAAAAAAAAAAAAAAAAAAAAAAGGCCAGGTGTGGTGGCTCATGCCTGTAATCCCAGCACTTTGGGAGGCCAAGACAGGAGAATCACTTGAGACTAGGAGTTCAAGCCCAGTCTGGGCAACTGAGACCCCGTCTCTACTTAAAATGCAAATGACAGCCAGTGCAGTGGCTCACCCCTGTAATCCCAGGCCAAGGTTGAGGCAGATGAATCAGGAGTTCAAGACCAGCCTGGCCAACATGGTGAAACCCCGTCTCAGGAGAAAAAAAAAAAAAGCAGGGGCTTGGGACAATTTTGAAAAGCTCCTAATATTTTAGTATCTCCCTCCTGTCTTTTCAAGAACTGCCCAAGGAACTGGTCTTACCAAGATTAAAACACACTAAAGATTTAAAAAATGGCCCTGAAGGATAATGAAATAAAGAAAGACTACTCAACTTCTCCCTTGCCTCACAAGTGCAGTATAAACTCAGTCGAACAGCAACAAGCAGCCAGCCTCCTCTGGGTTCAGCACCTGCTTTCCTAAAGGATCTCCTGACCAAGGAGGTAGTTTCTTTCAAAATTATTTTTTTTATTTTTATTTATTTATTTTATTATTTTTTTTCCTGAGACTGAGTCTCACTCTGTTGCCCAGGCTGGAGTGCAGTGACGCGATGTCGCCTCACTGCAACCTCCACTTTCCGGGTTCAGGCGATTCTACTGCCTCAGCCTCCAACGAGCTGGGACTACAGGCATGCACCATCACGCCCAGCTAATTTTTGTATTTTTAGTAGAGACAGGATTTCGCCATTTTGGCCAGGCTAGTCTCGAACTCCTGACCTCAGGTGATCTGCCTGCCTCAGCCTCCCAAAGTGCTGGGATTACAGGCATGAGCCACCACGTCTGGCCTTTCAATATTATACATTCAGAGGTGACAAGACCTGATAGAAGTGCACAAAGTAGGCTGGGTGCGTGGCCGGGCACAGTGGCTCACGCCTATAAGTAATACCAGCAATTTGGGAGGCCGAGGCGGGCAGATCACGAGGTCAGGTGTTCAAGACCAGTCTGGCCAACATAGTGAAACCCCATCTCTACTAAAAATACAAAAATTAGCTGGGCATGGTGGCATGTGCCTGTAATCCCAGCTACTCGGGAGGCTGAGGCAGGAGAACTGCTTGAACCAGGGAGTCAGAGGTTGCAGTGAGCCGAGATCGCACCACTGTATCCAGTATGGCAAAAGAGCGAGACTCCGTCTCAAAAAAAAAAAAAAGAAAAAAAAAAGTGCACAAAGTATTGTCGCTTGACTTCTTAGTCATCTCATGCAGGCATGTTGTATGACCACGTACAAGAAGACTGTACAAAGAACCAGAGGCCACAGGTCAAGAGAAATGTGTTTTGTAACAATCAGAACTCTTCCTAGACTAGCACACTCTGCTGAGGCTCTCCAACCTACCCACATTCACAGGAAAGGGGCCTGAAGGTCTGTTTTCACTGAGCAAAATAATTTTACTACTGTTAAAAGTTAATTTGCACCAGGCGCAGTAGCTCACACTTGTAATCCCAGCACTTTGGGAGGCTGAGGAGGGAGGCTCACGAGGTCAGGAGTTCGAGACCAGCCTGGCCAAAATGGTGAAACCCCGTATCTACTAAAAATACAAACATTAGCCGGGCATTGGTGGCGCGCGCCTGTAGTCCTAGCTACTCAGGAGGCTGCGGCAGGATAATCGCTTGAACCCAGGAGGCGGCGGTTGTGGTGAGCCGAGACTGCGCCACTGCACTCTGGCCTGGGCAACAGAGCCGAGAGACTGTCGCAAAAAAAAAAAAAAAGTTGATTTGCCAGTTAGATACCATCTACAACAAAAGTTTCATTTATTTTTCCGATTCTAAGACACTCCTACATTTCCTTTGTCTCCTATGGCGAGTATCTCTTTAGGAGAAAAAAAATCAATCAAGTTATCACCATAATATTCACTTTCTCCTAAAGCAAAAAGAGGAAGACATTACCACTCTCCAAAAAGTGGTGGTGAAGAACCAAAGAAATTATGTTCCAAAATAGAACTCAGCCATTATGGACATTTAACCAGGCTCTCTGGTAGGAAACAAACGGTGAGCTTCGAGGTACACGAGAGGTTCCGAACGGGTCTCGGGAAGCAGCAGCCAGGCAGAGGGTCCCCCTTGCCAGAATCACAGGGCCGTGACACCGGCCTGCCTGGCTCGCGGGGGCTTTGGCTTGATTCGTCTAGTCTTAGCATCCAGCGTCCTGAAAATCACTCGCAGGAGCGCTATCTAAGAAAGAGGTAAGTCTATTTCTCAGCCAGGAGCAACACAACTCCCAGGAGAGCATCAGGGTGGCACCGGACACACTTCAGCGCTCCGGATCAGCAGAGTCCAGAGCTTCGGTCAGAGAAGCTGGTTTCCCGCTACTAGCCGGCCAGACCTCAGGCACTGGCGCTCTCCGACCTCCACACCGGCTGTTCCCCGGCTTCGGTGCCAGCATCTAGGAGGCTCGGCGGGCGGCCGGTCAGGACGCTCGAGCGATGTTCCAGTGATGCTCCACCGGAGCCCCGACCCCACGCGCGCCCACTCCAACGCCGCGCCCGCCACCGCCCTCCCCGCGGGCGTCAGGCCGGTCTATCGGCCCGGCTCCTGTCACTCACCCGCCCGGCCCGGGTACCGGGCGCCCACGGCTCCCTACGGGAGCTGGGCCCCCCGGGCCTCCAGGTTTCGGCCCGCCCCCTGGCAGGCAGCACAGGCGGCTGAGCCCCGCTACAGCGGCCTCTCACCGGCCGCTTGGTCCAGCTCCCGGCGCTGCCCACTGGGTACGGATCAACAACAAGATGGCGGCTAGCCGAGGGGGCGGGGGCCGGGCGTCATAGTAACCAGGACTGCAAAGAACCCGCCCCCGAGGGGTGCCATCCCCAATCAACAGTCTTTTTGCTCGTCGCCAGGGGAAGTGCTTCCCGCTGACAGGTCAGCTCACCTGTCAGTCAGAGTCTGCCTCTCAGTGCCTGTGCAGAAAGCGTGGGGCACGTGACTGTGACGGCATGGGTTTGCGCATGCGCTTCGTTCTTGTCGTGGCTGGCGGAGGTTTTGCTGGCGACTCCGAAGCCAGCTCGCCCTTGGCCTCTCTGCGTGTCTGTCCCCGGTGCGGCACCGGCGGCGTCTTCTCATACGTTTGCGCACACACAGGGAATCTAAGCGGTGTGCTATTCGTTTTTTTGTCACCCACTCTGGGAGAAGGGGGGTGCAACCCCAGTTCACTCTGGAGAGGAAACTGAGGTTCAGAGAGGGGAGGCCGAGCCAAGGTCACACCACCTCTAGAAATGGAGGTGCTGGGTCTCGCACCTCCTCCTACTGGTTTCAGTGTGAGGAGCCTCTATCCCGGCTTCCCGCGCTTTGTCCCTTAGTAGCCTCGAGGTACAGCAGTCTGTGCTGCCACAGCAGCCTCTGGTTCATTGCCCATGCTTTCCTGCCTGAGGTTTAGAGCCTAGCACAAGTCCTGACACACAGCGGGCACTCCCTTTTATCAGTCCTAGAGCATCTTGTCTTGAGATCCTATGACAGCATCTCTTGCCCTGGATTGTCATGACCGGCCTCATAGTAATGGTCCCAGGAAGATGGTCACACCTTGCTCCCCATACAGAACACCTAACTCTGGGCTTGGCTTCAGGCTTAGAACACCAGATGAAGTTACCTGGCCTGGGCCCACACCCAAATGCCCCAACTAGCTAACTCTTTTGAGCCTTAGCCTTTCTTTAGCTTTGGTTGCCCCATCTGTAGAATGAAAATAAAAGTGGAGCTTCTCAGAGGAAGATTTAATGAACCCTTAGAGCAGGGGAAGAACTCAGGAAAAATCTGCCTACAACCACTTCCTGGAACAACCTGCTTCCAGAAGTTGCTGTTGCTGAGGCGTGCCTTAAAACACTAACTTTGGTGGAAGCCCCATGAAGGGTTTTTGTTTTGTTTTGTTCCCACAGAAGGCACTCGGCTTCTTCCTGGCCCTGGGATACCATAACTGGTTCAGAAAGGGAGGCCCTCCTAGCCAGGTGCGGTGGCTCTTGCCTGCAATCCAGCACTTTGGGAGGCCAAAGCGGGCGGATCACTTGAGGTCCGGGGTTCGAGACCAGCCTGGCCAAAATGGCGAAACCCCGTCCCTACTAAAAATACAAAAATTAGGCCGGGCGCGGTGGCTCAAGCCTGTAATCCCTGCACTTTGGGAGGCCGAGACGGGCGGATCACGAGGTCAGGAGATCGAGACCATCCTGGCTAACACGGTGAAACCCCATCTCTACTAAAAAATACAAAAAAAAAAAAAACTAGCCGGGCAAGGTGGCGGGCGCCTGTAGTCCCAGCTACTCGGGAGGCTGAGGCAAGAGAATGGCGTAAACCTGCGAAGCGGAGCTTGCAGTGAGCCGAGATCCGGCCACTGCACTCCAGCCTGGGCGACAGAGCGAGACAAAAATTAGCCAGACGTGGTGGCAGGTACCTGTAATCCCAGCTACTCAGGAGGCTGAGGCAGGAGAATCACTTGAACCTGGGAGGCAAAGGTTCAGTGAGCTGAGATCACGCCACTACACTCTAGCCTGGGCAACAGAGCAAAATTCTGTCTCAAAAGAAAAGGAAAGAAAGTGAGGTTCTCCAGTGCCCTAAGGAGGTTCGGGCCCACAGACTCAACAGAGGAGGAAAGACTGTGATAACTTGGATTTACCACAGTAAGGTCCTCTTGGAGAGCTGGCAGAAGCCTGAGACCTGATGTCAGGCTGGGCATGGAGAGTGGGCCAACATTGCACCCAGCAAGACCTGCCCACTAGCAGATTGTTGCAGGCCACCTGGCTACATGCAATAGCTCAGGTCAGCACAGGGAGAGGTGAGAGCAGAGGAACCAGAAGAAACATCAGGAAGAAAAGTCAACAACCCTCAAAAGGGGGATTCTGCTAATCCTCCAGGACCAGCCATGCCACAGGATTCTCAAGTCTGCATCACCCCTCACCCCAGTGCAAAAGCTCCAAATCCTTCCCAAGCAAACCTCCACATACAGTTGGCAAATTGCCCTGAAGTTTAATGGGGTCCTCAAAAAGCAAAAAGCAACAGTGGTATAACTACCATAGATAACAGTTTGGAGGTTCCTCAGAAAACTATAAATACAGTTACCACATGATCCAGCAATCCCATTGCTGGGTATGTACCCAAAGGAAAGAAAATCAGTATATCAAAAAGATATCTGCACTTCCATGTTTGCTGCAGCGCCATTCGCAATAGCCAAGATTTGGAAGCAACCTAAGTGTCCATCAACAGATGAACGAATAAAGAAAATATGGTACATATGGGCCAGGCGTGGTAGCTCACGCCTGTAATCCCAGCACTTTGGGAGGCTGAGGCAGGCGGATCACGAGGTCAGGAGATTGAAACCATCCTGGCTAACATGGTGAAACCCCATCTCTACTAAAAATACAAAAAATTAGCCGGGCTTGGTGGTGAGCACCTGTAGTCCCAGCTACTCAGGAGGCTGAGGCAGGAGAATGGCATGAACCCAGGAGGCGGAGCTTGCAGTGAGACGAAATCACGCCACTGCACTCCAGCCTGGGCAACAGAGTGAGACTCCATCTCAAAAAAATAATAAAATGTACATATGCAGAATGGAGTATTATTCAACCATGAAAAAGGATGAAATTGACTGGTGTGGTGGCTCACGCCTGTAATCCCAGAACTCTGGGAGGCCAAGGCAGGAGGATCACCTGAGGTCAGGAGTTCAAGACCAACCTGGCCAACATGGTAAAACCCCGTCTCTACTAAAAGTAAAAAATAAAAAGCCGGGTGTGGTGGCATGCACCTGGGGTCCCAGCTACTCAGGAGACTGAGGCATGAGAATTGCTTGAACATGAGAGGCGGAGGTTGCAGTGAGCCAAGACCCTACCACTGTACTCCAGCCTGGG
>NW_012102254.1:280381-286609 GCF_000951045.1 Mandrillus leucophaeus | reverse complement strand
CAGGATGGTCTCGATCTCCTGACCTCGTGATCCTCCTGTCTCGGCCTCCCAAAGTGCTGGATTACAGGCTTGAGCCACTGCGCCCGGCCAACAAAACAATTTAATTCATGGAGATAGTGAGTAAAAGGATAGTTACCAGAGTCTGGAAGGGGTGGGGAGGTGGGATGGTTAATGGGCACCAGAAAAAAAAGAAAAATGAATGAGACCTAGTGTTTTGATAGCACAACAGAGTGACTATAGTCAATAATAACTTAACTGTACATTTTAAAATAACTAAAATAGTATAATTGGATTATTTGTAACACAAAGGATAAATACTTCCAGAGATGGATACCCCATTTTCGATGAAGTGATTATTAAGCATTACATGCCTTATCAAAACATCTCATGTACCTCCAAATTTATACACCTATGTACCCACAAAAATTAAAAATTAAGAAAAAAATTAAAAAGAGGAACATCTCAACAACAAAAAAAGCAACAGTAATCCCAGACACCTGTAATCCCAGCATTTTGGGAGGCTGAAGCAAGAGGATCACTTGGACCCAGGAATTCAAGAACAGCCTAGTCAACATAGAGAGACCCCATCTCTACAAAAAAATTAAAAATTAGCCAGGCATGGTGGTCCATGCCTGTAGTCCCACCTACTGGGAATGTGAGTAGGAGGATCGATTGAACCTGGAAGGTCAAGGCTACAGTGAGCCAAGATCACACAGTTGCCCTCCAGCCTGGGCAACAAAGCCAGACCCTATCTCCTCTCTCTCTCTCTCACACACACACACACACACACACACACACACACACACGCACACGCACACACCATTGTTCTCTCTCTTTTGGATAGGAAAAGGAAGTAGGTGGCCCTGAGTAGATATGCTGATTGGAGGCCCCTCAGTCACTGATAAGGATGATAGCCTATTATCTCTATACAACATCAGTCACACTGTCAGTCCAAGCATCATACAATACCTTGTTAAAAGAAAAATAATCCAGGTGCAGTGCTGCGCCCATAGTCCCAGCTACTTAGGAGGCTGAGATGAGAGGCTCTTTTGAAGCCAGGAGTTAGAGGCTATAGTGTGCTATAACACCTGTGAATAGCCTCTGCACTCCAACCTGGGCACCATAGTGAGATCCTGTCTTTAAAACAAACAAACAAACAAACAAACAAAAAACCTGAAAGAAAAGGAAAACCTTACTGCTCCCCAGAGTCTGCTCACAAGATAGGGAGTTCTCCAAGTGAGAACAAGGAGGCACAGATTTCAGAGCTTCTCCCACGTGTTGGCTACAAGGCTAGAACTTTTCTATTTGTAATTTTGTTTATTATGAATCAGCTTGAAAACACAGCCCATGATGGTGTGAAAAAGAAATTCCACACATGGTAAAGCAGCTACTTGGCCTCAGAGCCAGCGCCAGGCTCCTGTGCGTGTGTTAAACAGGTAGTCTCTTCCTGTACTTAAAACCTGTAGGAGAGAGAGGAGAGCGGGGGATGCTGCTGGCCCCAGGAGAACTGCCTCCCTTTCCTCTTACCTAAGGGTAGGAGATCATTCCTTCAGGACCCTCAGTGTGACACCCCACCTTCGTTGGAATCTAACCTGTCCCCTCCCTCCCTTCTCAGCAAATTCTCTGAACTCTGTCTCAAATGCACAGGAAGCCTCCTTGATTCTCCAACACTGGACACCAGCTTCCCTAAGGCCAATGCCAGATTACTCTCCCATAATTCACTGGTGACACTGGACTATCTGGGGGCCTCTCCCCTCACCATCATCACTCCTCCTGTTGTAGGCAGAGACCAGACCAGATATGAGTCATCTCCTGACCCCCTAGATATTTGACAAAGGACGGATGAAGGGTGAGTGGGGGTGAGAGCAGACCCCATTCAGGAAAAAAGCAGATAGATGGTGGGTTCCTGGGAGTAGGAGGAGATATTGAGATGAGGTAAAGAGAGGAGGAGATACTCAGATTGGGTGAGGGCCCAGGCAGAGAATAGTTTAGGAAGAGGGGGACTCACGGGAGTCCTGTGCTCTGCCATCAAAATGCTGCTGAGGGGAAAAAAAAAAAAGGTGCAATGAATTGAACCCTGCCCACGGGAGAGCAGATGAAGACCTGCTCCTAGGGGGCCAGAAGCCCACCTGCCTCCTCCATCCTTATGGTGCTAGTGTGGGCACTTCCACAGGGATAGCCATTCACGGGAAAAGGGGCAAGCTTGGTGGGGGCAGGGGAGTACTCTGGAGCAGCCTTGGTGCCCACTACTTGAGATGGTGAGCTGACATACCAGACTCATGATGCTGCTGGGTGCCTGGGACATCTCCATCTTCGGTGCCTCCATGAAACCCTCGATGTATCCCTCAGTTCCCTGGATGCTGGGGCAAAGTAGGAGCAAAAGTACAGGGCAAAGCTCTGGGCCCTAACCTGAGTTTAAGAGATGGGCTCCCAGGCATAGAAGTATGCAAAGGAGACTGACCTGTTTAGCAGCAAAACCTGGGCTGGTTTGCTGGGTGCCTGCAGCAGCCGGGCCAACCTAAAATGCCAGGAGGAGTAACCAAGCAGTGAAGGCAGTAGGCCTACTGGCTCCAGGAACCAGTATCATTCACCTGTCCCCTTTTATTGGGAATAACCAGTGTCTGTATGCAGTGCCCACATCATTACATCCCCATTCCCCGGGCTCAGTCCTATGTCCACAAGGAACTTCAGAGTCTACAGGAGCAGGAAAGCTTTCCAGTGGAGGGCAGAAGTCAGGAATAGGGGTAAATGCCCAATGCATGACAGACTCACAGTTTCAAGCCCTGAGCTTATCAACCCTCCCCCCATTTCAAGACTGGATTCTGCTGGTGATGGAAGTTGCTTCCTCCCAGTGTCTCTCTGACCCTAATTTAAAGACCTCTGGAGGGAGAGCAGCCCTCCTCAATATCAGTTTGTCACCCACCCACTTGGGCATTGTCGTCTAATCTTGGGTGAAACCACCCATCACAGCTGGGGTCCATAGGTGGGTTGGGGGCAGGTAGGGAGCACAAGGATAGGATCCCTACCCCTGGAGGAGCCTGCCAAGAAGCCAGTCTCGGGCCAAGAGGAGAAGAGCACCAGTTGCTGTCAACACCACCACAAACCAGGGCTGTGGTTGCCAGAAAGCCTCTGTGTCTGTCACGAGCATGGGTGTCATCATTGAGGGCACCTGAAAAGGAGGCCACAGCCTCACCACTGCCTTGCCAAAATGCCCTGACCATCCAGCCTTCCAACCCCTCCCTGGGCTAGGCCACCCCACACCCGTGATTTGCTCTTCAATACCTCTGGGCTCTCTGCACTCAGCACTTCCCTCTGAACTGCCTTTCCCATAGTTCCACCCGAAAAACTGGGTCTCCTCACTTTCCAAGGTCCACCCTTCCCACCCCACTGAGGGCCCAAGGAGCCTCCTCACTGTGGTTCTGTGGGTGCTGGTGGCCACTGTGCTGGCCCTCCGGTGAACTAGATGCACAATAATGGTGGCTGTGGTGCTGAGGTCAGGGGTGGAGCGGCCTGCATCAGCCACACAGATCAGTAGCTCATAGGTACAGGGCTGCTGTGGCCAGAAGGGCCCCAACACAAGGTCACTGTGTACCAGGATGGCCTCTTGCAGGATGAATCAGTTCTGGCTATTCCCTGAAATCAGAGTGACAGGAGGAAGAGACCATTGCTGGCCTTGGCCTGCCCCTCACTCACAACCTGGTGGTGCCCATGTCCCCTTCCTCCCACGATGCTATAGGAATAGGTCAGGTGCTGTGGCTCCTGAGGGATCCGGCATGACACCTTAGTCACCTCCACACTACGGCCCAGAGGAGCATAGATGGTGAGTTCCTGAAATGGGGGCTCACATTCGGGGGCATGGTCATTCACATCCTGCAGAAAGGAACCAGGTTAGGAGTGGGTAGAACCCACCCCCTAAACCTCCGAGTCAGCCCCTCAACTTCTTCTCACCACAGCCGGAGCCTAGGCATTAAGGGATCAAAGCATCACACAACAGGCTCCAGAGCTTTCCACAATTAGGCCCCACTCCTCTCCAGCCAACTTGTGGAAGAAACCGAGGCACAGAGTGGAAAAACAGAACACCACAGGGCAATCTGAACTCCTATCTTTCCAAGTATTTATTTCCAAAGCCTTAGGACACAGTTACCTCAACCTTGACGGTAATGGTACAGGAGCCTGAGCGGTGATAGTTGGGGTTCTGTTCTTGGCCATGGTCAATCAGCAGGACAGTGAGCCTGTACAGCCTCTGCTGCTCATAGTCCAAAGGTCCCAGAAGGTAAACTTCCCCTAGAAGGGGAGACCACAGCCTCAGCCTGCAGAGCCAACTCTGGCTCGCCGTTTCCATCCAAGCCCTGGGGTGGATGTACCACTGAGATTGTCCACAGCAAAGGTGGTAGGACCACCAGAGGTGTAGTACTCAATGTTGTCATGAGGATAATCCATATCCATGCCCACCACAAAGCCCAGCAGAGTGTGGGGCACTGCATCCTCCTGAACCTGGAATGTGCGAGGGGCACAGGCTGGGGAGAACTCGTTGATGGGTGTCACCATCACCAGTACCGGCGCTTCAGCTGGAGGTCATTTGGCAGTCAAGGAGCTGGCCTGGGGTGCCTATCCCTGAACTGGGGGTCTGAGGAGCCCTGCCCTGGGGGGTCTAAAGAGTGAGAGGGTCTAAAGGTAGGGCAGAAGCCTTCCCCTGCTGGGGATCTAAGAGATATATCCTCAGGGTCTGAAATGGAGACAACCCTGCCCTACTGGATTCTAAAGGAGGAGAGATGACCCTGTCCTGAGCATGGGAAGCAGGAGGACAGAACAGCCTTGTCCTAGGTGTCCAGGCCGGGTGTGGTTACTCACTGGTCATCTGGGGCTGGCCACAATCGAGCACCAGGATGGAGGCTGCATGCTGGAAGCAGGTTCCAGGAGTGTCACAGTCCAGTGTGGCATTCACCTAGCCAAAGGGACTAGAAAGTGAGGTCTAGTCAGGGCCTGAGAGAGCCCTGAGCCACACGGGGCTGCTGCAGGCCAGGGCATCCACAAATATCCTGCCCGGATCCTGTTTTCCAGACTGCAACACAGGTTGGCTCAACAGCCATCCCTCCCACCCCCACTCCCATGGTCTCAGCTCTCAGAGACCCTTGGCCCACCCACGCCTTCCCACTGCAAGCACCCTGCAAGTGGGTCTGGGAGCTGGGACTGGGCACCTCAAGGACTCTGTCATGAAGGCAGAGGCTGGCAGGGTTGGAAGAGCTGTGGAACCACAGCTTGTAGTCCAGGGTGGCATCAACAGAGTCCAGATCTTCACAAGTGAGAATATTCAGCATGGCGCCCACAGGTGCAGTCTCGGGGATTTGGAACCTGAGAGTATGCCGTGGCAGCAAGGCGGGAGTCTGGCAGCACCCTGAGTCATGGCTGTGGCCCCAGCAGCCCAGGTAAGGTTCCTGTGTACTCACACCAGAAGCACTGGGAGGCAGCGTGGAGGTCAGAGGTTGACCAGCCGCACATTCATGGTGAGCTTGAGCTTGGCACTGGCCCACAGCTGGTGCTGCTCAAAGGCCTTCACCTGCAGCCTGGAAACCGAAGTGCCTGGGGTGTGAGCTAACTCCAGGGCATCGTGGTCTGGACCACATTGTCTGCTGCATGGGGTGAGAGGGTCAGGGAACACAGAGATCAGCCCCGCTCCCAGCTCAGTCCCACTCCCACCAGCCCACCAGATCCATAGGCAAAGGAGGCCGCTGAGCCTGGCCCTCTTGCTGCCTTCTCCAAGACCAGGCCCCCAAACAGGAAGGTGAAAAGGTACTATGGGTCACCTCTGGACCAGCCACAGAGGCATCCCAGTACCCGCCCCTCCCTCAACACCTCTCATCATGACCGATGGAGAAGATCTGCAGCTGGAAGACCTGTGGTGCACCCAGAACAGAAAAGGAGCCGGAGTGTGTGTGTGTCCACCTCTTTGTCTATGCCCAGTCCTCCCCTTAAATAGGCAATCTCACTTAGGATCTGCAAAAGAAGCCTCAACTTCCACTCTTTCCCATGATCCCCATGACCTGTCACTCTGCTGACAAGTATTCCTTTGAGCCCCATATCTTTGGGCCATAAATTATTCCATTAGGATGCAAACAGCCCAAGAGTGATATCTGAATCATTGACAATGTGAATTATCATCTTAGAGTTGCTGAAAGCCACCTCCAGACTGCACTGACCACTTTACTCAGAACTTTTTTTTTTTTTTTT
>NW_012102254.1:276031-278833 GCF_000951045.1 Mandrillus leucophaeus | reverse complement strand
TTTTTTTTGAGACAGAGTCTTATTCTGTCAGCCAGGCTGGAGCAGTGGCACAATCTTGGCTCACTGCAACCTCCACCTCCCAGGTTCAAGTGATTCTCCTGCCTCAGCTTCCCAAGTAGCTGGGATTACAGGTACATGCCACCACACCCGGCTAATCTTTGTATTTTTAGTAGAGACAGAGTCTCACCATGATGGCCCGGCTGGTCTCGAACTCCTGAGCCCACCTGCCTCAGCCTCCCAAAGTGCTGGGATTATAGGTGTGAGCCACCGTGCCTGGCCATTACCTATATATTTTTTTTTTATTACAGAAATGATACAGAATTGTCATAGAGAACTGAGAACACATAGCAGATCTTGAAAGAACTCAGCCTCTGAGATGTCCCTGTGGGAACAGCCATGGTCACTGGGGAGTGAGCAGCCTTCAGCAGCTCTCTCCAAGAACATGCATCATGTAGAGGCTCATCTGTGCCTCTGCTGCAAGGTTCCTCTGCAGGTTGTGCCTGGCCAGGCAGGGGTTAATTTATTCTCTCCATCCCCCCTGCCCCCATCCTGTCACCCACCATCCCATGTCCTGGGCTCACCTGGGCTCTGTGGAGTTCTAAGTCTGGGAGGAGCAGAGTGTACAGCCGAGCCCCAGGTGTGACTGTCTCTGGCACCTGAATCATTTCTGCAGTTGGCCAGAGTGGAGGTCAGGGAAGATCTGTTCAGGCCATGCCTGCCCACCCCTGCTGACAGCCTCACCTGGGCTGGCAAATTGACCAGCACACTGGATATGGCTAAGGTCCCAATGCACATTCACAGAGAGTGATCCCTCCGTCACATGGTTGCCACATGTGAACTTCAGCTGCAGCTTGTAGTGGTTCACCATAAGGGCATCCAACCGAGCAGAGCTGCTCAAGGTTAACTGGGGTAGGTGGGCAGTGCCATGTGGGGCTTGGAAATTTTAGGTCTGCCTTTGTGCCCCCACAGTCCCCAGTTGTACACATGACCTTACCTTGCCCACATAGGTCCCTTGCCACCTGGCCAAGCTGGGTGGGTTGAAGAAGGTGGTGGGTGGCTGGACATTGAGCAACTCCAGGGTGGGTGTGGACGTGTAGGAGGAGCAGTTGAAGGAGAAAAACTGAAGGATTGTGCCAGGGCCCTGGTTCTCAGAGACATTTATAAACCTGCAGAGGTCTGTGAAGAGCAGAGAATTCAGGTTGGAGGCCCCCAGGCTGATGGAACCACATATACTAGCATAGTCCTGTCCTTTTGCTACAGGGCCTGACCATGCCACGGGGCCACGCAGCTAAGGCCTTTCCTTATATCCAGCATCCAACATTTCACAGATGGGGAGTGAGAACTTGGTTGAGGAAACAGCCAAGATAAGGGGTGAGGGCCAGGGGTTCAGATTCTTATACTTTCCTACCTCTCCCCCAATCCCTGTCGTCCATGGTAGCTTATCTGGGAAGGGTCAGGACTCCAAGGGAAAACTAGGGTTCCCCCACCCACCACCTCCTCACCAGAGACCACCAGAGCAAAGAGGAACACGAGGAGCCTGAGCAGCACCAGGATGACCTGAAGACACAGACAGCAGAGGAGGCTTCAGAAAGCTAGGCTGTTTGTCTGACTCACTCTGTTGCCAGGTCAGTTGCTCAAACATAGCTGGGCAGGTGGGACTCCTGGGCCTCCCAGATTCTATCCCCGCCCATTCCTGGTGCCTGAGTTCTAGACCTCTGTCAGGCTTCCAGAGGCTCAGAATATCCCATTTTCCATTGCCCTCATTCATTACAACTCTGAGGGCATGGAAGGAGAGGAGGATTAAGGTTCAGATGAGGAAACTGGTAATGCAATCCTTGGAGATAGAGCAATCACAGCACCCAGGAAAATTGGGCCCAGGACCTGCTACCCCACAGAGTCTCAACTCCAGCTGGACCCCCTCTATTAGAACATTATCTGCCTATAAAAAATGAGCCCAACCATCAACAAAATCTCTGAAAACTTGCTGGGTGTGGTGGCTCACATCTGTAATCCCAGCACTTTGGGAGACTGAGGTGGGAGGATCACTTGAGCTCGGGAGTTCGATATCAGCCTGGGCAACAAAGTGAGACCCCATCTTTACAAAAAATTAGTTGGGTGTGGTGATCCAGGCCTGTAGTCCCAGCTACTTAGGAGGCTGAGGTAAAAGGACCGCCTGAACCCAAGAGATCAAGGCTGCAGTGAGCCATGATTATGCCACTGTACTCCAACCTGAGTGACAGAGCAAGACCCTGTCTCAAAAAAAAAAAAAAAAAAAAAAAAAAAAAGCTGTCTACATCCAATAAGCAAAAGGAATCCTTTATGATAGAAATACAAATACTGGTTACCGTTGGGAATATCAATTGGATAGGACACCAGATGGCATCCAGGAGTTGCTGAGGATATTCTGTATCTTTATCTGGGTGGCAGCTGCACAAGTATCTACAGATTTTAACATTTATTGAGCTATAACTCTGAGATCTGTCCATTTATTGTATTTGTATGTCATTTTTTAAAGTTTTCTGGCCAGGCACAGTAGCTTATGCCTGTAGGGGAGGCCAAGGCAGGAGGATCGTCTGAGATCAGGAGTTCGAGACCAGCCTGTACAACATGGTGAAACCCTGTCTCTTAAAAAAAAAAAAAAAAAATTAGCTGGGTGTGGTGGCACATGCCTGTAGTCCCAGTTACTTGAGAGGCTAAGATAGGAGGGTCACTTGAGCAAAGAGATCGAGGCTGCAGTGAGCCAAGATTATGCCACTGCACTTCAGCCTGGGCGACAGAGTGAGGCCTTGTCTCAAAAAAAAA
>NW_012102254.1:273429-274476 GCF_000951045.1 Mandrillus leucophaeus | reverse complement strand
TAGAGCACAGTAGTATGATCTCGGCTCACTGCAACCTCCATCCCCTGGGTTCAAGCAATTCTCCTGCCTCAGCCTCCTAAGTAGCTGGGATTACAGGCATGTGCCACCACACTCGGCTAATTTTTGTATTTTTAGTAGAGACAAGGTTTCTCCATGTTGGCCAGGCTGGTCTTGAACCCCTGAACTCAGGTGACAACATCCACCTCAGCCTCCCAAAGTGCTAGGATTACAAGGGTGAGATACCATGCCCGGCCATTACCCAAGACTTTCTTTTACTGTGTGATTGCCCTAAACACATTTCTTTCTATTAGAGGGCTTGTGAATTCCCAGAGAGAGGGATTTCTCTTCTTTCTAGAACTCCAGAGCCCAGCACAGAACCAAGCTAAGGTGGGAGGACAACCAGCATGGAGCAGCAGGTCCAGGTCTGAGAAAGTCAGTGTTAGTTGAGGAGGCCAAGGAGGCCAAGAATAAACAAATTTCTAAAAGGTAGGAGCTCTACCCAATCCATGGACACCCCCAGATTCCAGGTCATGCTCACCTTTCGAGCCTGGCCTAGGAGGCCCTGGGATGGTGCCTGCAGCCAACCTTGCTCATTGATGGAGAAAGGTACAGGGAAGTGTGGCAGGTCCTGGGCACTGATAATGCTCAACTGACAGAACAGAGATGCTGGCAACCCCATTCAACCCCAAGTGCCCTGAGCACCCCCATCAACAACCCAGCAGCAACCCTCCAGCAACCCAGCAGGCACCTGCCTACACCCAGCTTATTTTCTTTTCTTTTCCTTTCTTCCTTTCTTCCTTCCTTCCTTCCTTCCTTCCTTCCTTCCTCCTTCCTTCCTTCCTTCCCTCCCTCCCTCCCTCCTTCCTTTCCTTCCTTGCTTCCTTCTTTTCTTTCTTTCCTTCTCTCTCTGCTTCCTTCCTTCCTTCTTTCCTTCTTTCTTTCTTTCCTTCCTTCTTTTTTTTTGAGACAGAGTCTCACTCTGTCACCCAAGCTGGAGTGCAGTGGTGCGATCTCAGCTCACTGCAACCTCCACTTCCTGGGTTCAAG
>NW_012102254.1:245740-267519 GCF_000951045.1 Mandrillus leucophaeus | reverse complement strand
AAAAAAAAAAAAAAAAAAAAAGGTTGTCTTTATTTGCCGTCTCCAGTTCTTCAGCCCTCACTCTCTTCTCCACACACTCTAATCAGGTTTGTCCCTCTCTACACAAAACTGCCCTTGTCAGGGTTCCCAATGACCTATGCACTGCCGAATCCAGTGGTTTGTTCTTCACCCTCACTGCCTCGGCAGCATTCAATGCTTGCTCCCCTTGGCTCCTGAGTCCCCACATTCTCAGATTTCTCCTGGTTGTTTCTGCTCAGCTTCTTTGATAGTTCTGCTTCATATCTCCCCTACCTCCACCTCGTGGAATGTCCCAGGGCACAGTCCTGATTGCTGTCTCCCTCTACACTCATTTCCTCCCACCCCACCTCATCCAGGCCTATGGCCTTACATACTATCCTTTCACTCACTATTCCTCCCAGATCCAAGGCTCCAGTGCTGATCTCTGTCCTGAAGTCCAGAGTCATACACCTAGCAGCTGACTCTGCAACTCCTCTTGGATGTCTATCAGGCATCTCAAGGATTACATGTCCATAAATGATCATTGGATTTTCCTCTCCAAATCCACTCTTCTCCAGTCTTTCCCAGATCAGTTTATGGCAATTTCATCCAACCAGCTGTTAATGCCAGAAATGTAGGAGTCATGCTTGATGCCTCTTTTCCTGCCCACATCCATGCATCAGCAAGACTTGATTTTAGCTCCAAAGCATACCCCAAAGTGACCCCCCTTCAGTGCACCTGCCCTGCCCAGGCCTAGGCCCTCCCCTTCGTTGCCTGGATGAGGGCAGGGGCTTCCACTCTTATTGCAGAATCCTTTTCTGAAAGCAGCTGGGATTATCTAAACAAAAGCTAGCCCAGGTCATTCCTGCTCAGAGGCCCCCATTGCTCCTCATCACACCAAGAACAAAACCCACATTCTGCTCTAAGGCCGTTAGAGCCTGGTTTTGCTGACCTTTTCCCTTCTGCCACCACCACCAATCACAGACACCTGGGCTTTCTTTATGTTTGGCCCTGTCCAGCTCCTGTCCCTCGGGGTCTTTTCCCTGGCTGCTCCTTCTGCCTAGAATGCCCCTCCTCTTGATTGCATCCTGATGTCACCTCCTCTGAGATTGCCCTTCCCCAGGCTAGCCCATGGCCCTCATTCCCTGGTATTTTCCTGTTGCTGGTATGTCCAGTCTGTCTGCAGCTACACTACTCTTGAGCCTAGCCTGCTTTGATAGAGCAACCTCAGGAGACAGGCTCACCCCAGCACCCACCCTCAGTCTGCACCTGGTACCGGCAGAGGGAATGCCGATGGTCGCGTGTCGCCGCTGGACTCGCGACTAGCCGAGCACTCCCCACTAGAGGGCAGTCCCGCGTCTAGCTCGGTTGGAACGCGGCTGAGGCCCCGCCAGTGCGCTGCCACAAAGTTCCACCCTCTCTGAGTCCTCAGGCCGAACCCCACTTCCATCCCGTTCAGGGAGTGCCGAGGCCAGCCTCAGGAATGGGTCCCGTGGGTCAGGCCCCGAGTGGGCCACAACCTCTCTGGGTCCGACCATACGGGGCGCTCTGCCTATGTGCGGGCGCAGCATGACGCCCCGTGAGAGGGACCGCTATTTCACCATTGAACAAATGGGGAGGATGAGGCCCCCGCACGGAGGCGACCTGTCCTGCGTCACGCAGCAAATGCAGGGTCCACTCAACCATCTGGGGGCTTGGGTATCCCGGGCCCGACCCCGTCCGGCTTCCAGCTACGACCCCGCCCTTCCCCACAAGAAAGGCGGCGGAGTCGGGAGGGACGCCGGGTTTTAGCCCCTCCCCCTTTGGCCGTGGGGCCGAGGCGGGGCGCGGCTGCCAGATGTCGGGGCGGCGGCGGCGGGAGCTACGGAGAGCGAGGAGCCGCGCAGCCAGGCGGAGGCTGAGGGCGCCGCTGGCCGGCCCGCCCAGCCCTCTCCGCGCGGCTCCGCCGGGGTTCCCAGAGGAGCCAGTAGGCTCAGTTGGGGCCCGGCACGGACATGCACAGCGCTCGGCTTGACAGCTTCCTCAGCCAGCTCCGCTGGGAACTGGTGAGGCTCGGGAGCGGGTGCGGTTAGGGAGGACGCGTGCGGGGTGCCAGGCTGCTGCCCGGCCGGAGCAGCAGACGGGTGCGAGGTGGCTGCAGCGTGCCCGTCCGAGGCGGGGTGGGGGCGGCGCGGCTCATATGGCTCAGATGGTCCGCGTCGGGTTTCGGAGGGTTGGGAACTGCGCTGAGCATCAGATAACAACATCCAGCTGGCCGTGCTGCTGGAACGGCGCGGGAGGAGAGAGTGGAAGGGGGACTTCTTTGGGGGTGGGGCATGGGGCGGCAAGGGACTAACGAGGTGCTAGCACTGCTGTGAACGCCCCCTACTTCAGGCTGGCCTATGCCTCCCTTCTCTACCCCTCACCTAGCAAGCGCTCTTTCTGTGAAAAAGGCTTTGGGCTTTGGGAGCTGAATCCCCCTCCAGTCCTGGGCAGGACCTACTTCCCTGCTCAGGCCCACAACACTGCCTGCCCGCCCGGCCTGGTGGCGGGTGTCGACTTGCCCAGCCCTGCGTGCTGCAGCCTGCCGGACTGCCACCAGGTCGGTGAATGAGAACCACACCAGCTTCGAGTGCCAGCACCCCATGCCTGCCCTGTGCTCACTAGCACCCTGCTGCCCAGGCCAGCAGGCCTATCTAACCCTCCTGGACCCTCTGTACTCTGGGCTGACCTGGTGACAAGTGATACCTCTCTGACTTCTGCCCTCTCTTCTCCTCAGTTGTGTGGTCGGGACACAGGCTCACCCCCGATGCCTGGTCCCCTGCAGCCAACCCCCCAAACTGGCCCAGATGTGCAACCCCGCCACCAGCTTAGGGCCTCAGGTGCCTTGGAAGAAGACTCAGTCTGCTGTGTGGAGGAGGAGGAAGAAGAGGCAGTGGTGACAGAAGACAGGGGTGCAGCCTTGGGAGGCCCCAGGGAGCATGCCCTGGACTGGGACTCTGGCTTCTCGGAGGTGTCAGGCAGCACATGGCGAGAGGAAGAACTACCTGTTCCCCAGCACCCAGCACCCTCAGCACAACCCCTTCGTAGGCAGCGCCTCTCAGTCAGTGGCCTCCCCATGCCCGGCAGGGCCCCTGTAGCCAGTGTACCACCTGTCCACCGTCCACGGCCCAAGTCCACCCCAGACGCCTGCCTGGAGCACTGGCAGGGACTGGAAGCAGAGGACTGGACAGCAGCCCTACTGAATAGGGGTCGCAGTCGCCAGCCCCTGGTACTGGGGGACAATTGCTTTGCTGACTTGGTGCACAACTGGATGGAGCTGCCTGAGACAGGGAGTGAAGGAGGTGACGGAGGTGGGCACCGTGCCCATGCTCGGCCCCCTCAGTTCCTGCTTGGCCTCTCCGAGCAGCTTCGGCGCCGGCTGGCCAGGGCTCGGCGGACAGCTATGGCAGGAAAGCGGCTGTCATGCCCACCTCGCCCAGAACCTGAAATGCCTGCGGATGTCTCACGCTTCGCAGCCCTCATGAGCTGCCGTAGTCGCCAGCCCATCATCTGCAATGATGTCAGCTACCTCTGACCCTGCCCTCCAGCCTGGGACAATAAAAGCCTTTTTTCTAGACTGTCCTGGCTTCATACCCCTGAGGCACTAAGAGGCAGCCCCAGCCCTGTGAGGCACTGCCCAGGCAGACAAATCTGAAGAGCTTTTTGTCTCTGTGTGAAGGTCCCTGTCATGCCCATGTCACACCTGTGTGCATTAGTGCACTGTGTTCTATCATCCATCCTCTCCACTATGCCTTCCTTGAACAAGCATTTATTGAGTGCCTACTGTGGGCTTACAATGTAGTGCTTGGGATCCAGGGCTCCATTGAGCTAGGTGACGGGGTGGCTGCCTTGTCACAGCTCATAGTGCAGAGGTGGAAAGGCAGTGTCTTCCTCTTCACCCTCACAGCTCAGCTCCAGCACCAACACCCGCAGCCCAGGAGCAAGTACCTGGCCTGTCACCTGCTGAACCAGTTCTGTCACCCTAGTGGGGGTGGGGTTTAGGGGAGATTGGAGAGGTGAGCAGTGGCAGGCAGTGGGCAGCCTGGCATGGACTAGAGAGGGTGCTGGCAGGCCATCAGGAGCCCAAGCCAGGAGCAAGAGGTACTCAAGACAGGAAACATCTGAAACTATTTTAGGAGCAGCTGGTGAGGCAAGCAGGAGGCAGGAAGCTATGGGTCCCTTGGGAGTGGGCTGTGAAGTGGGGGCTGTGCAGCGTGTGGGGAGCCCATGGGGCTGGCCAAGTAGGCAGCTCCTGAAGACTCCTCCTCAGGCTCTCGGCCCTCACCCCACCTCCAGCCTTTTTTGCTGGCTCCATTTGGCAAAAGAATGCTTGGGAAGATGTGAGGAGCCCAGAATGGGGCTGGGAAGACAGAAGGCTGTGTGGCCCCTAGCCCCAGCCTCCAGGGACTGGTGGGGCCTGTCTAAAGCCCCGGTGGGCTCACCTGAGGGGCAGGCGCTGGGCCTGCTTTTCAGGCGACCATCCGGCGGAATAGAGCAGGGCTGGGCCGTGCAGCAGCATCCTCACCCTCAACCCGTGCTGCTCCTAGAGGGAGAAAGGTCAGACACCAGCTGGGCCGGGCTGGGCTGAGCCTGGGCGTTGGGGTAGGGACAGGGCACACCTGAAGATGAGCCAGCAGCAACTCCAGGGTCCTCTCAGGCTGCCCAGCTGGTACCTTCAGACGGTCCCAACAGGTCCACTTCAGGTGATGGAACTGGAATGAGGTAGAGGAGGAGTGAGAGACTTCTTACCTACCCCCAACCCCCATCCCAGTTACCAGCAGCCTTTCCTAGGGGAAGAGCTGGACTAGCAGGAAGCAGGAGCCAAGGGGTGGAGGGTGGGGGGGAGGTGGGATCTGGGCCCAGAGTCTCAGCCCCCTCCCCGCCCAGGCTGGGGCCAGCACAGGAAATGGGGCTATGGGGCCCGCACAGGGAAACAGACGATCCATCACATGGGCCAGTCGTGAGGGTGGGGGATGAGGGGGTGGTGCTTCCTGAGGAAACCCACAGCAGGGCCCCTGCAGCCTCTGATAAAGCTGCTTGTTCCTCAGAGACAAGGCTGGGAGCTGAGGGGCACATCCTGTCCCCCAATCTTATATGTATTGCCAGTGCCTTGGGCTACTCATTGGGACACGGGCAAAGGCCACAGTGACCACCAGGGCCCCACTGTCCCAGAGACCCCAGCAGGGATACAATGCATACAGGCTTCCTCCTCCTGTCCCCTCTTTCCTTCCAAGAGTCTTGGGGTTCTGGTACCTAGAGCTAAGGACAGAAGGGCAGCTAGCAGGTATCTAGAGACAAGGACAGGGGGTGCCTATCAGCCCCCAAGAAAACACTGGGGTCAAGCTGAGACTAGGCTAGAGGTGAGATGGGGGCTTCTCCTTGCCCTGCTCCACTCCGTGGACAAAGGCAGCCTGTGTGCTGGTTAGAGGCAGGGTGCCTTAACAAAGGGGCTCTGTGTACTATGTCCAGAGGGACCCCAGGCTGCTGAGCAGAAGCCCAGTGCTGGCCCATGACCTCTGCCCTCTCCCCTCGTGAGGGCATTCCTTCTACCCCCATCCTTGCCCCAAGGAAATGCCAGCTGCAGAGCCTGAGCACATGGCTGGAGGCATTCACAGCCCTGCAGTCACAAGAACACAAATCCCCACAAGCCCAGGAACACACACATGTGTGCCCACATGTATCTCCATGCAGACCCACATTGAGGACACAGGAAGATGGAAGCCCTGCACTCCCATCTGACACACAGATGTGCAAACTTGCTCCTTCCATACCCACACTCCAGGGATACCCAGACCCCGGGTGCACTCACAGCTGTGACACAAACACAGGGCTGCAGACGCCACACCTCTAGTGGCAAGCCTATTACCCTTTAACTCAGCTTGCAGGAGGTAGGCCAGGGCCCCTGTACCATGCAGGGGGAAGCTAGACTCTTTCTGGGGCTGAGGCCCTGGTCCCCTCCCCACCACCTACCCCTCAGGGGTACTCCAAGGAAGGAGGGGACTGTAGGGGATGTCTGGCTCCACTAATGAGTTAAAGCTGCAGCTCCCCCAGATCCTGGGCTTTGGAGGGTTGGGGGTGGGGATGGCTGACGGCTGCTTCCTGTGTCTGCCGGGTCCCAGCCTGGCTTCATAGCAGGAAGAAGGCTGGAGGGAGTCTTCAGGACTCCTGCACAGTCTGAGTCTCAGTGAGAGCTGGCAGCTAGATTGGGGCCTGTGTGGGCAGGTGCAGGGGAAACCTAGGCCTAGTGGGGCTAAGGGTGGGGTATCATGGGCTCACCGTCTGGATGGCTGGGGCAAAAGGCATATAGCGGATGAGGTAGTTTTCAGCCAGATGTAGGTAGCTGTGGCGAAAGGCACTACGAGGCCGTGGCCCACCCACCACCTTATACAGCTCTAGGCCCAACAGGCCTGCCACGGCTGCTGTAGTGGTGGCAATGGCTGGGATAATCTGGCCCACAATTCGCTTACTCTGCCAAGGACAAGAGATTTTGTGTGGGCCCAAGGCGTAGGGCCAGGGTTTGGCCCCCACCTCCAGGCCCGAGCCTCAAGGGGTAGGGTTACCTGGGCACGGCTGACGGGTGGAATCCCATAGTTCTGACATCGCAGGCTAGCTGCCGCTGCCACAAAGTCCACATGGAAGTTGCTGTCATCATCCTGTAAGGTCCAAGTCAAAGTAGTGTTAACACTGCAGCCGTGCCCCTCACCATGGCCCACTGTGTGCCACTGCACAGTTCTGTGGGGGGGTGCCCCCCATCTCCTCTTGATCAGACAGGCTGAGGTTCAGGGAATGTGAGCTGCTTCCAGGGCCTTGCTGGGAGAATTCAGGCCAAGGGGCTCCAAAACTACCTTATTAGCTCCTGACTTTTCTCCACAAACTCCCCAGCCCCACTCCTCACTGCCACTTGGGCTCCCACCTTCTCAAACATCAGAGGTTTCAGGGGAGGGCCCACAGTCCAGAATTCCAGGGCTTTGTTCAGTTCCTTCAGCTGCTCAGGGCCTGTCAGGGGAGGGGATGTTGAGGCAGTCCTTAGCCCCTGTCTCCTGCACTCTTCCTGGAGCCCTGTGCCTATTCTTGGTCTTTGCCAAGCCTGTCACTATTCCCTAATCAAATCAAGAAGCCCCCTTAATTAATGCTACAATCTCCCCTCTAGAAGCCCCAGTCTTCACCCATTTGTGTGCATGACCTCTGTGACTCTGTCCTCACTTGCAGGCCATAGCTAGGCACTCCCCAGGAGCCAATGGATTTATTTACTTATTTATTTTGCCAAGAATCTGCCACAAGAACTGGGATGTGGTGTAGGCAGCAGGGAGAAGACCTACTGAGGGACCAGAGAATAAGCCTGAAGCTATGGAGGAGTGAGGTTAGGAGGCCTGAGAGGTAGCGAATTGGCTGTAGATCCCCTAGGGCCTATCTTCCTTCTGCAGCACAGGCTGAGGACAGTTCAGGTTCAGGCCTTTGAAAGACAGCATGGGGGGCCAGGGCCAGGAGCCTCACCAAACTCAGCAGAAGCTGAAGCCAGCTCTAGATTACTAGCAAAGATGGGGGCCATCTGTTGGGGGTCAGGCTGTGGCAGCAGCTTCAGCAGCTCCCTGAGTGCAGTTGAGTCCTGTGAGCCAGGCAGCCCATGCATCTGGGCATACAGGTTGGCAGCTGCCAGTACGTAGAGGAGGTGCATGTCCTGTAGCCAGACCAAGAACAGGAGCAGAGGCATGGGTGTGAGTGAGCATGTATGGGTGCATGGGGTAGGGGTCACTCTCCATTTGTGGATCTGTTTGAGTGTCTGCCTTTGCCTCACATGTAGACACCCATATGTGCACAAGCATGGCTGTCTCTGGGCATCTGCGCATCTCTGCAGAATGCAGAAATGCCAACCTCTGCTCTGAGGGGCCACATCTCTATCTTGGAGCTCCCTAGGGAATCCCACTCACTTGGTTGGTGTCAAACTCCAAGGGCTGGGGACACTGTTTGGGACCCGACCAGAAGGGAGTTCCATCCTCAAGCACCTAGGTAGGTAAGTAGAAGCTGCTGGGCTCAGTCTGGTCCCTCTGAGCCCCCAGCATCCCAACCCCTAGCCACACACTTTATTAGGTGGGAAGTGCCTCAGAAGCTGTTTGATGCCATAATGGAAGCAGAGTTTCCAGTGGCCAAGAGCCCACGCCACACAGTCTTGCCAGTTCTGTGGACGCAGTCTCAGGACCCCAAGCACCAGCTTCAGTAAAGTGAGTGTCTGTGGCCCATCCATGTCTGCCAGGGAAGTGTGTGCCCTGCAGAGAGAGGAAGAAGTGTGAGACTGAGTCCTGCAGACTCGTACTTGGAGCCCTGGACTCCTATCTGCCTCTGTTGGTGGCCTTACTGTTGGTGGTGGTTGATGGTCTCTGCAGACAGTCGGAAGAGTCCCTCAAACTCATCCCGGGCCCACTGTGGAGGAGGGAGGAAGAGTGAGGTGTCAGGTGGAGAATAGGTCTGCAGCTGAGGGCTGAGCTGGGTAGGGTGGGAGTCTCCAGGGTGCTTCCTACCTGCAAGGTGTGCTCGGCTGTGCTAGGGAAGTGCCGCACGGTACAGACAGGGTAGGGGGCATCCTCAGAAGCTGCAGCTGAGGCAGGGGCTCTGTAGGCCTCAGTCACATGTGGCATGAATACTTTAGCACTGCCCCGGGTGCCCAATGTGCCTGCCTCCAGCAGTGGCTTCAGATAGTGGGTGCAACGAGCAGCTACATAGCGCCCTGGCAAGGGAACAGCGCGTCAGAAGTGGGGCTGGCACAGCTGTGGGCAAGGGACTGATCTCCAAAGTCAAGCACTCACGGGCCTGGAAACTGTCCAGGGCAGCAGCCACGCCATCCACATGGGAGAAAAAGTTATCCCCATAGATGTGCTCTGTGGTGGGATCCAGTGGGTAGGTAAGCGGGATCACCTGTAAGTCTGGGTTCAGGCGCCGGGCAGCTGCTGCAGCCACCTCTGCCTTGGGTCTCTGGGAAGACGGCAGGAAGATGTTGTGTAGGAAGCTGTATGGGAGGACGGTCTGGGATGCAGGAGTGTGGGGAGGGATCAGTACTCACACCAATGTCCTGGGACCTGAAAAGGAACTGACGGCTGAGATTGGAGCGCTCTATGTGGTCCATGTCGACAACAGTCAAGCCCCCGCTGTTCCTGGCCCCCAGTCCCACTAGGGCAAAGACTTTGAGCAGCTCACAACCAATGGCACCAGCACCCACCTGTTGGCAGGAACAGCCTTAGCCAGAGAGGCTGGGCTGGCTCTTCTAAAGGCACTCCCAGTCTCACCCCACAGCTCACCAAGAGGTAGTGCTGGCGGCTCAGTTTCTCCTGAAAACCAGCCCCAAACACTGCAATTTGCCCATCATAGCGGTTGCCTCTCTAGGGGACAGAGATAGGGGTCAGTGATGGCTACTGGCCTGCATCTCCTTCTTACAATGAGTTTTCTGAATCAGGACCGGGAGGCCATTCCTTATGTTTCTCCCCTAGTCCTGATTTTGGACAAGGCTTGTACCCCTATCCCAGGCTCTCACCGGGGCGCAGTCCTCAGGACTGGGAAGGAGCTCCCCATCTTCCGGAAGACAATCGAGGGCATCAAAGTAAAGCCACTGGTCCAGAGGCATGAACTTCCTGGAGATTGCCTAGGGGCAGCACTTCAGGCTGGGCACTGCTGCCACCTCCTGACCCCTTCAGATCCTGGCTGGAGGCTACACCCAGGTTGGTGAAGCCTCCAGGGCTGCTATCTGGTGCTGGGTGCCCTCTGACACACACACCGATCTCCACATCTTCCCAGTACCCCCCACACCTATGCCTGTGCCTACCTTCAGCACTTCCTGGGCAGCTACTGCACCCAGCATGGCCACCATAGGGCTCAAGACACCTCCACTGCTTAGGGCGACTGTCCGCACTAGGGCCTCATCCAGTGGCTGTTCCAGTGGCTCTTCCTCTGTCCACTTCAGTGGTTCCAGGTCCTGGGCCAGGCCCACCACGGTCTCTGCATCAACCTGTTGGTAGGACTCTGTGGCACAGTAGCCCCAGCCTGAGCTCCACTCCTGACTCAAATCCTTCCAGCCACCCTCCATCCACCCTGTTCCACAGAAGAGGAAGCAGAAGCCTGGGTGGGAAGGCCTGGCCCTGCTGCCAGCCTGTGCAGCACCACCAGAGGATGTCCAGTACCACACAGCAGCCCAAGAGGCTTCACTAATCTAAGTGCAGCTTCCAACACAGATCTGAGGCATCAGGGTGTAGCAGGGGTCCCCAGGATGTGTGCCTGGCACTTCCATGGAACCAGCCTCTACTCTAAAGGCTGCAGTGTTGGAAGATCAAACTTGGATTTGTGAACGGTCATTGTTGCCTCTGGCAGATGGGACCCCAATAAATGACAGAGGCTGGGGGTGGGAGCAACAGGGCCACTCACAGGATCCCAGGGCTGGGGTGGCCGGCCATGGAGATGCTGGAACTTGTGCAGTGCACAGAAGGCCTGATGCAGGCAGTGGGCACGGTGAACTTCCTGGGAGCTCTGGGCCACCACATGGGGCTGGAGCAGGGCTGTGTCCAGGGACTTCTGCAAGGGCACCTGGCTCAGGGTCTAGTCCAGAATGCTACGGGCCCCTCAAGGCAACCAAGCTCCCCTACCTCAGATGCACTTGCACTCACATGTCTCACAGTCTTGGGTCTCTTGACTTCAATGATAGCCCCACCACGCAAGTACCGAGAGAAAGTTGTTGTGTCTCCAATCTCCAGGGACCCATCCTCTGAGGGAGGTCCAGTCTAGTCAGTATGATCCTTGAGCCTGAGTAGTTCCCACACCCCATCCTATCTTGCATCTGTGTCCCAGACCTTGCTGCACCCTATAGAAGATGGAGGGAGAAAAACCCATTCCAAGGGCCAGGCTGTGCTCACTCCCAGTGGAGGCTTGGGTGCTGCGCCTGGAGTTGGAATGGGATTGGCTTACCCCGCACATGGATAGACCGGGGATCACAGTCGTTGAGCTCAACCATTCCCTCAATGCCTGAGAAAGTCACCAAGTCTCCGTCACGGAAGTAGTGGGTATTGGCCCCTTTCCTCAGAGTGAGAATTCCAGGGGAGCCCTGAGTAGGGGGAGGCTTGGCTCAGGGGTGCCTGGACCTGCCTTCCACAGGCCCTGGCAGCCTCTCCTTGGTCAGCAAGTGAATGTCTACAGCTCAGCACCCACCTGAGAGATGTGCTGGATGGCAGCTGTCAGGGGTTCTGCCTCTGTGGGGTCCTGCACAGTGAAGTCCTCACCAAAGTCACAGAACAACTGCCTGAGATGGGGTGGTAGGGGTCACTGAGGCAGCTTACAGGTTGTACTTAAGGATAGGGGATACTAGGGCAGGGCCAGAGGGCCAGAATTGGGAGAGGAATGCAAGGAGAGGCTTGGGAACTAGAATTTGAGAGGGTTACTGGAGCAGGTCTGGAGGTTAGGTTGGAGGAACCAGAGGGCAGGACTGGAGACCAGAATCAGAAAGGCATGCTGGTATAGACCTGAGGCTGGTTGGAGGGGCACTGGAGCAAGCCTGGAGCTGAGGACAGCATGGGGCCAGTTGCTGGCTATAATACGCTAGGCCGGGCAGGCAGTCTTACTCACCCCACAAGGCCTCGGGTGTCAGCCGCCAGAAAGCAAACTCCATGCTTATGGCACAAGGTACCCACCTTCAGCTGCTCCTCCAGCTTCGCAGCAGTCAGCACCACCACCTGGGTGGACACTGTGATCAGCAGGGCTAAAACCACTGCCCAGCCCTTCCTGCTCTTGAGGGCTGCAGGCCTGAGCTGACCTGGAAGTCCAACAGCAGGTCCTCAGTGATGTCACCCGTGTGCACAACGACCTGGACAGCTCTGTTGAGCTGAGCCAAGAGCTCTTGAGAGGCCTCAGCTCTGCTCCTTTCCAAGTCCTGCTCTGAGAGGAGAAACTAGGGAGAGAGCCAGTGCAGCCTGAGCAAAGACAGGAGCCCTCTTGGGCCATGCCCCCACCTTGGTCTGGCAGCCCATAGCCCCCCAGGACACTTACCTGGGCAGCCAGGTCGGACCAGCAGGTGGGGTGAGGATCATGCAGAGTAAGGCTGCCCACACCCATCAGGACCAAGTTCTTGGCCACCTCAGCCCCCAGGCCCTGCAAGCCTGACACCAGGACCCTGGCTCCCTGAATCCTCTGCATGGCAGGTGAGCCCAGCACATACCTGTGGATGGCAAGCAGGAGGCAAGCAGTTGCAGATCAAGGTCTGAAGACCATCCCCCATTCTCCACCCCTCACCTCGGGCCTCACAGCTGTCTTGAATACAGCTCCTCATCCAGCAGCTTCGAAGCATCTAGGGCATCCATCCTCAAACCTGGGGCCGAACAGTAGGCTGCAGCGCTCAGAGATAGGGTCTTTGTTTAGGAGGCGGTGACAGTAGGGGCCAGTGCCCTGCTGTAGCTAGTGCAAACAAGAACCAAGGCCAAGGGAATAAGGGACGCTGCTGGTCACAGCTCTCTTCCTGGCTCCTCTGGAGAAAAGAAAAGTGAAAGTGAAACTACGCTCTGAGCAGGCTCCTAATCCTGCCTCCAGACTCCGGCCCCAGACAGGCCAATCAGGGTCTAAAACCTGGGATGAGTTCCAGGACTCCAAGAGGTGATCAGTCTCTGAGTGTCAGACCTGAGGGTGGGAGGCATGGGGCAGCCACATTCATACATGTTCTTATTTTCCTTTTAGACTTTTATTTTGAAATAATTATAGACTTGCAAGAAGTTGCACAAAAAATTGTGCAGAGAGGGCCTGTGTACCCTTCACAGGTGTGTCCTTTTGCCTTCTTTTTTTTTTTCTTTTTTTTTTTTTGAGACAGAGCCTCACTCTGTTGCCCAGGCTGGAGTGCAGTGGCAGGATCTCAGCTCACTGCAAGCTCCAATTCCCGGGTTCATGCCATTCTCCTGCCTCAGCCTCCCCAGTAGCTGCAGCCATAGGCGCCCGCCACCTCGCCCGGCTAGTTTTCTGTATTTTTTAGTAGAGACAGCGTTTCACCATGTTAGCCAGGATGGTCTCGATCTCCTGACCTAGTGATCTACCCGTCTCGGCCTCCCAAAGTGCTGGGATTACAGGCTTGAGCCACCGCGCCCGGCCCCTTTTGCCTTCTTAGGAACCTGGGGCCAGTTCTCTGGGAGATGGACCACTGTTTCTCACGAAACTTCATAATAGCCAAACCAAGTGCTGTCTTAAGTTCTTTTTCGTTGTTGTTGTTAATTTAGGTGAAATTCATGTAACATAAAATTAACCATTTTAAAGTGTACAATTCAGTGGCATTTAGTGCATCCACAGTGTTGTTCAACCATCACGTCTATCTAGTTCCACAATTTTTCATCACCCACAACGAACATACCAAACACATTCAATAATTACCATATATGTGGGGCGTGGTGGCTCACGCCTGTAATCCCAACACTTTGGGAGGCCAAGGCGGGTGGACCACCTGAGGTCTGGAGTTCGAGACCAGCCTGGCCAACGTGGTGAAACCCCATCTCTACTAAAAGTACAAAAATTAGCCAGGCATGGTGGCACGTGCCTACATGTAATCCCAGCTACTTGGGAGGCTGAGGCAGGAGAATTGCTTGAATTTGGGAGATGGAGGTTGCAGTGAGCTGAGATCAAGCCACTGTACTCCAGCCTAGGCAACAGAGTAAGATGCAGTCTCAAAAAAAAAAAAAAAAAAAAAAAGAATTGCGAAACGTAACCTCTTATGTCTATTTTCTTTCACTTAGAATGTTTTCAAGGTTCACAGAGTTTATAGCCTGTATCAATATTTTGTTCCTTTTAATGGCTGAATAACAGTCCATTATATGTATCATACCACAATTTGTTTATCCATTCATCTTTTGATGGACATGTGGGTTATTTCTAACTTTTGGATTTGTGAATAGTGCTGCTATGTCCTTTTTTATTTTTTTATTTATTTATTTTTTGAGACAGAGTCTCACTCTATTGCCCAGGCTGGACTGCAGTGGCATAATCACAGCTCACTGCAGCCTCAATCTCCCAGGCTCAAGTGATCCCGCTGCCTCAACCTCCCAAGTAGCTGGGACTAGAGGTGTGCACCACCACACTCAGTTAAAGTGGTTTTTGTTTGTTTGTTTGTTTGTTTTTGACACAGGGTCTTACTCTGGTTGCCCAGGCTGGAGTGCAGTGGTGTGATCATTGCTCATTGCAGCCTCAGTGTCTTGGGCTCAAGCAATCCTCCCACCACAGCCTCCTGAGTAGCTGGGACCACAGGCATGCACCACCACATCCAGCTAATTTTTCTTTTTTTTTTTTTTGAGACGGAGTCTCGCTCTGTCACCCAGACTGGAACGCAATGGCACGATCTTGGTTCACTGCAACCTCCGCCTCCTGGATTCAAGTGATTCTTCCGACCCAGTCTCCCAAGTAGCTGGGATTACAGGCACCTGCCATCATGCCTGGCTAACTTTTGTATTTTTGTAGAGATGGGGTTTCACCACGTTAGCCAGGCTGGTCTTGAACTCCTGACCTCAGGTGATCCACCCGCCTTGGCCTCCCAAAGTGCAAATTTTCTTTTTTTATTTTTAGTAGAGACGGGGTTTTGCCATGTTGCCTAGGCTGGTCTCGAATCTCTGGACTTAAGCAATCTGCCCACCTCAGCCTCCCAAAGTGCTGGGACTACAGGTGTGAGCCACCGCACCTGGCTTTGGCTAATTTCTTAATTAATTACTTGTTTTTGTAGAGACTGGGGGGTGGGTATTGCTATCTTGCCCAGGCTGGTCTCGATGAATGCCTGGCCTCAAGCGATCCTCCCACTTCGCCTTCCCAAAGTGCTGGGATTACAGGTGTGAGCCACCGTGCCCAGCCTGATTCATGAACAAGTACTATGTTGCCCAGGCTGGTCTCAAAATCCTGGGGTCAAGTGCCTCGGCCTCCTAAAGTGCTGGGATTACAGGTGTGAGCCATGGTGTCCCGGCTGTTTGCAGTTTTTTTGGGCATATACATAGGATTAGAGTTGCTGGGTCATATGGTAATTCTGTGTTTGTTTGTTTGTGTGTTTATTTTGAGACAGGATATCACTCTGTCACCCAGGCTGGAGTGCAGTGGCTCAATCTGGGCTCACTGCAGCTTCAAATTCCCTCCCAGACTTAAATGATCCTTCTGTCTCAGCCTCCCAGGTAGCTGGCACTACAGGCATGCACCACTATGCCTAGCTAATTTTTTGTAGAGATGAGGTCTCACCATATCGCCCAGGCTGGTCTCAGACTCCTGGTATCAAGCAATTCTCCCACCTCAGCCTCGCAAAGGATTACAGGCATGAGCCACTGTGCCTGGGTTTGTGTTGAACTTTTTGAGGAACCACCAAACTGTTTTCCCCATTTTATATTCCTACCAGCAACGTACAAAAATTTCTATATATCCACACTGTTGCCAATACCGGTTATTTTTCTTTCCTTTTAAAAAAAAAATTATAATCCCAGCACTTTGGGAGGCCAAGACAGGCGGATCATGAGGTCAGGAGATCGAGACCATCCTGGCTAACATGGTGAAACCCCGTCTCTACTAAAAATTCCAAAAAATTAGCCGGGTGTGGTGGCGGGCGCCTGTAGTCCCAGCTACTCGGGAGGCTGAGGCAGGAGAATGGTGTGAACCCGGGAGGCGGAGCTTGCAGTGAGCCGAGATCCGGCCACTGCACTGCAGCTTGGGCGACAGAGCAAGACTCCGTCTTAAAAAAAAAAAAAAAAAATTACACCAATCCTAGTGAATGTGAAGAGGTATGTCTTTATGGTCTTTTGTTTGTTTTCATTCAATAACATTTACTGGGTGTGACAGAAGTACTAGGTACAGAAACCAGGGCTGGATTTTGAAGTAAAATGCTATCTTTAATAGACTCCAAAGAGTATTTAAGGAAATTCAGTATCCATTCCTCATTAAAATAAAATTAAAATAAAATTAAAATAAAATTAAAACTCTCATTAAAATAGAAAGAGATAAAAATTTTAAATTGTGGTAAAATATACATAAGATAGAATTTACCATTTAAACATTTAGGTGTGTAATTCAGTGACATTTAAGTACATTCACAATGCTGTGTAACTATCACCACTATCTATTTTTAGATCTTTTTTTCTTTTTTTTGAGACAGGGTCTGGCTGTGTTGCCCAGGCTGGAGTGCAGTGACGCCATTTTGGCTCACTGCAACCTCTGCCTCCCAGGCTCAAACCATCCTCCCACTTCAGCCTCTGGAGTAGCTGGGACTACAGGCACAGTGCTACCACGCCCAGCTAATTTTTGTATTTTTGTGGAGACAGGATTTCGCCACATTGCCCAAGATGGTCTCCGACTCCTGAGCTCAAATGATCTGCCTGCCTTAGCCTCCTAAAGTGTTGGAATTACTGGTATGAACCACCATGCCCAGCCAAAAATTGTTTTAAATTAGCTGGGCATGGGCCAGGCATGGTGGCTCATGCCTGTAATCCCAGCACTTTGGGAGGCCGTGGTGGGCGGCCTTAGGTTAGGAGTTCGAGACCAGCCTGGCCAACATGGCAAAACCCCGTATCTACCAAAAATACAAAAATTAGCTGGGCGTGGTGGCGGGCATCTGTAATCCCAGCTACTCAGGAGGCTGAGGCAAGAGAATTGCTTGAACCCAGGAGGCGGAGGTTGCAGTGAGCTGAGATTGTACCACTGCACTACAGCCTGGGCAACAGAGTGAGACTCCATCTCAAAAAAAAAAAAATTAGCTGGGCATGGTGGTGTGCTTCCTTAGTCCCAGCTACGGAGGAGGCTGAGGCAGGAGGGTCTCTTGAGCCCAAGAGGTGAAAGGTGCAATAAGCCATGACCACGCCAGTGCACTCCAGCCTGGGTGACAGCCCTTGTCTCAAAAAAAAAAAGGTGGGGGACAGGCATGGTGGCTCACGCCTGTAATCCTAGCACTTTGGGAGGCTGAGGCAGGCAGATCACGAGGTCAGGAGATCAAGACCATCCTGGCTAACATGGTGAAAACCCATCTCTACTAAAAATATAAAAAATTAGCCGGGCGTGGTGGCGGGCCTCTGTAGTCCCAGCTACTTGGGAGGCTGAGGCAGGAGAATGGCGTGAACCTGGGAGGCGGAGCTTGTGGTGAGCCGAGATGGCGCCACTGCACTCCAGCCTGGGCGACAGAGCGAGAACTCCATCTCAAAAAAAAAAAAAAGTGTGTCTCTCCCCATCCCCCCATTGTATCCCCGCATTGCATCCTCCATTGGCTTCTTCTCTTACCGTGTGGTCTCTGCACATGTCAGCTCCATGTTGTCTTCTGCTGAGTACAAGCAGCCTAACGTCTTCACCAGAAGCAGATGCTGCTGCCACACTTCTTGTACAGCCCAGACATCTGTAAGCCAAATAAAGTTTTCTTTTTTTTTTTTTTGAGACGGTCTCACTCTGTCTCCCAAGTTGGAGTGCAATGGTGCAAACATGGCTCACTGCAGACTCCTAGGCTCAAGGAATTCTCCCACTTCAGCCTACCAAGTAGCTGAGACCACAGGCGTGCACCACCATACCCAGCTAATTTTTTAAAATTGTGTAGAGACGGGGTCTTACCATGTTGTCCAGGCTGGCCTCAAATTGTTGAAAGCAAGTGATCCTCCCATCTTGGCCTCCCAAAGTGCTGGGATTATAGGCGTGAGTCACCATGCTCAGCCGAGATTATTATTATTATTATTTTTTGAGACAGAGTCTCGGTCTGTTGCCCAGGCTGGAGTATAGTAGAGCAATCTCGGCTCACTGAAACTTCCACCTCCCCAGTTCAAGTGATTCTCCTGCCTCAGTCTCCCAAGTAGCTGGGATTAGAGGCATGCGCCACCACGCCTGGTTAATATTTTTCTATTTTTAGTAAAGACGGGGGTTTTACCACGTTGGCCAGGCTGGTCTCGAACTCCTGAACTCAAGTGATCTGCCTGCCTCAGCTTCCCAAAATGCTGGGATTACAACCGTGAGCCACTGTGCCCGGCTGAGATTTTGTATGACTGATTCAATACCCTTACTAGTTATAGGTCTATTCAGGTATTCTATTTCTTCTTTGAGACAGTTTTTTTAGTTTTTGTGTTTCTAGGAATTTATCCATTTCGACTATGTTATATAATTTGTTGGCATAGAATTGTTCACCATATCCTCTTATAATTTTTTTTTTTTTTTTGAGACAGGGTCTCGCTCTGTCTCTCAGGCTGGAGTGCAGTGGCACGATAACAGCTTACTGCAGCCTCAACCTCCTGGGTTCAAGCAACCTTCCCATCCCAGCCTCTTGAGTAGCTGGGACCTGGGACCTGGGACCACAGGCCTGTGCCACCACACCCAGCTAATTTTAGTACTTTTAGTAGAGTTGGGGTTTCACCATGTTGGCCAGGCTGGTGTCCAACTCCTGGACTCAAGTAATCCACCTGCCTCAGCCTCCCAAAGTGTTGGCATTACAGGTGTGAAACACCTTGCCTAGACTAGTTTGTTCTTTTTCTAGTTCTTTCAGGTATACAGTGAAGTTACTGATTTTAGATCTTTTTGTTGTTCGTTTTTTGAGACAGGGCCTCACTTTGTAGCCCAGACTGGAATGCAGTGGCATGATCACTGCTCACTACAAATTCTGTGTCCCGGGTTCAAGTGATCCTCCCATCTCAGCCTCCCAAGTAGCTGGGACTACAGGCCTGCACCACCACGCCAGGATAATTTTTGTATATTTATTTTGGTAGAGATGGGAGGTTCACCACGTTGCCCAGGCTGGTCTCAAACTCCTGGGCTCAACTGATCCTCTCACCTTGGCCTCCCAAAGTGCTAGGATTACAGGCATGAACCACTGCACCCAGCGAGATCTTTTTTTAAAATACAGGTTTTTACAGTTATAAATTTCCCTTTTACAGCAGCCCATAAATTTTGGTGTATTGTGTTTTCATTTTCATTCATCTCAAAGTGTTAATTTCCCTTGTGATTTCTTCTTCGACCTATTGATTGTTTAAGGTGTGTTGTTTGAAAGTCATATGAGCTGGGCATGCTGGCTCACACCTGTAATCCCAGCACCATGGGAGGCTGAGGCAGGAAGATGACTTGAACCCAGGAGTCCAAGACCAGCCTGTGCAATATAGTGGGAACCTGTCCCTACAAACAAAGAACAAAAAAACCCTCTAGCCAGGTGTGGTGGTGTGCACTACTAGTCCCAGCTATTCAGGAGGTTGAGGTGGGAGGATCGCTTGAGCCCGGGAGGTCGACATTGCAGTAAGCCATGATCATGCCACTGTACTCCAGCCTGTGTGACAGAGTGAGACCTTGTCTCAGAAACAAAATAAAACAAAAAGTCTTATCAAGGAGGATGAAGGAGCAGAGAGTTCCAGGAATCCATCTCTCCACAGCAAAAATTGAGCTAGTTGAAACTATCTGAAGCAACCATTTTGGAAATCTGGTCTAGTAGAACATTTTCAGCATCCAGGGGAGAGGTTGGTGAAGAGGCTGGTAAACTTCAGTAAATTTTCACTTTTCTCATAGCAGCTGCTGTCTCCAGTCCAGTGATAAACATCTACGTGGAGAGCTCCTATAGAACCTTTCTTCTACACACACAGTTTCCCCTATTGAAGTTGCTCCCAAGTTTTGGCAATTATAAATACAGCTGCCATAAATATTTATGTACTGAGTTTTGTGTAAACATCATTTTTTAAAATGCATTTGCTAGCTTTGGGTTTTTAAAAACTTATTTGGGGCCTGGCGCGGTGGTTCACGCCTGTAATCCCAGCACTTTGGGAGGTTGAGGCGGGCAGATCACCTGAGGTCAGGAGTTTGAGACCAGCCTAGCCAACATGGCGAAACCCCTTCTCTACTAAAAATACATAAATTAGCCAGGCATGGTAGCAAGTGCCTGTAATTCAGGAGGCTGAGGCAGGGAGAATTGCTTGAACCCAAAAAGCGGAGGTTGCAGTGAGCCAAGATCATGCCATTGCACTCTAGCCTGGGCAACAGAGCAAGACTCAGTCTCAAAAACAAACAAACACTCATTTTGGTCTTTGGAAAATAATGAAAAGCACAATTGCTGCATTAAGACTACGTTTAGCTTTGTAAGGATGCCTTGGGTGTGGTGGCAATGCCGGGATTAAGACTACGTTTAACTTTGTAAGAACGCCACAGATGTGGTGGCTAGGCCGGGCACGGTGGCTCACACCTGTAATTCCAGCACTTTGGGAGACCTAGGTGAGCGGATTGTCTGAGCTCAGGAGTTTGAGACCAGCCTGTGCAACATGGTGAAACCCCATCTCCTCTAAAAATACAAAAACATTAGCCAGGCATGGTGGTGCATGCCTGTAGTCTCAGCTACTCGGGAGGCTGAGACGGGAGAATCACTTGAACCCAGGAGGCAGAGGTTGCAGTGAGCCTAAATCAGGCCACTGCACTCCAGCCTGGGTGACAGAGTGAGACTCTGTCTCAAATAATAATAATAATAAAAATACAAGGCCGAGCGCAGTGTAATCCCAGCACTTTGGGAGGCAGAGGAAGGCAGATCACCTGAGGTCAGGAGTTCAAGACCAGCCTGGCCAACACGGTGAAACCCTGTCCCTACTAAAAATACAAAATTTAGCCAGGTGTGGTGGCACACACCTGTAATCGCAGCTACTTGAGAGGCTAAGGCAGGAGAATCACTTGAACTTGGGAGGTGGAGGTTGCAGTGAACCGAGATCACGCTACCGCACTCCAGCCTGGATGACAAGAGCGAGACTCCCTCTCAAATAAATAAATATACAAAAATTGTTGAGGTATGGTGGCAAGAATCTGTAATCCCAGCTACTCGGGAGGCTGAGGCAGGAGAATCACTTAAGCCCACGAGGTGGAGGTTGCAGTGAGGTGAGATCACCCCACTGCACTCCAGCCTGGGCTACAGAGCAAGACTCGGTCTCAAAACAAACAAACAAACAAACAACTGCCAAAGCGTCTTCCAAAATGGCCATATACCATTTTGCATTCCTACCAGCAATGAATGAGAATTCCTATTGCTTCACATCTTGTCAGCATTTGGTGGTGTCAGTGTTTTGGATTTTAGTCATTCTAATAGGTAAGTAGTGCTATCTTACTATTTTAGTTTGCAGTTCTCTGATGACATGTGATGTTCAACATCTTTTCATATCCCTACTTGCCATCTGTATATTTTCTTTGGTGAGATGTGTATCCAGATCTTTGCTCATTTAAAAAATTGGGTGATATGGCCAGGGGCAGGGGCTCACACCTGTAATCCCAGCACTTTGGGAGGCCAACGTGGGAGAATTACTTGAGGCCAGGAGTTTGAGACCAGCTTGGCCAACATGACGAAACCCCATCTCTACTAAAAATGCTAAAAATTAGACGAGTGTGGTGGAGCACACCTGTAATCTTACCTACTCAGGGGTCTGAGGCATAAGAATCGCTTGAACCTGGGAGGTGGAGATTGCAGTGAGCCGAGATCACGCCACTGCACTCCAGTCTGGGTGACATAGACCCTGTCTCAAAATGAATAAATAAATAAAAATAAAATTTGAGTTATTTGTTTTCCTTTTTTTGTGTGTGAGACAGAGCCTCACTTTGTCAGCCAGGCTGGAGTAAAATGGTGCTATCTTGGCTCACTGCAACCTCCGCCTCCTGGGTTCAAGCAATTCTCCTGCTGGGATTACAGGTGCCTGCCACCAAACCCAGCTAATTTTTGTATTTTTATTAGAGACGGGGTTTCACCATGTTGGTCAGGCTGGTCTCAAACTCCTGACCTCGTGATCTGCCTGCCTTGGCCTCCCAAAGTGCTGGGATTACAG
>NW_012102254.1:243966-245450 GCF_000951045.1 Mandrillus leucophaeus | reverse complement strand
TTTTTTTTTTTTGTATTTTTTAGTAGAGACGGGGTTTCACCGTGTTAGCCAGGATGGTCTCGATCTCCTGACCTCGCGATCCCCCCGTCTCGGCCTCCCAAAGTGCTGGGATTACAGGCTTGAGCCACCATGCCCGGCCTGTATTTTTTCTTAGAGATGGGGTTTCGCCATGTTGCCCAGGCTGGTTTCCAACTCCTTGGTTCAGGCGATCCTCCTGCCTCGGCCTCTCAAAGTGCTGGGATTACAGATGTGAGCCACTGCATCTGGTCTAATTCCAAAGTTTATATGGAAAAGCAAAAGACCAAGAATAACCAATACAATATTGAAGAAGAGCAAAGTCAGAGGAATGACACTTCCTGACTTCAAGACTTACTACAAAGCTATAGTAATCAAGACAGTAAGAACTGGACATGGTGGTTCACATCTGTAATCCCAGCACTTTGGGGGGCTGAGGCAGGAGGATCACTTGAACTCAGGAGTTTGAGACCAGCCTGGCTACACGTGAGACCTGGTCTCTATGTTAACAAAAAAGCGTGGGGGGCTGGGTGTGGCAGCTCATGTCTGTAATCCCAGCACTTTGGAAGGCTGAGGCAGGCAAATCACCTGAGTCAGTTCAAGACCAGCCTGGCCAACATGGTGAAACCCTGTTTCTACTAAAAATATAAAAATTAGCTGGGCATGGTGGCAGGCGCCTGTAATCCCAGCTACTTAGGAGGCTGATGCAGGAGAATTGCTTGAACCTGGGAGGTGGAGGTTGCAGTGAGCCGAGATTGCGCCACTGCACTCCAGCCTGGGCAGCAGCGAAACTTCATCTCGAAAAAAAAAAAAGAGAGAAAAAAAAAGAAGGAAAGAAAATCAAGACAGTATGGTATTGGCAAAAATAGACCAATGAAACAGAATAGAGCCCAGAAACAGACCCACACAAATACAGTCAACTGATCTTTGACAAAGGAGCAAAGGCAACTCAATAGAGAAAGAGTAATCTTTTCACAAATAGTCCTGGAACAATTGGCCATCCATATGCAAAAATCAAAAAAAAAATCTAGACATATCTTAGACCTTTCACAAACATTAACTCAAAATGGGTCATAGGCCTAAATGTAAAATACAAAACTATAAAACTCCTAAAAGATAACATAGGGGAAAATCTAGGTGACCTTGGTTTGGTGATGACTTTTTTCTTTTTTGTTTTTTTGAGACAGAGTCTTGCTCTGTTATCCAGGCTGGAGTGCAGTGGCACAATCTTGGCTCACTGAAAACCTATTTACTTTTCAACTTCAGAGTTTTTCAGGGATAGTTTGTCAAAAAAATTCTTCCTGTGGCCAGGTGCGGTGGCTCACGCCTGTAATCCCAGCACTTTGGGAGGCCGAGGCGGGTGGATCACCTGAGGTTGGGAGTTTGAGACCAGCCTGACCAACATGGAGAAACCCTGTCTCTACTAAAAATACAAAATTAGCTGGGCATAGTGGCACATGCCTGTAATC
>NW_012102254.1:233856-242376 GCF_000951045.1 Mandrillus leucophaeus | reverse complement strand
TTTTTTTTGACACTGGCAACTCTGTTGCCCAGGTTGGAGTGCAGTGGTACTATCTCGGCTCACTACAACCTCTGCCTCCCTGGTTCAAGTGATTCTCCTGCCTCAGCCTCCTGAGTAGATGGGATTACAGGCATGTGCCACTGCACCCAGCTAAAATTTTGTATTTGTAGTAGAGACGGGGTTTCACCATGTTGGCTCAGATGGTCTAGAACTCCTGACTTCAGGTGATCTGCCCACCTCGGGCTCCCAAAATGCTGGGATTACAGGTGTAAGCCACCGCACCAGGCCTAAATTTTTGCTTGTTGAGGGCTGGAGCCATCTGTGATTTTTCCAAACTAGTTATGCAAAGTGTGTGTCTCCTGTGTGTGTGTGGTCACTGAAGTTTGTTATCTCTTATAATGCTAAAAACCTCAATTACTCTTGCACCAATCTAATATTTTATTTTGCAGCAACCTAATTCATTTATTTGTTTATGAGACAAGGTCTCACTCTGTTGCCCCAGCTGAACTGCAGTGGTATAATCACTGCTACTGCAGTCTCCAACTCCTGGAATCAAGCAATTCTCCTGCCTCAGACTCCCTAGCAGCTGGGAGTCTGCAGGCATGCACCACCACACCTGGCTAAGTTTTAAATTTTTTTGTGGAGACAGGGTCCCACTGTTTTGCTCAAGCTGGTCTTGAACTCCTAGGTTCAAGTATTCCTCCTGCCTCAGCCTCCCAAAGTGTGAGCCGCTGTGCCCAGCCTCTATTATCTCTGTAGTCAGCTAGTGAGTGAGCTCACAAAGATTTTCTGGCTTAAAAAACAAACAAAAAAAGGCACGGGTCCTTTAAATCTTCTGATATGTTGCCAAGGTGGGGTGGAGCGGGGTATTAATGCAGGAATTGTATCTAAGAGGCTGAAACCAAGGCAAGCATCTCAGAGTACCTCCAGGTCCACCAAAGCACACAACCCCCAAATTTTTGGAGGGCAAGGTCCCCAGACCTGTTCTGGCACCAGTCAGCTGCTTTCAGAACTGGTGCTGTTATCCCCACGCCGGGTGGGGCTGAGGAATGGGAGTAGTAGCTGCTTGATTCACACTACTTTCTTCATCCAGCAACCCCCTTGTTAAATGTCTGATCAGGAACCAGAGTTCTGAAACGGTTTATTATAATCACTGCTCTTTTCAGCTCAATGCTTGCTTTGATCCAGGAACCAACCCCTGGAGCTTCCAGTTCCACCATTGTGCATGCCTTCGCTCCACACTCTTTTGATTACTATAGTTTTATAGTTAAGTTTTTAAATTGGGAAGAACTTTATCTTTTCTCTAAAACAATTTCAAAAAAATGTTTTGGCTATTCAGAGCCTCCTGCAATTCCATATAAATTTGAGAATTAGTTTTCAAATTTCTGCAAAAAACAAGGGCCATTGGAATTTTGATAGGGATTGTATTGAATTTGTAGAATGCTTTAGGGGTTATTGCCATCTTAATATTAAGTCTTCTAATCCAGGAATACAAGATGTCCATATATTCAGGTTATAAGTTCAATTTTTGGTAACCATCACACCTATTTCCAAAACTTTTTCATCACCCCAGACAGAAACTCTGTGACCATCAAGCAGTAACTCCCCTGCCCCCTCCCTCTATCCCATGCTAACTTCTATTCTGTCTCTGTGAACTTGCCTGTTCTAGACACTTCATGTAAGTGGAATCATACAATAGTTGTCTTTTTGTGTCTGGCTTATTTCACCTAGCTGCCATAAGTTCTTAACCTATACGCAACACAGATCCCCACTTTATTTTTATTTCGGGGAGTCTCGTTCTGTCGCTCAGGCTGGAGTGCAGCGGAATGATCTCGGCTCACTGCAGCCTTTGTCTCCTAGGGTCAGGTGATCCTCCCACCTCAGCCTCCCAAGTAGCTGGGACTACAGGTGCACACCACCATGCCCGGCTAATTTTTGAATTTTTGGAGAGATGGGGTTTCACTATGTTGGCCAGGCTGGTCTCGAACTCCTGGGCTCAAGCAATCTACCTGCTTTGGCCTCCCAAAGTGCTGGGATTATAGGTGTGAGTCACCACGCCTGGCCCAGATCCCTACTTTACAGATAAAGAAGCTGAGCACAGGGGCCAGGCACGGTGGCTCACGCCTGTAATCCCACCACTTTGGGAGGCTGAGGTGGGTGGATCACCTTAGGTCAGGAGTTTGAGACCAGCCTGGCCAACATTGTGAAACCCCGTCTCTACTACAAATACAAAAATTAGCCAGGCATGGTGGTGCGTGCCTGTAGTCCCAGCTACTCAGGAGGCTGAGGCAGGAGAATCGCTTGAACCCGGGAAGTGGAGGTTGCAGTGAGCTAAGATTGTGCCACTGCACTCCAGCCTGGGTAACAGACTGACTCTGTCTCAAAAAAAAAAAAAAACAGAAGAAGCCGAGCACAGAGAGGCCAGGTAATTTACCTAAGGTCACTCAGCTGGACAGTGCTAGCAGCCAGCCCCTACACTCTTAACCTGATGCTTCACTTCACATCACTAAACTTCCTTGGCTCAAGTCAGCTGCAGAGGGGCCAAAACTCATAACCAAGAATGGTACCTCCTTGCCACAAAGCCCCATACTCCTCCAGATATGCTAGAGATCAGCTGGGCAACCTCCACTGCAGCATTCACTCACTCCCTGTGCTCTTAATCCCCATGCTGGGTCCTGGGAAAACAGGTGAACTCCTACCTGATAGTGGGAGAGGGAAATTTAGGGGACTTCACTCAGGCTGGGGGTCAAGAAGTGAAGCACTTGAAAGAAAGTGCCCTTGGCTGGGTGTGGTGGCTCACACCTATAATTCCAGCACTTTGGGAGGCCAAGGCAGAAGGATCGCTTGAGCTCAGGGGTTTGAGACCAGCCTGGGCAACATAGCAGGACCCTGTCTCCACAAAAAGTAAAAATAAAAAAATTAGCCAGGTGTGGTGACACGTACCTGCAGTCCCAGCTACAGGTTGAGATGGGAGGATCACCTGAGCCTGGGAGGTTGAGGCTGCAGTGAACTGTGATTGTGCCACTGCACTCCAGCCTGGGAGACAGAGGGAGACCCTGTTGCAAAAAAGAAAAAAAAGAAAGAAAGAAAGTGCCTTTGCAGCCAAAAGTCAAAAGCTAGTAATTTGGCTGGTAGTGTTTAAACGTGGGGAGGAACGGAAGGTAGTGGTCGTTGGTTATTTGCTGTGAGTATCCCTGTATAGATAGATTTCTGTTTACTCATTCACTTTCCTACTTATGGCCTTTAGGCTATGCCTAGGTTAGAGATTGTGAGAAAAGCAGAAGTGATCTCATTTTTGCTAGAGTCTTCCTGTGCCCCATGAGAAGGCACATGCCTAGGGAAGGAACTGCTAGGTCTGAGGCTAGGTGATATTCCTGCTTTAGAAAGTCATGCCAAACAGTTTTCTAAAGTGTTGGTGCAAATTTACACTCTCAGAACCAGGAAGAAGAGATTATTATTATTTTTTTAAATTTTATTTTACATGAAAATCTTCCATACTCTCCATACATCCCATTCTATCCTCCATTCCCCAACCTGCTTGGCCCAGGCTATGCCTAGCAGCAAGTCAAAGGCAGGTAGAAGCTCAGGCTGAGGCTGCCTGAGATGCCTCAAGTACTCTGGTCCACAGAGACAGTCAACAAGCGACCGTGGTCTCCAGGCCCAGAAAGAGTCTGACCACATCTGATCATGGCTATAAACAGAAGCCTGGCAACAGGAGCAGGCCCTGCTGACAGGATCAGTGGGCTGGTCATGTCAGCTCCCAGTCATGGGAGTGGGGCAGGGTGAGGGCAGGAAGAGCAGCCTCTGGGTGTCACACTCCCCCTCACCTGTTTGTCTGCCCTTACTCCTCAGGCTGGTCCCGAAAGTGGGGCTCTGCCCACAAAACCCCCTGCCTGGACAGTCCTTAAATCCTACAAGTTGGAGGCATGTGTCTGGCCACTGGTCAGACTCACTGTTCTCACGACCACAGGAAGGTGTCCAGCTTGGCCTGGGAGAGAGAAGGCACTGTCTTCACCCTCACTCTCTGCTTAGCCTTGGTCTTGGGCTTAACAGGCAATGGGCGGATCATGGCTGTGTCAGTCTGGAGGAGCTGTCAAGGAAGAGGCTTGGAGAAAGGACTGCAATGCAGGGCAAGAAAAGCTCTGAGCCGGGGCTGGGCAGCCCTGGTACACAGAATGAGGCCCAGCACTGCACACCTGAGGCTGTTGGCACTGGCAGGCTGGGAGTATAGGTGAGGCATAGTATGGGCTCCACAGCTCAGCTCAGCTCAACACCACAGAAAAAGGATACAGGCTGGATGAATTTTGTCCGGCCACCGAGCCCATCAAAGCCTGTCCTTACCTAGGGTGGAAAAAAGAGATGAGTGGGCCAGGCTAATGGGCTGGGTGGCTGGCCACCCATTTCTACCCAAGAGGGTTGGCTCCTGCCACTGTGCGAAGCCGTACTCACCACATCTTTGCTGCGACAGGACTCTGACCTGGGCCTCTTGGGCTGTTTCTGGCCCAGGATGGCATTCCGGACAAAAATGGGGAAGGCGCCAACCAGTTCCTCATCTGGCTCTCCTGCACAGCTCTGGTCACCCAGTGAAAGCTGGGACTCCTGCAGGAAAGACCCCAGGGCCAGACTTGATAAGCCAGATGTCAGCAAAGGAGGGAGGGTAGTGGTGGTGGAACAAGATCAGGATCTCTGATGCCTCACTAGGAGGCAGGAGGGATAATAAGTAGAATCCCAAGGGTGGCTCCAAAGTACCTCAGTTCTGGACCAGGAGTGACAGGGCTCTGGCAAGACCATGCCCTCCCAAAAGTCCAGTCCTGGCAACGGTTAGACTGTGCTTCTTCTAGAAAGCTCTTACCTTCTTGGGGCCTTTGCATATCTTCTTGGGGACATCCTGAATTGGGGAGCTACAAGAATGCGAGAGAAGGCAAGGGGTAGGTAAGAAAGACATGAGGGCAGGTGAACCAGGCTCAGCACACGTACCTTGGGGAGTTACCATGTGGCACTGCTGCTGCCATGCCTGCATTCTGGGCAAGGCACCTCAGTGATCCCACCCCAAGTGCAGGTCTGTTAACAGCTGGACAGTCACAGCTAGTAGGGTGGCAGAGACAGGGATGACTGGGGATGACTGGACCGTGTTCCAATCCTGTGGCTTCCACTCAAGGCCAAATTCCAATGCTCCTCAAGTCCTCGGGCACCTCACCATGTCCCAGGCTCTGTATGGGGCTGGAGAGCCCAACCAACTCACCACCCACGGGAGGAAAGCCAGTCATGCCCTGATATGAGCAAAAGGCATCTTATGAGCTCAGGCCTAGACATGCCTTCCCAGAGAGGGGACACTACCTCCACGAGAGCCTCAGTAAGTTAGCCTTTCAGTAAAGTCGCTCACAAACTCCTCTCAGAACACAGGGCCAGGCCATCTCCCTAGAGAGTGTGTGTAGGAAGGGCCTGGGGCAGAATAGCGCATGGCCCCAGGCCCTGGCCTCCCAATCCCAGCCCCAGAGCTGGAAACTGTATTTCCATCCAATTCCTGGGGAACCCAGCAGCTGGATACCCTCTCCTGGCGTTTTCCCTGGTAGGTGAGAAGATGGTGATTTTTATTTATTTATTTATTTAGAGGTGGAGTTTCACTCTGCCGCCCAGGCTGGAGTGCAGTGGCGTGATATCGGCTCACTGAAAGCTCCACCTCCCAGGTTCACGCCATTCTCCTGCCTCAGCCTCCCAAGTAGCTGGGACTACAGGCGCCCGCCTCTAGGCCTGGCTAATTTTTTTTTGTATTTTTAGTAGAGACGGGGTTTCACTGTTTTAGCCAGGATGGTCTCGATCTCCTGACCTCGCGTGATCCACCCGCCTCAGCCTCCCAAAGTGCTGGGATTACAGGCGTGAGCCACCGCAACCGGCCTGAGAAGACGATGATCTAAGGCTGGCCCTGTGGCTTCTCAAGTCATAAGGACAGGCATGGGATCAGGGCCTGGTGTCTGACTCCTCTGCTCCTGCCTTAATGGCCTGTGGTAAGGCTACATGACAACCAAGGCTCCAGAATGGATGAGCTGAGTTAGGGACTCTGAACTTCACCACCTCCTTCGCTACCTCCACAGGCCCTGAAGGTGGTGGAAATGTCTCTGAAAGGCCTGGCAGCCTGAAGACCCCAGATGTCCACCTTCAACCTTTACAGCGGAAGACGGGCAACAGGAGGAAGCCAGAGTACGCAGCAGACACTGACAGGATCCCTGGGGACTGCAGCCCACGGGTCTTAGGTTTGTTTCTCATTGCTACCAGGCTTGGCCATCTACAACAGGGATGCCCATGCCCCTGAGGTTTGGGAGGTTAGACAGCCCAGCTGGCTTGCCCTCTTGCTCCCTTCCACCTCTACTGTCTAGCATCTCAATTTCTTTCTCTTTCTCTTCTTTCTGTCCAAAGTCTTTGAATAAGAGGAAACCTGCCCAGCCCTTGACCAGCCTCACCTGAACAGTACCTGTATGAATGAGTATAGTCCTTGTCTCCACAGTGAACCACACTTGGCAAACCTGGTCAAGGAGACAGCCTCCCTTTTTCTGGTCCCACAGTACCCCAGAGCAGGTTCCACCTGCCCCACTGGAGTTCCAGACAGCTTCTCATGTCTGCCCCTGTGGGTCACCCCTTTGGGTAGTAAGGCCCTGGGCTCTGTGGTTTGAGATGATCCTCTCTCAGGCATGAGCCTCAGAGGCAAACAGAGAGAGGAAGTTCAGAGTCCCTGGCTCAGAACTCTGGTGGGCAGGCCTTAAAGGTATTGGGAGCACTCTCTCCAACTCCACCGGCCCAGACCCACCCCTTCTGGCATCCCTACATTCTCTAAGTTGCATTCCAATACCTTTTCCTTGAAGTGTGATGGTGAGGAATAATGAAATAAGAGAAGGGGTTTGCACAGATTGAGTGCTCAGGTAAGGGAACAAGAGGTAGCTGGAACCAAAGCCATAGCCAAGCCTAGGCAGTACTCACTGCCCCATCAGCCACTCAGAGCTAACAGCACAGGGCCTGCAGAGCTGTCTTAGCTATCCCCCCACCAGCCCATGGACAGTGCCGGGGACTACCACTCACTGTGACTTCTCTAGGCAAAGTTTTTTGGAGTAACCATGCTGGGAGCTGGAGGGCCGGGCTGGGGGAGTATCCACATCAAAGGTAGCATTGAGATCAATATCTTCACTGAAGGATGGCCGGCGGAGCTTCAGGTTCACCTCCACAGGGGCTGGGCTGAAGGCAGAGATGACCTGGTTACTTGGGGCCACAGTGGTAACCCAGAAGGACAACAGCTCCTCAAGCATCAGAGACAACTCAGCTCCAGGGACCTGGAGCCCACTCCTGACTGAAGGCCACCCCTCAAGAAAGCCCTACTCTCGGCCAGGCACAGTGGCTCGCGCCTGTAATCCCAGCACTTTGGGAGGCCGAGGTGGGTGGATCACGAGGTCAGGAGATCGAGACCATCCTGGCCAACATGGTGAAACCCCGTCTCTACTAAAAATACAAAAATTAGCTGGGCGTGGTGGCTGGTGTCTGTAGTCCCAGCTGCTCAGAAGGCTGAGGCAGGAGAATCGCTTGAATCCGGGAGGCGGAGGTTGCAGTGAGCCGAGATTGCGCCACTGCATTCCAGCCTGGCAACAGAGCGAGACTCTGTCTCAAAAAAAAGCCCTACTCTCTAGAGAACAAACCACTTGACTCAGTCCTTTGCATAGTCATGGGACCAGTGAAAGTCTGGAAGACAAAGAAAGAAGCAAGCCAAAACCCAGAGAAAACCTAAATGTATAAATAAAAGCCTACTGCCCTTTGACCACATAGCCTCATGTCTCAGAATGCAATGTAAGGAGCCAGTCAGAGATGTCACCACAGATTGATGTGGAGGGAAGGTCTCCCTTCCTCTCCCTGTGATGTTGCTACTTACCCCGGCAAATGGTACAATATTAGAAACCATCAAAATGATTCCCTAGGGGACTGGCAGTCATAGCTTAAATATGACGTAGGCAAAAAGTAGTGTTTCCAGAGAGTAAATTTAATAACATGGGGAAATGTTTGTATGCTAGATTTATTTATTTATTTATTTTGAGACGGAGCCAAAATCACACCACTGCACTCCACTCCAGCACTCCAGCCTGGGCGACAGAGCAAGACTCTGTCTCAAAAAAAAAAAAAAAAGCATGCAACAGTAATCCCTGATTGCACCACTGCACTGATCCAGACTCTGTCTTAAAAAAATTTAATTTGCCCGGGTATGGTGGCTCACGCCTGTAATCCCAGCACTTTGGGAGGCCGAGGCAGGCAGATCACGAGGTCATGTGATCGAGACTATCCTGGCTAACACGGTGAAACCCCATCTCTACCAAAAATACAAAAAATTAGCCGGGCGTGGTGGCGGGCGCCTGTGGTCCCAGCTACTTGGGAGGCTGAGGCAGGAGAATGACGTGAACCCAGGAGGCAGAGCTTGCAGTGAGCTGAGATCCGGCCACTGCACTCTAGCCTGGGCGACAGAGCGAGACTCCATCTCAAAAAAAAAAA
>NW_012102254.1:228529-231671 GCF_000951045.1 Mandrillus leucophaeus | reverse complement strand
CAGGATGGTCTTGATCTCCTGACCTCGTGATCCGCCCGTCTCGGCCTCCCAAAGTGCTGGGATTACAGGCTTGAGCCACCGCGCCTGGCCTATTCTTCTTCCTTTATGAGCTTGAAACCTGTTTCCCCTTCTGCCAGGGGTCCACTTTCTTTCCTTCCCACCTTCTGTTTGTCCTATGAGGAAGAACCTAGGGCTTAGTAGTCCTTCCCTCACTGGTTGAGGCTGGCTTGAGGCCCTCCTGAGTGACACTATCACCCTTGGGACACGCACCCATGGTCAACTTACAGGGCTTCATGCCAGATGCCTCAGCGGGTCAGGTAAGACACTCAAAGCTCCCCTTTCCAGAACATAGCTAAGGCCTTGAGCAGCTCATTGCCTGTGTGGCATGGGATTAGTCAATGTCTCCTCCATGAACTCATGGCTCCTGGTGGCCTTACCCTACCCTAAGGAAAGATCTCCCTGGCTCTCTACAGCCTAGAGTTCAGGGGCCCTTGGGGCCCATAAGAGAGATCTTCCTAACACGGACTTTGTAATTGGGGTGGTGGCTACCTGCTGATGCCTCCCTAAAATGACAGATATGAAGGGTAATCCTACTGCAACAAGTAGAAAGGGCAACCACCATCAGCCCCCAGAGATTTCCAAAAAATTCTGGGAGAGAAAGCATGGCCAGGGGACAAGAGACTGACACAGCAGCCAAAACCCACAAGGAGGGGTCCATAAAGGCAAGGGAGGGCCTTGCAAAAGCATTAAACAGGCCTGAAAACTGGAACACTGATGAAATTGTGAGCTTGGCTCCACCCCATCCTAATCTGCATTGGTAGAACACTAGGCAGTCAGGCTGCTGCCCTGGGCCAATAAATAAAAGAGCTTTTCTCAAAGACACTAAACAAACCATGTAGAGTGACCTAGGGCAGTCAATATTATTGGCCCCAACAGTAAAGCCTTCTGCATCCTGGGTTCAGGTAAGACTCAAGATGATGTGAGCTGTCTGCACATCTCCCCCAAACCCTACCCACATAGGTTGGCCTCCAAAGTAGCGAAGGACTACCAGGTATGGGAGAGGAGCCCAGGAGAAAGTCCACGGTGCACAATTACTGACTCTGATACAAAGAGAAATATGAGACCATAAAACAAGAACATCCCCCATCTCTACTAAAAATACAAAAAATTAGCCGGGCATGGTGGCAGGTGCCTGTAGTCCCAGCTACTCAGGAGGCTGAGGCAGGAGAATGGCATAAACTCAGGAGGCAGAGCTTCCAGTGAGCCGAGATTGCGCCACTGCACTCCAGCCTGGGTGACAGAGCGAGACTTCATCTCAAAAAAAAAAAACAAAAAAACAAGAACATCATGCTTTGCAAAACAGACATACCCAAAGAGCAAGAAAGAATGCTTGCAAATTTAAAACATGAATACTGCCAGGCACAGTAGCTCACGCCTGTAATACCAACAATTTGGGAGGCTGAGGTGGGAGGGTGGCTTGAGGCCAAGAGCTCAATATTGACCTGGGCAACATATTGAGACTCTGTCTCTACAAAATATAAAATTAAATAAATTAACTGGGCATTGTGGCACATGCCTGTAATCTCAGCTACTTGGAAGGCTGAGGTGGGAGGATCCCTTGAACCCAGGGGGCGGACGTTGCAGTGAGCCGAGATCATGCCACTGCACTCCAGCCTGGGCAACAAAGCAAGACTCCGTCTCAAAAACAAACAAACAAAAAATATTGCTGCAGTAAAAAGTTATAAAAATTAAGAAGTTTCTTAAAAAACCTAAGAAACTTCTTAATTTTTTTTGTTTTTGTTTTTGTGACAGAGTCTCACTGTCATCCAGGCTGGAGTACAGTGGCACGATCCCAGCTCACTGCAACCTCCACCTCCCAGGTTCAAGCCATTCTCGTGCGTCAGCCTCCCAAGTAGCTGGGATTATAGACACGCACCACCACACCTGGCTAATTTTTGTATTTTTAGTACACCCACCATATCCAGCCAGAAATTTCTTAATTTTCCTAATTTTAAATCAAGAAATGGTGGTGGCTGGGCATGGTGGGTCACACCTGTAATCACAGCACTTTGGAAGGCCAAGGTGGGAGGATGCTTGAGGTCAGGAGTTAAAGACCAGCCTGGCCAACATGGTGAAACTCCGTCTCTACTAAAAATACAAAAAACTAGCTGGGCATGGTGGAGCATGCCTATAATCCCAGCTATTCGGGAGGCTGAGGCAGAAGAATCGCCTCAACTCGGGAAGTGGAGGTTGCAGTGAGCCAAGATGGCACCACTGTACTCCAGCCTGGGCGACAGAGCAAGACACCGGTTCAAAAAGAAAAGAAAGAAAAAAAAGGAAATGAAAGGAAAGGAAAGGAAGGGGAAAGGAGGGGAGGGGAGGGGAGGAAAAGAAAAGGTGGCTCACACCTGTAATCCCAGCACTTTGGGAAGCCCAGGCAGGAGGATCGCTTGAGGTCAGGAGTTCAAGACCAGCCTGGGCAATAAGTGAGACCCTGTCTCTACAAAAAATTAGTTGGGCATGGTGGTGCATGCCTGTAGTCAATCCCAGCTACTTAGGAGATTGAGGCAGGAGGATCACTTGAGCCCAGGGGGTGGAGCTGCTATGAGAAAATTTACTGAAGTTTACCAGCTTCTTCATCAACCTCTTCCCTGGATGCTGAAAATGTTCTACTAGACCAGATTTCCAAAGTGGTTGCTTCAGATAGTTTCAGCCAGCTCAACTGTTGCCACAGAGAGATGGATTCCTGGAGCTTTCTACTCTTCCACCTTCCTTGACATGACTTTTTTTTTGAGACAGGTCTCACTCTGTTGCCCAGGCTAGAGTGCAGTGGCGTGATCATCGCTCACTGCAGCCTTGACCTCCCAGGCTCAAGTGATCCTCTCACCTCAGCCTCCCGAGCAGGTGACCCAAGAAAACTTAAGACTTCTTCCAGACCTCTGTAGTAACACATTAGCAGTCACCGGAAAAAGGTAGAGGCAGTCTTTGAGGTCACTTGTAGTTGTGAGGGTCTTGCCATCAGAACACAAAGAAGACAGGGCAATGCTATTGCTGAGGATTCAACAACCATTTTTGAGAGCTTGAGGCTCTGAGTTTAGAAGATGCTGTGCCTAGGATGGGCATGGTGGCTCATGCTTGTAAT
>NW_012102254.1:186693-227339 GCF_000951045.1 Mandrillus leucophaeus | reverse complement strand
TAGCTGGGACTACAGGCGCCCGCCACCACGCCCGGCTAATTTTTTGTATTTTTAGTAGAGACGGGGTTTCACCGTGTTAGCCCGGATGGTCTTGATCTCCTGACCTCGTGATCCGCCCATCTCGGCCTCCCAAAGTGCTAGGATTACAGGCCTGAGCCACCGCGCCCGGCCCTGTTTGACTAAGTTTTAAGTTTTTTGATACAGGGTCTCATTATGTTGCCCAGGCTGGTCTTGAACTCCTGGACTCAAGCAATCCTCCCACCTTGGCCTCCCAAAGCGCTGAGATTACAGGTATGAGTCAATGCACTCAGCCAACCACTTCGATAGTTATACCCAGAAAAATACTGGAGACAAAAATGAATGAAGTCATCCTCATGTGGCTTGATGACAAGCCCAGCCCAGCTTACGAAGGTTTGTCAATTTAGTGTCCTGCTGGCCTGAAAGCCAATGGAGACCATTGTTGTCCTCCCTGTACCAAATGGGCTACAGGCCCTGGCATGAAGCTTACTCAGAATGAGGTGGGCCTGTCCCCAACTGGGAGCTACAGACCAGATTCTATAATGTAGTATATATCTGGTGGGCTGTGGGCTTAGCCATCGAAACTCCCAGCTCATCTATCCCACTGGAACATAAGCTCCAAGAGAACAGAGAAGGCCTGCCATGCAGTGGGCACTCATCAAGGACCTGCTGTAGGAGTCCAGGCCTTCCAGCACACTGAAGAGGTAAAGAAAGTAAACAAAAGCAACTAGGCATGGTGGCTCACACCTGTAATCCCAGCACTTTGGGAGGCCGAGGCAGGTGGATCAGGAGGTCAGGAGATCGAGACCATCCTGGCCAACATGGTGAAACCCTGTCTCTACTAAAATACAAAAAATTAGCCGGGCATGGTGGTGTGTACCTGTAATACCAGCTATTTGGGAGACTGAGGCAGGGGAATCGCTTGAATCCAGGAGGCAGAGATTGCAGTAAGCCAAGATCATGCCACTGTACTCCAACCTGGCAACAGAGTGAGACTCCATTAAAAAAAAAAAAAAAACTGGGGCCACTGACAGGAGTTGTGTGCCTTCTATCTGGGTCCTTGCTGGGGACTTTCGGCAGGCAGGAAGTAGCCTTGAGGATGCTCTCAGCTAGTCTGTTTCTGTGAAACTCTCAGGAGCAGAAACAGATGCCCATGCTTGCGGCGACACCAATCCTTCTGCCTCTTGGCTCCCTCTGCTGGCAGCTTTAAAGCACGCACTCCTGGCAGTAGGGGAATTATTTTAGAGTGGTTTCATATTTGTTTCAAAATCTAGGGTGGACAGATACATGTGAGGAGCTACTCCATAAACAGGATGCCCCAAGTCAGTGCTCCTGCCCTATTCTCAGACCACTTCTAGGTCCTCTGGCCTTCTCTGGCCTCTCCGTGTCAGAGACTAATTTGCTTCAAAGCTGCCTGCCAGCTAAATCTTGGCTGGCTTCCAGGGCAGGTTGTCTGCAGACATCAGGTCCACAAAGGTCACCCACCCCACCAAAGCCAGAAGGAGTAAAGACTGTTACCAGAAAGCTCTCCCACCTTGTGACCCCTGTACCGCCCAAGGCTCAACAAACCTCTCTAAAACCAGGCGGTCGACAGTCTCATTGGCCACTGGTGGCAGGTTCAAAGTTTCCTGCAGCATCATTAGCTTCTTTTTCAGGCTCTTGGGGAGGGAAAGAAAAGTGTGTGAGAGAAAGGCTGAGGCATCAAGTCCAGAGATAATGCAGAGGACATGACTAGCATGCATGAAAGGCCGGCCCACTGGGAACAGAGCAAGGCCTGATACCCCATTATTAGGCTCAGGAGGCCAAGCCCCAGCTACAGTCCCTCCTCTGATGAGGGACCTCAGGGATGTAAGTACAGGACAGACTATGAGGGAAGACTCATGGTGCTATCTGCCCTCTGTTGAGGAGGCCCAGGTTCCAGTTCGGACCAGGGCCAAGGGGCACACCCTCACCCAGGAAGATGCAGGGGCCCAGAACCACCACTGACTGGTGCAAGGGTCCTGGGCAGAGATAGCCCAGCCCTGCTTTGGGAGGGCACACAAACCACCCCTCATTCCTGTCAAGCCAGGGATGTTCCTCACCATGATTTCCTTGTCAGCACTCTGTAAGTCCTTCTGGGCTGACTTCAGTTCTAACTTGGCCTGATCCAATTCAGAGTAGACTGTCTGCAACTATAAGAAAGTGTAGGGAGTGAAGGACAAGCCAAGTGTTAGCCTTGTTCCCTGCCCCCTCCTGCTGCTCCCCAGTGAGTGATCAAGGTAGCCTAGAGTCTAGAAGAGACTAGGGGTATGGGAAGAGATCCCAGCTCTCTGAGGCTAGGCCTCAGTCTGGCAATGCACATCCGGAGCTGCCCAGAAGCAAAGGCTGCTTCCTACATCCTGCAGCCTGTGGCTGCACCATGCCAGAAGTAAAAGCAGCTATGCTGACCGAATCAGGTTCCAGGAGCCCTCCTACTCCAGACATGGTGCAAAAATAGGCCCCTGATGCTGTCACATTTGGGGCCTGTGCTCTCCAGCCAGCTGAGAGGTACCCAGGAGCTGGGAAGAGCAGAGGGGAGCATGAGTGTCCACATGTTGGCAGACACCTCTGTGATCTGTCTATCCCTACTGGACAAGTCACATATTCAGACCAATGCCCAGTAAGGACTGATAACAAATCTCTATAAGTCATCCAGCTGCCCCAGGGAGTCAGCTGTGCCATCAGGTCCCATGGCCTTGCTCAGGAGACCAGAGTGAGCATGACAAAAGGAGAGCCGCCTCTCCTTCAACCCGTGTTCACTGCTAAGTTACCTTGCTTCTGGAGGAAAACAAATCCTTCCTCAGCTTCTCAGCCAGCTCCCCTGAGGCCTTCCGTGCCTCTTTTAGATTCTCGTACTCTCTACAATGTGGCCATGGAAAGAGATGCCAGAAAAGAACACCTGCAGGTCAGACTGAGCCACAGCACTAATCTAACACAAAGCACTGCCCAACCCCTCAACTCATTCTCATTCCTACTTTGACACCTGAGCCCAGTAAGTACCAGGTGGCACTGTGGAGGGTCCTGCAGAGAACGCAAGGAAGTGACTCTTTCCTCCTGCCTGTCCTGCAGGCACTGGTGACTTGAGAGGGCATGCAGAAAGCCCCAGTCTCACTAGGGGGCCCCCTAAACCACCTGGTATTTTTTTTTTTTTTTTTTTTTTTTTTTGGAGACGGAGTCTCGCTCTATCACCCGGGCTGGAGTGCAGTGGCCGGATCTCAGCTCACTGCAAGCTCCGCCTCCCAGGTTTACGCCATTCTCCTGCCTCAGCCTCCCGTGTAGCTGGGACTACAGGCGCCCACCACCTCTCCCAGCTAGTTTTTTGTATTTTTTAGTAGAGATGGGGTTTCACCGTGTTAGCCAGGATGGTCTCGATCTCCTGACCTCGTGATCTGCCCATCTCGGCCTCCCAAAGTGCTGGGATTACAGGCTTGAGCCACCGCGCCCGGCCTACCACCTGGTCTTAAAGGAAGCATCTTGGACCCTCTATGCCTCTCAGCTAAGTGACCCTCCACCCTTCCTGCCAACCTTACACCCACCAGAGTAAGAATACGAGTTTGATCCAAGCCAGGCAGGATCACAGTGCTAAAGGGGAACAGGCTCTAGATATCAATCACAATGGGGCTTACAGCTCAGAGAGCTAGGTCAACTCCCTTAGCAACAGCACTTAAGATTCACACTCAGGCCAGCGGGTGCCTGTAGTCCCAGCTACTCAGGAGGCTGAGGCAGGAGAACGGCGTGAACCTGGGAGGGGGAGCTTGCAGTGAGCCGAGATCCCGCCACTGCACTCCAGCCTGGGCGACAGAGCGAGACTCCGTCTCAAAAAAAAAAAAAAGATTCACACTCAATCCTCTCAACAATCCTATGAGGCAGGTCTACTACTATCTCCATTCAGGAAGCTGAAGGTCAAAGAAGCCAAGAAACTGGCACCAGGCCACATAGCTGCTGAGAGGTGGAATCAGGGTTCAAAGGCAGCATGGCTCCAGTTTGCCCCTTAGCTCTATCTGCTTTACAAGAGATGGGAAGCAATGACATGGCGGGAGCCCCATGGCCTATCTCCTGTGTTTGCTGAGAGGGGCCACAGTACGCACTTCTTGAGAGACACACAGTACACAGCCAGCTGTTCCACCGCTGACTGTCCCACACCCATGTCTCGGATCATCTCCTCCACCTCTGGGCGCTGGCTCTGGAGTAGAAGCTCAATCCTGAAAAACACACCCAGCCCACGGCATTTGCAATCTGGAGGCTGATGGGTAGGTACCCAGTGCAGCTCTGCCTTCCTTTGCTGCCGTTGCTAAGGTAACAGGCTAGGCTGCTAGGATGTTTAGCAGGTGGGTGTGCCCAAGGAAAGGCCCCACAGCAGAGATGAGCATAGCTCCAAGGATGCTGCTGAGAAAGAAGAGGTGCTGAAAGAGGGTCTCAAGGTGAGGGATTTCCTGGAGAGAGGTTCCTGGAGGGAAAAACCCACCAGGTCATCTGGCCACAGGCAACAGAGACAGGGAGGAATGTGGCAAGGGCTCCCATTCCTTGGAATGGTGGAAGAGTTCATAGAGGCTAAGATCTGTGCCCACACCCAGCTGACCTCAGCCCTCCATGGCCTATGGAGATTCGAGCCTCGGACATGACCCAATCCCACTCCCTGTTGCAGTCATAAGAACTTGCAGGCCCTGGGGGCAAAGGCACAGTGCAGGACCCAGCTCCAAACTCACTGCTCCATAGTCTTCATCTTGCTCCTGAGTCGGCGGGCCTCCTCTTGCGCTTGTTTGGTCTCATCCTGCTGCTGCTCCAAGTACTTCATCTGCTTCTGAAAAGCAAATACACCCATATCTGATGCTTGGAGGCCCTCAGGAGCCATTGCTAAAGTCACTAGGAAAACTGCTCCAGAACTCTCTGCAGCTTATGTTTTGAAAATGCTGATAACCATGTACTCCCAAACCCCAGGAGGTAAAGTTCCTGGGTCCCACTCTCACTTGTGCTTCTGCTAAAAGGCTCTAAGCCAGCTGCTTCTTCACCTCCCTGCCTGCTTCCTCCTGAAAGGTTTCTTACAGTAGGCACAGCCCACTGCCAGCATTTACAGGCCCACTGTGGGCTGCCAAGGTCCAGTGGTCTGGGCCTCATGGTACATGTTGTGCAGGTGGCTGAAGAAGTCCAGAGCACAAACCCAGGCCTCACCATCCACCATCCAGACCCATGGACAGTTGCCAAGAATGAAGAATTGAGCCAGGGGAAGCTGGCCAGCCTACCTTCAGCCTAAGACCACTTGTCTCTGACCTGAGAATACCATTAGAGACTCCTGCTCTGTAGCCAGGTGCCAGTTTGCTCTCTCCCACCAGCCAGACCATGTGATCCAACCCAGCCCCCAAGCAGGAACAGAGACAATGAATATCCTGGGGCCTTGTCTGTTCACAAGGATGGCTCCCTTTCCCTTTCAAATGGCATCCAGCAAGGACTGCTCCCGCCTACAAGGCCAGAATACCAATCATGGGTTCAGATCAATCACCTCTCATGCCCCTTGGAGAGCAAGAGGCTCACCAACCCAGGCTGATGCAAAATTCATCTAGGTCTAAGACTGTTCACTCTGCAGACTTTGATCTGGCTGGTCAGCTCAGCACAGCTGACTTCAAAGGCCCTTGCTCCTCCCTAGGGTGCTGTTTGATCTGGCTCAGGAGAGCAGCCCAGCCAAGGACTGGAGTGCTAATGGAAGGTTCTTCAGGCTGGCCTCATCAGTAGAGTATGAACCACTTTTGGAAACATGGCCCATGAGCTCTTAGTTGAGCATCCCTTCTGTGAGGTACTGGGAAGGCCTTGCCTCTTCAAACTACCTAGCACAAAACCCCAAGTATAGCCAACATGGTCCTTTTCTTATGGGATGGATGGGTACAGTATGGGAGGGCAAGGGGAAGAAGTGATTTGCCTCTATTTTACAACTCCCCAAACCAAGGTATTGACTGAAGCAGAACCAGAAGATAAGCCCAGAATGGGGAGTCCAGTTCTGGGGCAATACCTCCCCACTAATTCTGTACCCATAAAACCTGAGGACCTACTTTCAGTGTAGAGCACAGCATCTCGGCCTTGCCCAAGGCCTGCTGCAGAGATACCACAGTAGCATTGCGTTCTTCCAGCGTGTCCCGCAGATTGTCGATGATGACCTGGCTGTCTCGTTTCTCCTTCTCTGGAGCAGGGATAGTGGGTGGGGGAAAGGGAAAGGCCTGTCCATCCATCAGCATAAGAACTTGGGCCCTTGGCTTCAGTGCCTGATCCCTTAGGCAGGTGAGAAACAAGACTCAGAGCTGAAAGCTGGGTGGCCCGCTTCCTTCTCTGGGATGTGCCAAACCACAGAAGCTGAGCCAGAGCCTTCATTCAGGTAAAAGCCCACTTTCTGCTGCTTGAACTACTTAGGAAAATTTTTTTTTTTCCTGAGACGGAGTCTCGCTCTGTGGCCCAGGCTGGAGTGCAGTGGCGCGATCTCGGCTCACTGCAAGCTCCGCCTCCCAGGTTCACGCCATTCTCCTGCCTCAGCCTCCCAAGTAGCTGGGACTACAGGCGCCCGCCACCTCACTCGGCTAGTTTTTTTTTTTGTATTTTTTAGTAGAGACGGGGTTTCACTGTGTTAGCCAGGATGGTCTCGATCTCCTGACCTCATGATCCACCCGCCTCGGCCTCCCAAAGTGCTGGGATTACAGGCATGAGCCACCGCGCCCGGCCAGGAAAATATTTTACTGCCCACTCCCCACCCCTCATGGGTCCAGTTAGTTCATCATCCCAGGACTCAAGCAGGTTCCAGTCAAACTCAGCTGCTGAGTCCTCTCCCAAAGATATTCTGTCCCATCAGGTAGCCCCCTCCCATCTTGGTTCCTGGGCAAGAAGCTGCACTCAGAGACAAGAGGCTCACCTGGTCTAGGTGAACAGCTTCAGTCACCTTCCTTCCCTCTCTTTTTCTGCCAGCCACAAGAGCTAGCAGGACTCTTGGACATACAAACCAGGGAAAGGCCCTGGCTCTCCCAAACAGTTTGAAATCTTCCTTCTAGGGCCCCCTTCCTGCAGCATCCAAGTCAGGGGCTTCCCAGTACCCCCTGTCTCTTGCTAACTCACCTTTCTGGGAAAGTTGGGCTCTGATATTGTCCAGTTCATTCTGAAAGGCAATACCCACAATAAGCAGCAGGAAAGCATCATAGCCGACCTCCACGTTGTCTCCCATAAGGTTGTGGGGAGCCCCAGGATTGAACAATGAGGCCTTCTAGGGCATGAATCCTGCAGTGCCTCAAGGCCAAGCTAAGCTAACAATGGAAAGATAAGCACTGCTTTAGCTCTATGTGCCCTTTTGAAAAGTAGGTAAAATGGAGGAATAATCTCAGGGACAAGGCCCCAGGACAGGTAAAGAGGTAGAATAGTGGAAGGGAAGTAAAGTTGGGCCCCTGTGATCAGTCTCCATAGCAGAAGCTTCTATCGCTTCCTTGGCCTCATTGCTCTGTTGGTCTCATTCTCTCTGGGTATCAGCTGCCTCACCAGGGACGCACAAAAGGAATGGCCAAGGACCATGGGCCATTACCCCTCCTCTCCCACCCTGGGTCTTCCTGATTCATAGTCTACTTTCCTCCAAGCTCTGAACTGGCTCTGTGTACCACAGTCCTTCCAGACCGAGGATCAAATGGAGGTAGGTATGCCAGAATAGCTTTGTACTCCTGGATGAAACCTCCCATGTGTCTAGTCTCTAACTAGACTGTTGTGAGGATCAAGTGAGCCTCTCAAAGCCCTTGCAAATGTTCCACAGCCATGCCACAGAATCACTGAGAAGCTGTGGCAGAATTGAACCCAGTTCCTATTCAGGATGCCAGAGAACTCAACATCCCCATGAGCAAGAGAGATGCCTGCTCCATAACAAAGAAAGCCAAGGACTTTTACAAAACTGAAATGCTTGACCAAGGGTCCATGGTGGTAGCTAGATGGAATCCAGGCAAATCTTACTCTAGATCACTCATCTAAGGTCAACAGAAGACTCAGAATTTCACATGTGACCAACAGTATGGCCCAGGCCCAGTGGGTAAACAAGACCCTGCTGTCAAACTCTCCACCCAGGACTCTGGGGGCAGGAGCTTCTGGTGGCTGGGCTGGTTAGTATAGGCTGAACAGCTGGGAGTGGAAGTGGTGGGTAAGGAAGAGCACGCAGGGGCTGCCTGAGAACAGATACTAGGCCATGGCTGCTGCACCACTACCTATAGTCCTCTGGCTTCTTCCACACTCCAGCAGGGGCTTCCAAGCCCTTGCTCCAAACTACCCAAGATGGTGCTACCTGTCTCACAAACCTGGCTTTGAAAGCTGGAAATAAATGAAACTGCCTTTGTTGCTTTCATCACAGGGAAGACACTACTTAAAACTGGGAGCAGTTACCATGACGATGAACATGCTTGCTCTAAGCACAAAAGCTCCATGTTCCTGAAGCAGTGAGGTTCCAAGGACATCATGACATCCTGGGGCCAGAGCCAAATGAGCTCTGATCTGACAGATACCCAGTAAATTAACCCTCAGAGTCCAGGGATCATTTGTGAATCCCAATCCAACTTCCTCAAGAGTTCTCTGCCAATGCAGCCTGCTTGCACACAAAAAAAGCTAAATTTTAGGTTAGGAGGAGAAGCAGTAGATTTACAGGAGGGAAACTACCCACTTTCGCCTCCATTCCCACCTGAGCTGCAAATCTTGATTCCAAGAGCTCTGGTCTGGGGAAGGCCCAGGCATCCGACTTTACACCAAGCTCCCTAGGTAATTTTTTTTCTTTCAACTTTTTTTATTTAATAGAGATGGGGTCCCATGTTGCCCAGACTGGTCTTGAACTCCTGGGCTCAAGTGATCTGCCCACTTTGGCCTCCCAAAGTGTTGGGATTACAGGCATGAGCCATCACGCCCAGCCTCCCCAGGCACTTTTGAGGCACAGGCAGGCTAGGGAACACTGAGTCCAAAAATCTTCTGTGACTGGGGAGTAGAAGAGTTTTCTAATCTGTCACTAACTATCCAATCAGCAAAGTGGGCTATACAGGATGGCTGTAGGTTCTTTAAAAGATGAGGAAACAAGACCGCAGGAGAGAATTAAGGTTGGAATTGACCTGAAATCACAAGGGGAGGGTTTACAGTCAAGCAGCTCCCCTCTTCCCTCACAGTGTATTTCTCTGATGACTGTGTCTCATCACTTGTCCACTGCTTTTTGTGTCCCCACCTTGAAAACTGTACCAAGTCTCACCTCTATAACTTCATCTCCATGCTCCAGGAACCCTCCACTTATGTGGAAATAGAAAGTGAACTCCTAGGCCAGGCACAGTGGCTTATGCCTATAATCTCAGCACTTTGGGAGGCCAAGGTGGGAGGATTGCTCCAGCCCAAGAGTTCAAGACCAGCCTAGGTAACATAGCAAGGCCCTATCTCTACAAAAAATTTTTTTAAAAATTAGGGCCGGACACAGTGGCTCACGCCTGTAATCTCAGCACTTTGGGAGGCCAAGGCGGCTGGATCACTTGAGGTCAGGAGTTCGAGACCAGCCTGGTCAACAAGGTGAAACCCCGTCTACACTAAAAACACAAAACTAGCCGGGTATGGTGGCACGTGCCTGTAGTCCCAGCAACTCAGGAGGCTGAAGCAGGAGTATTGCTTTAACCCAGGAGGCGAAGGTTGCAGTGAGCCAAGATCACGCCACTACACTCCAGCCTGGGTGACAAAGTGAGACTTCATCTCAAAAATAAATAAATACATAAAATAAAAAAATTAACCGAACATGGTGGTGCACCCCTATAGTCCTAGCTACTAGGCAGGCTGAGGTGGGGAGATCCCTTGAACTCAGGAGTTTGAGGTTATAGTGAGCTATGATTGCACCACTGCACTCCAGTGTGGACAACAGAGTAAGACTCTGTCTCTTAGAAAATAAAAAAAGAAAGAAAGTGAACTCCCAGAGGGCTTAGAGTTCAGTAGAATCAGATAAATTCTAGGTACCTTTAAGAATTCTGCATCCAAGACATTCTCCTCCTCCTGGGCAAGATCAAAGAAGAGCTTATTGATAATGGTTCTTTTGCCAACCTGGATGGGAGAACAAGATAAGAGTATGATTGTGTAGCTGGGTCATGCGCAAGGAGAGTATTTGTTGTACATGGGTCTGACTACCTGTCTGACATGCATGTCAGGCCTGTTCTCAGACCTAACTTTTCAAAGTACATCCTTTAGAGTCAAAAGACCTCTTTACCCCTGCAGGTATCCCAAGCTGGGGCTGCTGGTTTGGTGGTCACTGAAGTCATATTACTACAGACCTACATGGTTAAGTGCTCAAAAGATACCTGAACTCTAGGTGCTGAGTCATTGAGGAAAAGACAGTGAAGGAGGCCAGCCAAATCTATCCAAGTGAAAACTGGCCCAGGCAACAAGTCCATCTGCCAGCTACCTGTGGGTGTAAGCAGGCCCCCCAACCAACTCAAGGACACAAGTGCAGCTCAACTGGCCTTAAACCAGAAGGGTCCAAAAAGGTCAGATATATTGCAGTTTCAGAGCTCTTTTCACATTCCTGTTGTCTGCTAAGGAGATCTCTTCAGTTGATGTGGTCCCACCCCAGTACTCTCACCTGGATTCGGCACTGTGGGCAGGTCCGACTTGGTGCTGTCTCGAACCACTGAATTAGGCTGGAATGAAAAGCAGAACAATAGATTGATGAGCCGTGGTTTGTCTGGGGACGTAAGCCAGGCAAACATTCTCACCACGAAAGGGTTTGTTCTGCTCCTCCTTGACCCAATGCCTGCCCAAATAAGAGGGCAGCAGCACGGACAGTTACAGAACCTCCCTCAAGGCCTGACGGGTACTCAGGACTCCAGCCAGCTGGCCCTTTTTTTTTTTGGCCCTTTTGGCTTGGCCAAAAGCAGTCCTTCAGGCAACCTTCTGGGCTTTAACTGGGGTTGGGAGAGATATAGTCAAAGCTCAGGGGCCCTCAGGGATGGGGACTCTGATAACACTCCCATTTTAAGCTGGAATCCCAAAGACTACACTTTCAAGGTGAGGATCAACCAGAAATAAAAGTAAGTAAGGGTACAAAAATAAAGTTAGATATAATGAATACAATCTAGTATTTGATAGCACAACAGAGTGACTACAGTCAATAATAATCTACTGTACATTTTACAGTAACTAAAAGAATATAATAGGAATGTTTGTAACATAAAACAATGATAAATGCTTGAGGTGATGGCTACTCTACTTACCCTGAAGTGATTATTACACACTGTATCCCTGCATCAAAATAGCTCATAAATCCCAGAAATATGTATACCTACTACGTACTCATAACTTTTTTTTTTTTTTTGAGATGGAGTCTTGCTCTGTCACCCAGGCTAGAGTGCAGTGGCGCCATCTTGGCTCACTGCAACCTCCACCCCCTTGGTTCAAGCAATTCTCCTACCTCAGCCTCCCAAGTAGCTGGGATTACAGGCATGCGCCACCACGCCCAGCTAATTTTTGTTTTTAGTAGAGATGGGGTTTCACCATGTTGGCCAGGCTGGTCTTGAACTCCTGACCTCAACTGATCCACCTGCCTCAGCCTCCCAAAGTGCTGGATTACAGGTATGAGCCACCATACCCAGCCATAAAATTTTTTTTAATTGAAATTTGTGTTTGTTTTTTTGTTTTTTATAGAACAGAGACAGGGTCTCACTACGCTGCCCAAGCTGGTCTCAACTTCTGAGCTTAAGTGCTCCTCCCACCTCAGCCTCCCAAAGTGCTGGAACGACTGGCGTGAGCCACTGTGCCCAGTCAAAAAAAGTTTTTCAATTTAAAAAAAAAAAAAAAGGGGCGGGGCGTGGTGGCTCACACCTGTAATCCCAGCATCCCAGCACTTTGGGAGTCCGAGGCAGGTGGATCACGAGGTCAGGAGATCGAGACCATCCCGACTAACACGGTGAAACCCCGTCTCTACTAAAAATACAAAAAATTAGAGGGGTATGGTGGCGGGCACCTGTAGTCCCAGCTGCTCGGGAGGCTGAGTCGGGAGAACGGTGTGAACCCGGGAGGCAGAGCTTGCAGTGAGCCAAAGCCAAGATTGTGCCACTGCACTCTAACCTGGGCAACAGAGCGAGACTCCGTCTAGAAAAAAAAAAAAGTAAGTAGTGGTAAAAGCAAAACATAGCTGAGCTTTGCATCATCTATGCAGGTGGTCTAGCAAAGCTCAAGCCTTAAACTTTAATTAGTCTTCTACTAGTAGACTCCCCTACTCCTAGGGACCAGGGAGAAACTAAGTCCTCTCTGGAAAATGATACCATCATCCTGGCCTCAAATATTCCTATAAATACATTTTCTTTTCTTTTCTCTTTTCTTTTCTCTTCTCTTCTCTTCTCTTCTCTTCTCTTCTCTTCTCTTCTCTCTCTTCTCTTCTCTTCTCTTCTCTTCTCTTCTCTTCTCTTCTCTTTTTTCTTTTCTTTTCTTTTGAGATGGGGTCTCAATCTGTCACCCAGGCTGGAGTACAGCGGGGTGATCTTGGCTTACTGCAACCTTCGCCTCCCAGGCTAAAGCGATCCTCCCACCTCAGCCTCCCGAGTAGCTGGGACCACAGGCTTGCACCCACTACGCCCAGCTAAAATTCCTGTAAGTTTTCAAATACCATGTACAACGTATAATCAAGGGTAACCAGGCACAATGGGATACTACACAGCAACAATCAATGAGTCTACAACTAAGAACAATATTATGAATAAATCACAAAAACATAACACTTAGGAAGAGAAGCCAGACACAAAAAGTTATATTCTGTATGATTCTATTTACACAGAGTTTAAAAGTAGGCAGGCCAGGCCCAGTGGCTCACGTCTGTAATCCCAGAACTTTGGGAGGTCGAGGCGGGTGGATCATGAGGTCAGGAGTTTGAGACCAGCCTAACCAACATGGTGAAACTCCATCTCTATTAAAAATAGAAAAATTAGCCGGGTGTGGTAGCACGTGCCTGTAATCCCAGCTACTTGGGAGGCTGAGGCTGAAGAATTGCTTGAACCTGGGAGGCGGAGGTTGCAGTGAGTCAAGATCGCGCCACTGCACTCCAGCATGGGGGACAGAGTGAGACCCCATCTCAAAAAACAAAAAAAAAAAGTAGGCAAAATTCATCTATGCTCTCAAAGTCAAGACAGTAGCTATCTTTTTTTTTTTTCTTGGCCTCCCAAAGTGCTAGGATTACAGGCTTGAGCCACCGCTCCCAGCCAATAGCCTGCGTTTTCCTGTTTTCTTTTTTTTTTTTTTTTTTTTCAAGGGAGGCGTCTTTTCAGACAGGGTCTCACTCTGTCACCCACGCTGGAATGCAGTGGAGCAATCACAGCTCACAGCAGCCTCTACCTCCCAGGCTCAGGTGATGATCATCTCAGCATCCCAGGTAGCTGGGACCACAGGCACATGCCACTATGCCCGGCTAATTTTTTCAATTGCTTGAACTCAAGAGGTGGAGGTTGCAATGAGCCAAGATCGAGCCATTGCACTCTAGCCTGGGCGACAGAGTGAGACTCTGCCTCAAAAACAAATAATAATACAGGATACAAAAGTTAATGGAATAGAGGCAATGTATGAAGAGATAATGGCTTATAATTTTCCAGCACCTATTAAAGAAATTGCTTCACACGGCCGGGCGTGGTGGCTCACGCCTGTAATCCCAGCACTTTGGGAGGCCGAGGCGGGCAGATCACGAGGTCAGGAGATAGAGACCATCCTGACTACCACAGTGAAACCCCATCTCTACTAAAAATACAAAAAATTAGCCGGGCATGGTAGTGGGTACCTGTAATCCCAGCTACTCAGGAGGCTGAGGCAAGAGAATGGCATGAACCCGGGAGGCAGAGCTTCCAGTGAGCCAAGATGGCACCACTGCACTCCAGCCTGGGTGACACAGCAAGACTCCGTCTCACAAATAAGTAAAATAAAATAAAGTAAAGTAAAGTAAAATGAAATAAAATAAAATAAACCAGGTGAAAAAAGATATACCATGCAGTCACCAAACGAGAGCTGAAGTGGCTATACCAATAGCAGATAAAATAAAATGGACTTTAAATTAGACAAGATAGGCCAGGCGCAGTGGCTTACACCTGTAATCCCAGCACTTTGGGAGGCCGAGGTGGGTGGATCATGAGGTCAGGAGTTTGAGACCAGTCTGGCCAACATAGTGAAACCCCATCTCTACTAAAAATACAAAAAAAAATTAGCCGGGCATGGTGGTGTGCGCCTGTAATCCCAGCTACTCAGGAGGCTGAGGCAGAAGAATCATGTGAACCCGGGAGGCGGAGGTTGCAGTGAGCCGAGATTGCGAGATCGCGCCACTGCACTCCGGTCTGGGCCACAGAACGAAACATTTTTTTAAAAAAAGAGAGACTTTGAATTAAAGTTACAAGAGACAAAGAAGGACAAAGAAGAACATTAACAAAAAGTTCAATCCTGCAAGAAAAAACAATTATAAACTCCAGCCTGGGCAACACAGCAGCATCCTGTTTCAAAAAAAAAAAAAATTATTACAAACAAAAACTTTATTTAAAAACATACAATTGGCCGGTTGTGTTGGCTCATGCCTGTAAACCCAAGCACTTTGGCAGGCCAAGGAGGGTGGATCGCTTGAGTACAGGAGTTTCAAACCAGCCTGGGCAGCATGGCAAAATCCTGTCTCCAAAAAGCAAAATTAGCTGGGCATGGTGACATGCACCTGTAATCCCAGCTATTTGTGAGGCTGAGGCAGGAGGATCGCTTGAGTCCAGGAGGTTGAGCAGAGATTGCACCACTGCAGACCAGCTTGGGCAAGACAGAAGGACTCTGTCTCAAAAACAACACCAACAAAAAAAATACCACACATACACCAATTAAAACATTCAACAGGCCGGGCGCGGTGGCTCAAGCCTGTAATCCCAGCACTTTGGGAGGCCGAGACGGGCGGATCACGAGGTCAGGAAATCGAGACCATCCTGGCTAACACGGTGAAACTCCGTCTCTACTAAAAAATACAAAAAACTAGCCGGGCGCGGTGGCGGGGTGCCTGTAGTCCCAGCTACTCAGGAGGCTGAGGCAGGAGAATGGCGTGAACTCGGGAGGCGGAGCTTGCAGTGAGCTGAGATCCGGCCACTGCACTCCAGCCTGGGCGGCAGAGCGAGACTCCGTCTCATTCAACAATAATGTAGACGTGGGAAGAGAGTGTTACTATTCTAAGCTCTTTGAGTTGCCTGGGAAAATGAGAAAGGTGTTGATTAACCTTGAAATTGGTAAGTTAAGGATGCATACCTTAATTTCTAGGATAACCACTTATAAATGGAAATGGGGTACATAACGTCCAAACTAACTGAGGGAAAATGGAGAAATACAGAATATTTAACCAATTCCCACCAAGGCAAGAAAGGAGAGAATAAGACATAATAGGCAAGACAAAACAGAATCGACTAAAGACAATAGATTTACTCTTCATTTAATCAGTAATTGCAACAATTTTAAGTAGACTAAATGGTTCAGTTAAATACAAAGATTATCAGACTGGACTTTTAAAAGTCCAACTAGGCCGGGCACGGTGGCTCACGCCTGTAACCCCAGCACTTTGGGAGGCCGAGATGGGTGGATCATGAGGTCAGGAGATCGAGACCATCCTGACTAACACGGTGAAACCCCGTCTCTACTAAAAATACAAAAATTAGCCGGGCGCGGTGGCGGGCGCCTGTAGTCCCAGCCACACAGGAGGCTGAGGCAGGAGAATGGCGTGAACCCGGGAGGCGAAGCTTGCAGTGAGTGGAGATTGCGCCACTGCACTCCAGCCTGGGAGACAGAGCGAGACTCCTTCTCAAAAAAAAAAAAAAAAAAAAAAAAAGTCCAACTAAATGCTGTTTTCCCAGGCTGGGCGCAGTGGCTCATGCCTGTAATCCTAGCACTTTGGGAGGCCAAGGTGGGTGGATTGCTTGAGTCCAGGGGTTCGGGACCAGCCTGGGCAACATAGCAAGACCCCCATCTCTACTAAAAATACAAAAAAAAAAAAAAATTAGTCGAGCATGCTGGCAGGCACCTGTAGTCCCAGCTACTTGGGAGGCTAAGGTGGGAGAATCACCTTAGCCCAGGAGGTCAAGGCTGCAGTGAGCTGAGATGGCACCATTGCACTGCAGCCTGGGTAACAGAGTGAGACCCTGTCTCAAAATAAAATAAAATAAAGATCTTTGGGGTAAGCTAAAGTAATTTTTAATATATAAAAAAAGAAATAAATGCTGTTTTCAAGGGATACATGTAAAACACAAGTACACAGAAAAGTTTAAAATAAAAGGACAGGCCCTAGCACTTTGGGAGGCCAAGGCGAGTGGATCACCTGAGGTCAGGAGTTTGAGACCAGCCTGGCCAACATGGAGAAACCCCCGTCTCTACTAAAAATACAAAAATTAGTTGGGCGTGGTGGCGCACGCCTGTAATGTCAGCTACTCGGGAGGCTGAGGAAGGAGAATCACTTGAACCCAGGAGGTGGCGGTTGCAGTGAGCCAAGATCGCACCACTGCACTCCAGCCTGCGTGACAGGAGCGAGACTCCATCTCAAAAATAAACAAATAAATAAAAATAGACAAATAAAGTAAAAGGATAGAAGAAAATAGAGTAGGCAAATAGAAAATAAAGTACAGTACTCTTAGATGCGAGCTTAATTTCTAGTCTAACCAAACAGCAGTGGCTCCCTCAGCATGGGGCTCAGGCTGTCAGCAACACAGGTCTAAACAAAGCTTTGCCAGTAAGCCAGCAGCCATCAGGGTCATGCCTGCCTCTCTGCTTCCTAGGGCCTTTAGCCCCACAAGCCCCCTGTGATTATTATCACCCACCATTCCCAGGGGTAACTCTGCCTTATCTCTTTTGCTAGGAGGTCCAAACCAGCCTGTCCACATCTGCTAGGGGAATCTTTCCCCACTAGCTGTACACTCAACAGAATGGCCCTACACGGTAAGCAGGACCCCAGGATAGGGGGAGCATCTCCTTGCCTTCCCCATGTTAAACGGGTTTGCTGACATGGCGAATACACTGGGGTGTCGGGACAGTGAGATGACTCTGGGTAGAATAATTGCAAACCATCAAGTAAGCCTACCCTCTTGGGTTGCCAGAAACCTACCAGGTTTCTATCTGGAAGAAATAAAAGGACTTGTTGATGTAGTGAAAGCTCACCCTTGCCAGGCTAACGGTTGTGAAATCACATCTGTTTGTATAGGTGATCAAGGAAGCATCTGTCTTCACTGAGCCATCTCAGTCCCCCTCAGGCTTAGCTCAGCTATCACCTCTGCCAGAAAGCCTGTCCTGACCCACTTCTGCCCAAGTTGGGAAGCTCCCGTGGGGCCTCGTTTAGGAGGAAGGTTCTCATCACTTGTCTGGATTCCGGGGAAGGACCGCCTGGAGGCCCGACACCTCGCGGCCCTGAAGCGGTACCCGGGCAAACATCGGGCCCCAACACTGCAGTCACTCACCACTGCAAGTGGAAGGTGTGGCCGCAGTGGATGGCGGCCACGTCGCGGGAGTGATCGAAGAAGTCGGAGCAGATAGTGCACAGAGCACGGATAGGCATGATGGCTGGACTCAAGGGGCCCAGGCAGCCAAAGAAACTGCTACAGGTCCGGCTTCGCAGACGCGCCCCCGCGCCTCCACTGCCTTCAAATTTGGCTCCGCAGCACGACTTCCTGGAGCAGGCCGGAAGTGACAACACAAAACTTTGGGCGGAGCGTAAATATTTCGTCTGGATTGGACAAATCCTCGGGTGGGCGGAACTAGGGGGCGGGGCTTAGTGGCCCCGAGGCCGTAGAGAATCCTGGGCGGAACGCGGTCGCTCTCTGGCGTCTTCTGGGAGGACTCGACCTGCCACTTGAGAGCGCAGCGTTATATCAAGGCGGGGAGCAGCGAGGCTGCCAGCTGGGCCCTTCTCCAGGGCAAGGCAGCGCATTGTAGTCCCACGCCAGAGCTGGCGCGAGGCAGGCTGGGCCAAGGCAGAGAAAACTGCAGCCGCAAGGGAATAGAACAATGGTCCCGATGGGTCCCTTGGGCTCTGGACAGTGCTGGACCATGCGCTGTGGTCTATATTGCCCATAGACCAAAATACTCTACCCTCTCAGTCATCAGTTCCGGGCGATTCTGGAAAGATTGACACATAGGCCCCAGTCCCTCAGGTCACCCCAGGCCAACCTTGGCTTCATCCAAGTAAGACATGACTATCCTTGAGTTTGGAGACACTAGGGCCAGTACCCTGACTTTAGCTCTTAACTCTCAGGAGGATCGGTTATGCTTGGGACTGTAGTAGGGTTGGAATTTTGGAGGCCCAGATGCTTCAAAGACTAGAGACTAACAAATTCTTTTTATTATTCCCACATCAGAGAAGTTATCTTTGAGGAGATTATCTTTGAGGTCCTCCCAGAGAGCAGCATCCCTGGTAAGTTCACCCAGGCCCACGTGGGGTGTAGTAAGTAAACTTTTGGGTTTTTAGGTTTAGTATCTGTAGCAATGTTACTCCCTCTACCCAGAAGAAACCTTATGCATAGCCCCATAATATAAAGCTGATCTGCTCCAGCTGAAATAGACCCAGAGTGAGATTTCATTTGGGGCATATGTGGAAAGCACAGGTGTTCACAGGAAGAACGCAGAGCATTATAGAATCTTTGTGCACTGCTCACCCTACACCCTCTCCCCAGCTCAGGGAAGCTATCTTTGGCTAATAGCAGGGTCTGTCCTTGTGGTGGCTGGCCCAGGTAGATTCCAGCTCTATGCCTAAATCAAGAGTGAGGCTCCTCGGTCAACAGGAGTCAAAAACAGCAGCCCTTACTTGAGCTCTCAGCCCAGGGAGTATTCCTCAGTCCAAATGCAGCCCAAGACCCACTACTCACATGGATTTCTAGAGTCCAGAGGACCCCCACCACCACCACCATTGAGGAATACACTGTGGTGAGGATGATCTTCACTCTCAGCCCAAGAAATCCACAGGGCACTGTTCACTACTACTCCCAGCCACTACTTATGAACCTGCTCCCAGCCTCTCCCCTCCCCACTGCCTTCCAGGGGCTCCTCCCCAGTAGGACAGAGGAAGCAAAGGCAAGAGGGTGGCCAGAGGCTTTGCAGGGTGATGTTTATTTGCCAGGTTCAGCAGGCACACAGTTAACCCACCGACCTTCACACACCAGAGCAGACCCACAGGCATGCAGGGAGAAGGGCAGGACCACCAAGGAGTGCCAAGCAAGGGCGAGGACCAATGTGGCTGCCTGTCCAGGCTGTGATAGGGTCTGACAAAGGGCACCTGTCAGGAGCCTCCCTCAGGAAACTGGGGACTTTAACTCTACTTCCTCTTCCCAGCAACAGCAACTCAATGTGGCTCTGAGGCACCTGGGCCTCTGATAGAAGTGAGCTGTAGAAATAGAGGGAGTTCCTCTTCATTTCATTGTTGAACTGAGCAGAAAATCTGCCCCCGTAAAGGGCAAACCCCCAAATCAGATTATGGGGTGTTGCCATGCAGCAAGCCCCCTAGGGTGGAGAGGACTTGTGGGTTGAGATTGTAGTGGGTGGGCATCTAAGAAGAGCAAGGAGATATCAGCCCTCCCTGTTTGGCCCAGGGTAAGGACCTAGTTAGGCTGGAACACTGGGTGCTGGGCTTGTACTCTGCCCTACCAGGTCTCATTGCCACATCCTAATTGTTCCTCCTTTCCCTTAGAGGCTCATGAGGTTCAAGGTACAGGGCAGCCCACTGCAGGACTCAGGAGGGCAGGAAATAACACAAATAACAGGGTCTTAGGAGGGACAAATATGGAAGCTTCTGCCTTCATACTCATTCTCTCCACTCCTGAGGACCCCCACAGCTAGAGAGCAGTGTCCCTAGCCATGTGCCCAGTCTGGACTTAAACATATTGCCCTACCTTTCTGCATCCTCTATACCAGCCTGTATCCGCTCCTAGAGCAGCCCACACACCACAGGCACACACCTTCATGTGCAGGAGCCTAAGACCGCTGACAGGGCCTCGCTGGAGGACCAGCTCTCAGGGCAAGGCCGCCCAAGTTTAGGGCCTGGGAGAGTGTGGGACCTGCAGGGCCTGCCTAGGGGAATGGTGAAGCAAGAAGGGAAGGGGAAGGAGAGCAGGAGCCCCCTGAGTATCCCTAGAGCAGCATCCCACAAGGAACAGAAACTGGTGAAGCTAGCAAAAGACAGAAAAGCCACAAGGAATCCATGCAGGGGCTGGGGCTGGCCCTGCCACTGGCCTGCCCACCACTCACACACATACACACAGGAGACGAGACTGCTCTCCCGTGACCCCTAAGTATGCCCCACTGGGATGTGGGGGCATGGGGGAGCGAGGGCATCATGCCAGTGACTCTATGTACAGTGAGAAGCCCCTCATCCACTCTCCCACCCTCCTGCCCATCCCCCGCCCCCCCTCACCAGGCTGCCTACTCAGCTGGCCTCCTCCCTTTGAGACTCCTGGGCATAACCAGCAGCCTCTTCCCCTTTACTAGAGGGTGGAGCCTGGCCTGTGGCGCCCTCTGGGGCTGTGCTGTCCGGCTGGGCCATAGCCGGCTCAGGGGTGGCAGCTGCCTTGGTGGCTAGTGTGGCACTGCTTTGGATGGTGGGCACAGTGCTCTCTTCTGTGGCCGGTGTGGCTCTCCCATCAGTGGCTGGAGTAGCGCTCCTGTCAGTGGCTGGGGTGACACTCCCATCAGTGGCTGGAGTGATGCTTCCATCAGTGGCTGGGGTGACACTGCCATCAGTGGCTGGGGTGGCACTTCCATCTGTGGCTGGGGTGGCACTACGGTCTGCGGGGGCCACATTATCACTCTTTGCAGCATGAGCAGCATCACCCTCAGGGACTGAGGTAGCTCCACTCGCAGCTGCAGCTGTGGCCCCACCTGCAGCCCCGGGGGTGGCAGTGTCTGTGGCTGAGGCCGACTGGGCTGCAGCCGTGCTGGACTGCTCTGGCGCCCGGAGCCGTTTCATGAGGGTGGTCACTCGGACAGCCTTCTGAAAGGAGCACAGTGGAGAAAGGCTAAGGGTGAAGCTTGCTGGATCCATTGCTTGGCAGTGACCAGACCAAACTCCTTCCATAGTACCCCCGGCCACCTCCATCCACCCCAGGGCCAAGTACCCAGCTGCTCAGCACTCCTACTTAAGGTAATCGCAGTGGCTACACCCACACCTGATGGCCTGAGAAAAGCTTGTGTGTGGCTGCAGGGGTGTGATGCAGGCAAGAAACTGAGTGCCAGAAGGAATAGTTGGGATAGAGCCAAGAAGGGAGCTATCCAAGCCTTACCTTCCACTTGGCCCTGGCAAAGTTCTTTTCAATCTGGGCACAGACACCATCCTTGATGTTCTTATCAGAAGCAGCATTGCCAGAAATCCTGGAAAGGGTGCAAGTGTGTCTGGATCTAAGAGAATGAGCCTTTGTGGAGACTCTGCCCAGCCCTTCCATGTGGCATCCAGGGGCTACCACGCAGAGCCTCTGGGCTGGCCTGAGCTCTAGGTGCCTGCACCCCTTCTAGGCCTCAAAGATGTGGCTGCTAGGTGTGAGGGGGACCCTGGCCTCTCCCACCCTCCCCTGGACCCTGCTTACCACTCATGGGAGATGGCCTCTTCTGCAGTGATCCGCTGGTCTTGCTCCACCTCCATCAGCCTTGCGACCAGGTCTTTGGCTGTGGACAAAACCAAGGAGGGGCTAGGCATGGGCACCCCATCTCAATGTCTAGAGGTGATGAATGGGCTGGGGGACAGAAGCAGAATACCACAGAGAAAGCTGAAAGCAGGACCCCCTCCCCCACTCCCTTGCATTCTACCAAGTACTGGGCAGGCACCTCCTCACCTGCCTGCGAAATATCATCCCAATATGGAGAGTCAAACTCATAGTCACCAGCCAGGATCTTGCGGAAGAGATTCTTATCGTGGTTCTCATAATCATCTTCTTCCACCTCCTCATAGAAAGGTGGGTTGCCTGAAAGCCTGCATGGGGGAAGGGTCACACAGAAAGGCCACAGACACATGCCCCCACCCCATCTGACTGCAAGCCTGCTTGTCCGTCTGTCCACTCACAGGATGTACATGATGACTCCAATGGCCCAGCAGTCCACAGGGCGTCCATATCGCTGCCGGCCTACCACCTCTGGGGCTACAAACACAGCACCCATCTGCTGGTCAGTATCGGGCCTAGCCAGGTCCAGTACCATCCACACCAGCTTCCTGAGATGAGTACATTTTCCCCCTGCCCAGAGAAGCTCCCTGAAGGCTGCCCCCCATTCTCCCCCTGCCCTGCCCCACCCCCTGCTTGCCCAGATACTCGGGGGTCCCACAGGGCTCCTTGATGAGGCCATTTTCTAGCTTAGCCAGATGGAAGTCACTGATGACAATCTTAGAGTTCTTCAGCCGGTTGTAGTAAACCAGGTTTTCCAGCTGTGATGTGAGAATAGCATGTGGGTGAGCAGAAGACACCATGAAGACCTCGGAGGCTAGACCAAGGCCCCGAGGTTCTGCCCACCCCAGCACCAGCCCAGTTGCCAAATGACCCTTTCACTCTGGCTCTGACCTCACCTTGAGATTCCTGTGCACGATCTTGAGTGAGTGCAAATAGGCCACAGCCTCCAGGACCTGCCGTACCACGTTGCTTGTGTCTCGCTCCGAGTAGTAGCCCTGGTCCAGGATCCAGTCAAACACCTCCCTCCCCGTGGCCCTGAGGGACACCAGCCCCTGAGCCTGGTGTGGGCAGAATCGGGGGTAGGGCAGGAGCACTTGGGTGAGCTGCCTGCACCAGGCAGCTGGCTGAGCAAGGCACAGGGACCTGGGACGCCAAGGGTCCAGAAAGGGGGTTTCCTTAGCTGCAGAGGGTGGGAGAGGTGAAAGCCCTGGGCGCTGGGGAATCTTGGGACCCCAGACCCACACTCACAGCTCCAGGAAGATAAAGTACTCCTTGCGGGTCACAAACACATCCACCAGTTGTAGGATGTTGGGATGCTTCACCCTGGCGACAGGGAGGGGAGCCAGTAGTTAAGGCTGGATGAACCCCTGGGAGAGGCTGTGGTCGCCACAGTGGCCACAGCAGACTAATTGGCCAGAGGCTGGGACTGCCTGAGGCCACTTGCCCTCTAAGCCCTTCCCTGCTGCCTCCCACGCTGCCCCAATCCCAGGCCTCAAACTCACATCTTGAGGATGCCTATCTCGTTCTTGGCAGCTTTCCGCACCTTGCGGCCATCCCGCTTCTGGAACTTCTTGCAGGTGTGCAGCTTGCCTGTTGTCTTGTCCTTGGCCCGGAAGATTTCACAGAACTCCTCACTGCAGCCGACAGGCACCCACTCAGGCCTGGTCTTAGTGTCAGCTGCACTCCACTCCCACTTCCCTAGCCCTTGCCCACCAGCCCACCCAGCCCTGCCTGACAGGCCCGGCACTCACGTCTTGATGACCTGTCCCAAATCATATCTGTCAGTCACCTCCGATGGCTGGTTATAGTTCTTCTTGTCGCCCAGAGTCACACACCCAAACGGCATTGCCGGGCTCTAACCTGCAGGCACGATGGGGTCTGGCTTAGCTGTACTACTCTCCACTTCTCCACAACATAGGTGCTGCTTTTGGGAGACCCCAATCTGGCTCAGGCCAAGCTAGGGGCAGAGACCATACCAGGAGGGGCTAGAGGATAGGCAGGCTCAGATCCTACCCCTGCTTTTCTGGCTAGACATCCAGCTACTCAGCTTGGCTGCCTGAACTACAACAGCCTACATAAGAAAAATGTATTAAACTGATATATAAGGGAATAGTTTTGTATTCTATACACTCAAAAAAAAAAGGCTTATCAAACAGTTTATTTAAATTTCAGCTATTTTACAGATGAAGGGGGCTATAACCACCCACCCACCTGCTAATCATCTCTGAAGGTCTAGAGCTAACAAGTGTTAGTGGATATATGAAGAACGTCAGCACTGCTAGGAGAAGGCAACCTCCCCTTTGTAAAGCCGTTTGGTAAAACCACTAAAATCAAACAAACATACCCTATGAACCAGTAATTGCACTCCTAAATACGTGCCTACAGAAGTGCACATATTCGTGCATCAGGACAGTCATACAATGCTCAGAGTGGCCATATACATAATCGCCAAAAATTGAAAACAGACCAAATACCACCACCAACAGGATGTATTGTGGTAGAGTCACACAATGGAATATTATACAGCAATGGAAACAAAGGACTACAGCTATACCCAACCACCTGGTGACTCTTACACAGCGCTAAATGCAAAAAGACACAAAAGAATACATATAGTATGAGTCTATCGATAGAGAGTTCCAACAGGCAGAACAAACCCGTACTGGGGATACAAACACAGCAGTAGAGCTATAAAGAAAAGCTAGGAAATAAGCAGAGTCAGATAATGGTCCCTTCTAAGAGAAAAGGAGGGGTTATGATTGAATCAGGACACATGGGAGGATTCTGGAAAACCTATTTCTTTTCTTTTCTTTTCTTTCTTGCTTTCTTTTTTTAGAGACAGGTCTCACTATGTTGCCCAGGCTGGAGTGCAGTGGCTATTCATGGGCGCAAGCCCACTACTTATCAGCACAGGAGTTTTGACCTGCTTCGTTTCTGATCTTGGTTGCTTCACCCCTCCTTTAGGCAACCTGATGGTCTCCGGCTCCCAGGAAGTCACCATACTAATGCCAAACATAGTGCAGACACCCAACTGACATAGCATACTACAGCCCAGAGCTCCTGAACTCAAACGATCCTCCCACTGCAGTGGGATTACCGGCACCAGCACCACACCCGGCTGTTCTGTCACCCAGGCTGGAATGCAGTGGCACGATCACAGCTTACTGCAGCCTCAACCTCCTGGGCTCAAGCAATCCTCCCACCTCAGCCTCCTGAGTAGGTAGGACCAGACCCTAGGTGCGCACTACCACAACTGGCTAATTTTTAAAATTTTTTTGTAGAGACAGGATTTCATTATGTTGCCCAGGCTGTTCTCAAACTCCTGGGCTCAAGCAATCCTCCCGCCTCAGCTTCCCAAAGTGCTGCAATTACAGGTGTGAGCCACCACACCTGGCTTGGGTAAATTTTTTAAAGTTTACATACTGATATACACTCACAAACTCTTTTCTGGAAGAATGCTGAAGGAAATAAGAGTTCTCTCCTGGGCAAAGAATTGGATGTCAAAAGGGCAGACATATCTTCTGTTTATTAATTTTCTGTGTGAATTTTTACTATTTTACTGTAATGACTTTGATGAATTTAGTAAATACTGCACTCAGGCATAGTGCTTGGGTGATTCCTCAGAGGGATAATCTGGGTGGAGAGGCAAGGTAAAGCTTTGGAGGCAGCATTAGGACTTAGAAGGGAAGGATTTGCCAGGAGGTATGTAGGTATACTGGTCAGGAAGAGCAAAACAAGCCTGCTCCTGGTCCCAGCTTTCAGCTCTGCATATGCATTCACGCCCACTGGGGCCCTTCAGGGGACCTTGGCTGTCATGTCCAAGTGCGGGGCCCCCAAACAGAACAGATACAGCTGGCTCAGTGAGTTCTAGGCACTCTTTCCACCTGGGGCACGGTGTCCCACAGGTCTGCAATCCTGCCAATTACAGCCCAATCCTCATCTGTGGTGGTGGGTGGGCTGACTCCAGTGTCTAAAGGAAAAGGCACTCATAGACCATGCTCAAAGGTGGGGGTGGGGGGTTAGTGACTAGACTTTCACAGATCTGACACCAGGGTGTGCCTCCATAATGCCTGGTCAGTGTGACACGGACTACAGCAAGCTCTGCACTGAGGCTGCACTGAAATTGCTCTGCCTCTGCTGACTATGCATGTTTTCCCTCCATGCCAATTAGCACTTGCTATGTGCAGGGCCTGAGCTAGGGCCTGGGGGTACCTAGATGTTCCCCGACCTGAAGGCACTCACAGCCTCAAGGTAGTGGAGAAGGGAGGAGGCAGCTTGGCAAGATGAACTCTGCCAGGCAAAGTCAAAGACCAGGACCCAAACAAAGCCCCATGGCCAACCCTGGCTGCTACTTGCTTCCTCCCAGGCAGAAGCCAGCCACTGGGCTGTGATTCTCAGGAATCACAGCCCTGGAAATTCTCCCTCAGATTTGCCTTCAGCATTAGGGAACAAACTCTGTAATTCCTTAATCTGGGTTTCTTGGGCTCAGGGAATACAAATGCTTTTTTTTTTTTTTTTTTTATGCGACAGTGGCCCAGGCTGGAGTGCAGTGGCGTGATCTCAGCTCACCGCAAGCTCCGCCTCCTGGGTTCAAGCCATTCTCCTGCCTCAGCCTCCCAAGTAGCTGGGACTACAGGCGCCTGCCACCACGCCCAGCTAAATTTTTTTGTATTTTTAGTAGAGACGGGGTTTCACCATGTTAGCCAGGATGGTCTTGATCTCCTGACTTCGTGATCCACCCGCTTCAGCCTCCCAAAGTGCTGGGCCTACAGGCGTGAGCCACCGCGCCAGGCCACAAATGCATTTCATCAGCGTCATTCCAGACAGGGTTTAAGCCATCTTGTGAGGCACAGCAGAGGCAAAGGAGAGGCTTTGAAGATCGTCACTGACTGCATGTCTGCCACCATGGCCACAACCCTGCATCTCCTCCACTGGGGAGAAGCATGTGGCCAGAATCTCATCCTCACAGCTGAGAGCAGAGGCATAGCCAGTTACCATTGCCGGCCACACATTTTCACATATCTGCGGGAGGGGGCCTGCAACAGTCCTCTCAGTCTAAGGGCCATGTACTGGGCAGGAGGGTGGTACCTTAGACTGCAGTCTCCCAAGAGGGCTGGGAGGGACCTGTGCCCCAGCTCTGTTGCTTTGCTTACACCATTCCCTCTGGCAAGAGTGCCCTTCCCCCAAAAGCCTCCCGTCAGATTCCTATTTGTCACGGCAGAGTTATTTATAACATTAAAAAAAATTCAGCAACTACCTAAATGTCCAACAACAGGTGACTCGCCAGCTCAACTGTGTCCACTCAATGGTAGGAAGTGTGGGCACTGGCAAGAGCTCTGCCCACCTTGGCTTTCCTGTGGAGCAGCTGCCACATGAGCAAGGTGCTGAGAGCAGAACTGAATCTCTTCTTTCATTGTGATTGCTGACATTGTAAGGTAGTTTGTGCAACACATTGTCCAAAACAATCCTGATGCTCCAAGGCCAGACTCAAATGGTCCTTTTCTGAGATACCTTCCACAACCTCCATGCCCCACCCCCCACCCCACTCCAACAGCTCCCGGCTCTACCAGTGTGGCGTGGGCGGGAGGTTTTGTGCATGCCTGTCCCTGATCCTGGCCCCAGCTTTCAGCTCTGCATATGCACTCATGCCCACTGGGGCCCAGGGCTGGTCATGGGGGTCTATCTCTACCACAGAAAGCTGGGCCTCCACCCTATAATGTCAGCCTGGAGCCATGTCCTGCAGCCTCAAGGCTGAGATGGGAACAGATCTGTCTCCCCTGCCCCCTACTATGGCTGCCCAAATTTCAGCCAGTCACTCCTCCTCCTCCTCCTCACCAGTCTAACTATACTGGCTTGGGGCCCCGGACTTGGCCCCAGGGCAAGGAGAGGAGAAAGAGGGGCCTGGCTTTCAATTAGCACCCTGGTTCCCTCTGCCCACCCCCACTCCACCATCTGCTATCCACTGTTGCTCCCTGGGAGGCTTCCGGTGTGTGCACCAAGCCCTGGGCACCTGCTTGCAACAAAGGAGAACTGGGAGGAACAGTCAAGGGACAGCTCTCAGAAAGGGAGGAGGCCAGGTGGAAGGGGTGTGCATTTCTCACCCCCATGGCCCAGACCCAACACCCAACAATGGAGAGCTCTCCTCTCAGCAACACAGGACCTGAGCTTTTCCTCAGGTACACTTAGGCCATGGAAGGGCACGGGAGCCCCACAACAGTCATTTCCCTAGAGACATGGCTCCCTCCACTCTCTGCAGAGGAACTGAACAGTATGCACTGCGGGCTGCCCAAAGGGAGCTTGTGGGGAGTGCAGGCCCTGGTGCTGCCACTGCCCTCCAGCTGGCTGTCAGGGAGCCTGACAGCCAAGCACTCCCCAGTTACAGCCTGCTCCCAGGGCCCGACCACTGGGCTCAGGGAATTGAGCCTCCAGCAATCCTGAGGGGTCCTCTGTTGCTGCCCTGGTGACAAATGGTCCCCCAAGGACTCTACTGCATCTTTAGGTAAGTCTGACCCAGGGAAAGCCCAAACAAAACAAAGGCCAAGAGGTCCAGAGGCCCCACATTGGGGTCCTGTCCCCTCCTCCACTGAGATCATCCTGGTTCAGGCCCTACCTGTCATAGACATAAACAGACTTTCCTGCTACCTTGGTCCCCTGCCATGTGGGACTCCAGAGTTTGCAGTAAATCTAGGGAGGCCAGGAGAGGCCCAAGAGGCCTCCAGCTGCCTCCCAACAACTGTAGGCAGCACCTCCCAATTTAGTGGTAGCTGTGAACACCAGCCTGCAGGCACCCCCTACTCTCTGCTGCTCTACTCTCTCAAGGACTGGGGCTGGATTTCCTGCTGCAATGAACATGCTGAAGCCCAAGCCCTGCCTAACTCACAGCTGAGGTGTCACCCACAGGAACAGGGGAGCTGAAGACCTCACTCAAGGTCTATTAGGAACAAGGGCCAAGCTTCTAGACCACCATCCAATTGCTTCAGGGGACTGGTCAAGGGGCTGCCCTGACTGAGCCTCAGGCTCCAGCTAAATCATGGTAGAAGTTCCTACAGCTGAATTTTGCCCATCTAATGAAGGAGTATTGTGGGGAGGTCTCTCCAATCTTGGGGGTGGGCATGCAGTCCAGTGCTACGTCCTGAAAGTTTGGCTCTCAACATGCAGGCAGAGGCAAAGGTCAGCTGTCTCCTCCCAAGCACTTGGGGTCCAAATCTCTGAACCCCTGAAGGAGAATCCACTGGAGGCTCTGCTTCCCTGTAGGTGGAGGAGGGGAAATGCAGAGGAAGGCACTAGAGTAAAGGGTTGCTATGGTGATGGAAGTTTTAAAACAAGGGGAGGGGGAGGGGAGATGTGTTGGTTAGGTCCCTTCTTCAAGAATTCCCTGAGACTTTAGCCTGGCTCCTTCTTCAAGGTTCTGTGACCCAGGTCCCCATCAATAAAGAGGAGGTGGGGAGATTGAGAGAATTTAGAAAAAAGAGAATGGGGCAGAGACACAGACAAAGACAGAACCTGTGATGGAAGAGGAGCAAGGAGATGACAAAGTAAAAGGGACACAGACACAAAGGGCAGGAAAGGGGAGGTGGACGGGAGTTCTGAAGGGGACGGATGGGTGCCCAGTAGAGCCCTAAGGCCTCCATGGCTATGTGCTCTAAATCCCTGGGTCAGGAGCTATCCATGGTACCTGGACCTTCCAGCTTGCACCCTCCTGTATCCCCCAAACATACACTGAACTTGGCATAGGAGGCACAGCCAAAAGGAGGCCAGCTCCTTGGAGCATCTTGGTGGGGAAGAGGCCAGCTGCTACAGCCCCCCAGTCAGGACAGTTCCCAGCCCATCTCTCTGCCATCACGGCAGCTTAGGTAAAGCAGGTCCAACATGTTGAAGGCAGACGCATAGGGGGATGGAAATGAGGCTCGGATGCCTAGTTGCTTCCCTTTATAGTACCTCTTCTCAGTTGGCCCAGCTGTACCTAGACCCTCCCAGCCAACCCCTCCCCCATCTGCTATCCTCTCCAGGCTTTGGGTCCCCAGAGCCCCTCTTACAGCTCTGCTTAATCCCCTCTCACCACCCCCAACAGCAGATCCTGCCATGAATGCCAGAAACGGCATCACAAGCAACCCAGAAACAGAATAACTGCACAGCCCTTCCCCTCCCCATGCCTCAGTTTCCCCAAATAGAAACCATGGAATCTGGCCTTCTCCCAGGGCAGAGGACTGCTTGCTTGCCACTGCTTGCTTGCTTGCCTGTGAATGGTGGCCAGGGCATGGGGCTGGAGAGTAAGGCCATCAGAGATATGTGAACAGCCAGCCTAGGAGGGACACCTGAAGGGTCCGCACCAAATACTGTATTAGAAAAGGGAGACCCTTGCCCCACCCTGGAAACCAACCTGACCTTGAGGGGAGTGGAGACACCAATTTCCCAGTTGAGGAAACTGAGGCTCAGAAGTCGCTGGAGCTGCCAGGAATCAACTCTGAGGGTGGGGGAGGGCACCAGGTCTCTGAAGGTAGTCCTGGGGGCTCAAAGCCTGGACTTGGGGGTAAGGGGAGTACAGCACAGGGACTGGACTACTGCAGACTCTGAGCTTTTAGTGTGGGACAGAGGGCCCTGATCCTTAGGAAGGAACCTGGTGGAGCAGGCTCTGCCTGGGAGGTGCGGACAAAAGCAATTTGGCAGAGCTACGCGGGGAGGGGGCTGGGGCTCAAGAGCCCAGGGTCTCTGCCAGACAGTACAAGCTGGGGAAGGCAGAAGCTCACGCTGTCACTATCCCAGCCACCTCCTGCCAGGGGCCCTGCTCCCCACCGTGGTGCCACCCTGACCCCCTTCCCAAGTGCTGCTGGCTCGCCCCCGCTGGCACAGCAACACACATGCGGAAAGCACACGTGTGAGCACCAAGCCCCGCACCTCCCAGCAGGAACATGTGCGCCCCCACCCCCACCGTGCACGTGGGTCCATGCACTGGACCCCCGGCTAGCCCCCAGGTGAAGGCTTAGAAGCTGAATTTTGGCTGGGGGGCTGCTGGTCCCCAGGGGCTTGGAGCTTCCTCCCCCACTCCGCGGCAGCCCCGCCCAGCCCCCTCCGGGTTGTCGCCCATAAAGAACTCTCCGTTGTCATGGAAATTAGTGACTGCTAAGCGGGAGGGAAGGGGCCCGGGGACAGTTGGGAGGGGCTGGAGGCGGCTCTGGGAACGCGGAGGGACGGCTCAGCTCTCGGCCCCTATCCTCACGGGGGACCACGAATCTTCGAGGGTTAATCTTTTCATAATTCCGAGCCGCAGAGGCTTCCCCCCAGGACCCCCAAGCCGTCCGAGGTAATGGGGAACTTTAGCCCGACCCCGCACTCCGTCCCCCAAATCTGCAAAGCCCGCGCGCTCTGACCCCGCCAGGACCTCGAGCCCTCGCTGCGCCCCCGCGCACTCTGCATCCCGAACCTCGAGCCAGGGAACCAATCCCCCAAGGCCCCACAATGTGAGTTCGGGAAGCGCCCCCAGCCCGGCCCGCCCCGCACCTGCAGCGCCGGTTGGTCACACGGAGGAAGTGATCGCGGGCTCAGCGGGGCGCCGAGGGCTCCGGGGACGGCGGGTAGAATCCGCTCCGAGCACGCGGGGCAGACGCGGCGCCAGATGCAGCCGCTTCGGCTAGCGAACCTCCAGCATCGCCAGCCGCTTGCCGGCACCGGATTCGCACCCCGGGCCGGGGGCGGGCTGGGGGCGGGGCCTCCCAACCGGCCCCGCCCCGACCCTGGCGGAGCCTTAAGGGCAGAATCCCACTGGAGAGCAGGCTCGCGCGGGATGGCAGCGGTGCTGGTGAGCACTGGCCTGCTTAGCCCTGGCTAAGGTTCTCAACGGCTTCCTTAGGCCCTCAGCCTGGGGTCGGAGGGGGCCTCCTATGCCCAATGTAAGGGGTGGGGAGTGGAGAGTTGGGGGAAAGCCTGAGTCCTTGAGCTGCATAGGATCGCTTGCCAGCCATTAGTCTCTAGGGAACCAGGGCTTTGCCCAGCTCCCCGAACCCGACCCAAAAGGCAGGACCAACTTAGAAAAACCAGATGGGCAGTCGGGCTAGGGCAAGCTCCCCTACAGACTGGCATCCCCTAGCTAGGAGCAGTTAATACACAGAGGTGTCTGTTTGCAGGTAGTCAGTGTGAAAACAGTGAGTGCCCTAGACTCTGGAAGCAAAGTCTCCTATCCCACCCCACCCCCAACTCCTGCAAGGCCAGTCTTTCCCAACCATAAGCCCCAGCAAGGGTGACTGGCACAGTCAGCCCCCTCCTGTATGGCACCAAATTTCCCAAACTATAAAAGTCACCTGTGACATGGTGTGGCCTCTGCTTTCTTTTCAGTCTAATCACTCTCAAACACTTCATGACTAGCATCACTCTAGGTGGCCTGGCCTGGGATATAGGGACACAGGAGAACTGTGGCACCAAGGTATCTCACCTGGCCTGGGCGCTAATCAGAGGGAGGAGGCTCAGAACCACCAGGAGGAAGCTTTGAAGGAAGTCCTTGGCCATTTCTCTGTCCCTTGTCAGTGAGGCTCATGGACCCAAAGCCTGACCCACACCCCTCACAAGCCCTGAGGACCATCCTAAGGCCAGTATCTGAAAGCCAGACTCAGGCCTCTCAGTGTCTGGAGCTGGGCTTTATCCCACCCCACTCCTCCCAGCAAGCCTCCTGACCCTGCTGTGGGAGAGGGAGTTGGGGTCATCCCCAAACCCTCAGCCATCTTGAGGCTCCCCTGCATGGCCACCCATGGCCGATGACAGGAGGGACTGTCCAAGTCCAGAAGCTGGGGCTGGGGCTCAGACTGGAAGGCTAGCTTAGGAAATGACCGCCTCAAACAAGGTTCCTCAAAATTTTCCTCCAGAGGGGGTACTGAGCCCTTCACATTCCTCCCTGGCTTGGGGTTACCTCCTCTGGGCCAGGCTGGTGCCACTTCTGGGGTCCCTGGGTTCTGAGTGGTCTCGGGTTATGGGATCCACCCCACCACTGGGTAGGAATCTCCTGGCAGGCTGGGTATCTGCAAGGCAGAACCCGTTTCTCATATCAGTATGCTCGGCTGATGTCTGCAGAGTGAATGAATGGCCTGGCACTGAGTCCTTCCTGCCATCTGCCCACTATTCTTGAAACAATGGGTCTCTGAGTTTTATGGTGTAGCCAAGCTGTGGCTTGCTGACCCCACACATGCCACACACTTGTTTTCTGTCTTTCCTGAGGGTCATGGCTATCCAGGCATGGGGTCAAGGAGAAGCTGGAATGGGGATGTTTAGGCAGGGGAAGGGGTGGCTTCTTAGCGCCCTGCCTGCTGCTGGCAATACTCCACCTCTTCTTGGTCCTAAGCACGCTCTGTGCATGTGGGTGAGAGCACGTGGCAGGGTGTGTGTGCACACGTGTACGTGTGTGTATGCTGTCTTTTGCCGAGGGAGATGCAACAGCATAGTGTATGCAATGGTGCCCAGGGGCACGTGTGTCTGCATTCTTTGTGCACCCAGGCATGCTTGCTGGCACGTGTGTGTGGACTCTGTAGCTGGTCCCTGGAGTTGTCAGTCCCCTTCCTGCCTGACACAAGTCTCAGGATTGTGGAGACTGAATCAGGCTTTGAGAGCCGGACATGGGAAGGGGGCTGGACCATGTCCAGGGGCGGGCAGGGTCTGTGTTGACCCTACATCATTGGTTGTTTTCAGGCTCCCCACCAGAGCAGCGCCTTGATCTCTGGTGTATGTGAAGATAGACAAGTCTTTGCCATTTGTGGAGGGCAATCTGAAGACAAGAACTCAAGGCTAGGATTGAGCCATGGCTTATCCCTCAGCCCCCAGACAGGAAGGCACAGGCAGGGTAGGACCGGCTTCAATGTTTTGGCTTTACCTCCAGCTGCCTTTCAGGCAGGAGATAGTAACACCAGCTGAATGCCATCCTCTTAGCTCTTCCAGGGCAGGGACTGGACCAATGCTGAGCTTTGTTCTTACTTCTACTATTCAAAGCCAGATGGGGTCAGGGGACATGATTTCTTACCACTCCACTGGCCAGAGGGATGGCAGGAAGTCCTTTAGCACAGAGCACAGTTTGGAACAATAGCAGAGGCAACTGAGATTGGCATTGCCTAGTAGCCTTTATGAGGATACTCCTAAGGAGGCCTGTTCCCTGAAGACAGGGGCTGCCTGGGTTGGGAGGCTGAGGAGGAGAAGAGGGCCCAAGTTCATAGTTCTGGCTCCCACCAGAGCTAGAAAGTCCAAGTGGCATAATAAGGTGTGAGCCTCAGTATCCACAGAACTTCATCCCCCAGCTCAGGTTGGGCGCCCTACCCAGGATTCAGGACTTATCTGCGCCCCCAACTCCTTGCCCTAGGGTACCAAAGGCCAGCACTCCCATGCCCTTAGATTCTGGCTGGCTGATAGAAGCCCCTGCTAACCCAGCATAGAGCTCCAGCAAAGGTTCAGACTGTAGGAGGTACCTAGATTACCAGTGCAGCTCTCCCAAGAAGCCCGAACTCTGACAGAACCCTCCCGCCCCAGGCCCCCAGCCATCTTTGAAACTGCCTGACTGTTGTCCATGTTGCTTGGCTTCAGCCCCTAGAAGAGGGCCCACAATGGGGAAGGCAAGCAGTCTTTTCCTCTGGAGCCAGGGGAGGGGGCTACCCCCCCCGCCCCCCACCCTGTGACTCACTCCAGGCTGTGTGGGTTATTACATTATGTTTGAAATTGCCATGGCAACAAGCTGGCAATCAAGGGTAATTGCACTTGTCGTCAGGGCAACGGGGCAAAACCCACAGCAGCCACTCTCTGTGGTTGCCCTTGGGGTGCAGTAAAGGTCAGACCAGATCAGAGCCAATGCCAGTCAAGGGGCTCCAGGGCTGTCTAGAAAGGGTAGGTTGCCAGGGCCCATGGAGTTCCAGAGTGCAGAGGCAGAGCATGCCTTGGGAGAGCCAGGGCCCCCATCCATGACCCCATGCCTGGACTCCTGCTTTTCCCACACCACCCTGTGGCTGAAACATGCCACGGCGCTTAAAGCAAGCAGAACCAGAACTTTTATGTGCTTACAGCTGGTACTTATAGATAGCCCATGGGCCCTCTTCATCATACTCCCGGCGGCTGAGCCACAGGTTCTGAAAGGAGCTGCGGGATGCCATGATGGAGCCCCCAAGCCAGGCAGCAACTGCACGGTGGGGAGACCCCAGCACAGCGGCACCAGGGCCCAGCTCCTGTCTCAGGCGCTCGGGGAAGCCACTCACGAGGGTGCTGCCACCGTCCAGTACCACGTTGGCCAGTAGCTGCTCCTGCTGCTTGGCCTCCAACCGGCTGATGCTTAGGAGGGCCAGCTGTGGGAGGCCCGGCTGGTTGAGACCTATCAGATTGGGTTGGAAGAGGGCCTCGGGGCAGCAGAAGCGCTCAGAACCCAGCGTGATAACCTGCTTGTCTGGAAGCACAAAGTTCACCTGGGACTGCACTTGGGTGCGGGCCCTCTCAGCTGCCACATCCATGGCCACATAGCAGCAGGCTTCTTTCATCTGGTTGATCAGTCCTACCTGGGGCAGTGAGTGGCCACTTCTCTGCAGCAACTGGGCCAAGTAGTCAGTAAGGTCAGCACCAGCCACATCCAGCCTGTAGGTGTCAAGTGGGGCCAGATCCCCAGTAAGGATGGGTGCCACATAGGAGGTACCATGGCCACTGCCCAGCACCAACCCAGTGGTACGTCCATAAGCATAGAGTGCCAGCAGGGCCTGATGCACTGTCTGCATGGCTGGGACATGGAAATGCTCAAAGAGTATTTCAGCCACCTTTTCTCGGTTGGTGTGTGGTGAGATGGGTGAGTCGGCTATGAGCACAGCCAGCTTCTCGGGCTGCACACCCAGCCTGCAATAGAACAGGTGTTGCCATAGCACCTCTAGTGCATCCCAGTCATAGACCACACCTCGGTTCAGCACTGAATAGAATCCCTCTTGGTTTTCAGGCACTGCATACAGTGGCTGGCCCTGGGCTGGGTGCTGCAGCAGCTGAACTCGTGAGGGTACGACACTGAGGACATGGTCCTCTCCAGCCAGTCCACATTTGGTGAATCCTGTGCCTGTATCAATCACCACGGCCGCCATGTCCTCGAAGGGTCCCAGTGAGTGGCAGCAGAGCACTGGTGACCGAACTGGCAGAGCATCCATGGTGGACACCAGTTCATAGCAGGCCCTGCAGGGCAGGCCAAGGTGTGCAACCACTGATAAGCGTGTAAGATCCTCAGCTGTCAGCTTGAATGGGGCATTCTGGGGCTCAGTGGCCACCATGGCCATGGGCAAGACCTTGCGTCCAGTGCCAGGTGTGGTAAATGTGATCAAGGGAAGCTGCTCCTCCTGGGCCCTAGGGGAGTTGCCAGGTTGCTGCTGATGCATGATGGAGTGCTGAGTATTACTGACACCAACCTTGTTTCTACTTATATAGATACAGGTCTCCTCAGGGGTCAGGGGCACCTGAAATATCCCTACATGAGTAGGCAGGCCTAAGGGCTCATCTTCCTGGGTAGAGACCTGGCCAGGTTCTCCAGGGTTGGGAGACCATCTTGAAAGAGTGGGCTCTTTGGTGATGGGGGGTTCTTTAGATAAAGAGGGATTCCTAGCAAGGGGTGTCTGCCCAGTGAGAGGGGGTTGATCAGTAAGAGGGTGCTCAGGTAGGGGTGGCTGTCTAGCAAGGAGGATCTGCCCAGTGAGAGTCTGTCTAGCATCTTTGGCCTGAGGGTTATCAGGGTGAGCAGGAATGACCTCTTCCTGGCTGCTTATGTCTTCCTGGAGGAGGGATCTGGGCACTTCCTGGGTACTGGCTGGTGCAGCAGGCTCTGAGTTAATCCACTGCAGTTTCTTGGTCTGGACTATGGAGGCATCTGGCATCCTAGAGGGTGCCATGGAAGGGTCTAGCATCCAGATGGTATGACTAGGTTCATTTTTTTCACCATCAGGCTTGGACCAGCTAGTATTAGGGACATGGTTCAGTATCCTCTCATCAAATTGGAGGGGCATCCCCAGTGGAACAGGCCCAGTGAGCATCCCAACCCTGATGGGTGTCTCAGTACCAGGGGAGTCCCATGACTCCAGATTGAGCCTGGCCTCCTTGGGAAGCAGGGCTACCTCTCGGAGGCTGGAGGGCACTGGGCTGGACAGCATGGGTGTGATAGACCAAAAGCTGGAGTGATTGCTGTCAGGAGACAGGATGGGTTTGGCCAACAGCTGGGTGGACAGCATATTTTCAGGGACATAGATGGATGGGTGGCTGGGCATGAGGCCCACAAGCACTGCCCGTGAGCCCACAGGGTCATGACACAGCAGCCCCATCCTGGTGCTGCCTGTGGCCATATCAAATCCCAGCACACGGTCTTCCACAGCTTCCTGAAGCTGGCAGGTTGGGGCACTGGAGAAGGGGATCTGCATGGCTTCCTTTGGAGACTGGAATGGGGACTGCTTGTGGCAGGTTACTTCGTAGGCAGACGGTGGCACATTAGAGTTGGTATTGTCGCAGACATTGGGGGACTGCTTCTGTGGCTGAGAGCTACAGATCTCCTGGCTACTCCTCTGGGACTTGGAGATAACTGGGGGCTCTGGGCCTGGCATTGGGCTGCCTGGCCTGGAGGTAGAGACTGGAAGTTTCTTCATGGGGTTCTCAGCCTCCTCGGTTGGCACTTTCCTTCTGGTAACCTCATCCTCCTGGGCATGGTCTGGGCGCTCTTCTAGACTAGGCACTGGGGTGGAAGGCTTCTCTTTAGAGTGGAGATTCACTTTGTCCTGGCAAGATGCGACCATTTTGGAAGACTCCAAGACAGTTGACCACTGATTGCCACGCTTCCTGAGAAAGAGGTCTTGAGATGGGCCCTTGGTGACTGCAGTGGTGTCAGTCAGGTGGTCAATGGTATGGGTAGCAGTTTCAACTGCAGTGGGGGTTGGGGTCACATCCAGAGCTGGAGTCGTAGCCCAAGCTGGAATTGGAGGAATCAGTGACAGAAAAGAAGGTGTAAGGCCGGGCACGGTGGCTCACGCCTATAATAATCCTAACACTTCAGAAGGCCAAGACAGGTGGATCACCTGAGGTCAGGAGTTTGAGACCAGCCTGACTAACATGGAGAAACCCAGTCTCTACTAAAAATACAAAAATTAGCCAGGTGTGATGGCGGGCACCTGTACTCCCAGCTACTTGGGAGGCTGAGGCAGGAGAATCGCTTGAACCCAGGAGGTGGAGGTTGCAGTGGGCTTGAGATTGCGCCATTGTACTCCAGCCTGGGCAACAAATGCAAAATTCCGTCTCAAAAAAAAAAAAAAAAAAAAGAAAGAAAAGAAAATGTAACTAGGGCAGCAGTCTGAGCTGGACACTTACCCTGGTCCTGATCTTGGGCTAGATCCTGAGCTGGAGCCAGAAGAGCACCTTGGGCTTCGGGAGCACCATTCTCTCCTGGGAGGAGGAAGGGTACCCACCAACTCTTCCTGCTGCCCAAGGAGGCTATCTGGTCGGAGCTGCAGAGGCCTTTGCCCCAGCCTACCAGGACCTTAGCTGGAGGCTTGCCTTCCCCCAAATTCTGCACCTGAAGCTGAAGGCAGCAGGGTCCATGCTGGGCTATGTCACTAGTGCTGTCACTGTGCGTGCACACTGGTAAGGTCAGGGTCACATCCTCCATGATGAGATGTTGTTGGGCTCCCACGATGGGGCTTGAAGATACGCTAGTGGAGGAGAGTCTCGGGGCATCCTGGGAGGCCTGTTCACAGCAGCACCGGGAGCTAACAAGAGCAGGATCCTGGAGTAGCTGGCAAATGGGCTCAGGGATGCAGGCCTGGGAGGCTGGGCCACAGGCGCCATCAGTGATGGTCTCGGTAGACAATGACAACCCCTGCTTGAAGTATAGGGATTCTGAGCTTATCCATGGTCCCTGAGACCCTCTGAGGCCACTCCCCAGCTGCTGGCTGCTGACTGAGGGGTGGTCCTGGGGACCTGATGGATCAGGGCCCCCCACCTTCTTGGTGGCTTCCATAGTCCTCCTGCTCCATGCCCTAGGTGCCCTGCCCCCACTCCATTGCCATGGTGACCTTACACATCACAGCCCCCTGGGGATTGACTTGAAGATTCTGAGCAGAGGACCCACCCTCACCCCTGCTGCTCCCATCCCTAACCCTGCAGGATACTGGTCCTGGGCTTCAGGGACATGTGGCTCTGGGGAGGGGGTGACATCACAGTGACCTGGGGATAACAGAGTGTGAGAAACCAGGGGCCCCATGCTCCTGAAGAAGGAAGGCCTGCCCAGGGAACCTTAGGAGGCAGGGGGCCAGGGGACACCAGTGAAGTCAGCCAGCTGCAGGCCAGCCTCCCCCATCGTTCCCAGCCTGGTGCACATTCTGCCCAAGCTAGTCTCACAGTGAGGACAGCCAGGATAAGGCCAGAGGAAAAAGGTAGGCAGGGGAGACTGTTAGGAAGCTCCTGGCAGAGGTCCTTTGGATGAGGGGCAAAGTCCCTTCACCACTCAGTCCTGGGAGGCAGAAGCCGGTGAGGGGCCCATGCTCAGTCCCAAGCTCCCCTCCCTATGTTCCCCGGCTTCCGCTCCAGGGACAGCAGCTCCTTGGCAGTCTCTGCTGCTCCAGATGGTTCTCCTCTGCCTGCGCCTCACAGAGCCCCCTCCCCAGAGCCACATGTCCCTAAAACCCAGGACCAGTATCCTGCAAGGGTAGGGATGGGGCTGGCAGGGGTGGGGGTGGGGCCTCTGCTCAGAATTCTCAAGTCAGAATGTTCTAGCTCTTGTCACATTGTGTCAGCTTCATCTTGGCCACAATGGGGGCAGAGCTCTGGGCACAGGGCTGGGCCACAGCAGCCACAGGGCCAGCCAAGTGGCAATTACAGGATGGTAAGACCACAGTGGTCCCAGGGCTAGCTCCACAGTGGGGACATAGTGGGTGGAGGACTGAGTACACAGTGGGCACAGAGCTGTATATACAGCAAGGACAAGTCAGACAAAGAATTGGACAGGGGGATGCATAGGAAATATAAGCTACAAGACGAGGTGGGCAATTCCACCCTCCATTTCTTAAATAGAGGGGGAAAAAAGGGCAGGGAGGAGTGGAACCTGCCTGGAGCAGCAGCCTAGGCTCAGAGCTGCCCTTTAGCCACAAGGACAGGCCTAGGCAACAGTTTGAAGAGCTGCACATTGCCACGGGTCCAGGTCTGGAGGTTCTAACCTGTGGTAGGGTCAGGCCCTCCTCCCTCCCACCAGCTCTGAGCTCTGGGCCTTCTCCCTCTCTCTGGCAAGGCTGTGTTCTTTCAGGCCTCAGTCTTTCCACCCATGAAACAGGTTTGTAGACAATATAACTGTAGGTTTGTTCTCTGAAACTGTTTTCACAGAGGTTAAAAATAGTGTTTACAGTTGGCTGTGGGGTGTAAGGCTGTGTGACCAGGGACCAAAGTTAACACAACAGTGCTGCATCTGCAGCTTGCTAACTTGGCACTGGGCACAGCCAGGCTCTGCCATATCTCAGGCCCCCTGGGGTCCCACCCTCCTTCCCTTGATGCTGCCTTTGGTTAAGAATGGGGACAGGGCCAGGTGTGGTGGCTCACGTCTGCAATTCGAATACTTTGGGAGGCCAAGACAGGAGGATTGCTTGAGCCCAGGAGTTTGAGACCAGCCTGGGCAACGAAGCGAGACCCAGTCTCTAGAAAAATATATGTATGTTTTGAGACGGAGTCTCCCTCTGTTGCCCAGGCTAGAGTGCAATGCCACGATCTCGGCTCACTGCAACCTCTGCCGCCCAGGTTCAAGTGATTCTCCTGTCCCAGCCTCCCAAGTAGCTTGGGATTATAGGCACCCGCCACGATGCCCCGCTAATTTTTGTATTTTTAGTAGAGACGGGTTTCACCATGTTGGCCAGGCTGGTCTTGAACTCCTGACCTCAGGTGATCCCTCCGCCTCGGCCTCCCAAAGTGCTAGGATTAAAATTAATTTCTTAGGCCGGGCGCGGTGGCTCAAGCCTATAATCCCAGCACTTTGGGAGGCCGAGA